>NW_028250130.1:0-320158 GCF_964263255.1 Lissotriton vulgaris
TCAAAAACAGGCAGGATCAAGATTGGAAAAAAGAAAGTATAATCTGGGTGCGATCAACACAGCACTAAAAAGAACTGAATTGAGAAACAGGACAGACTTACTGAAAGAAAAGGTTCCCACTGCCAATGAAGACAACAAAATAAGATTGATACCTACTTACTCCAACAGTAACAAACAAGTGAGGAACATTTTAATAAAAAATTGATATATTTTACAAATGGATTCCACAGTGGCCAACATAATAGGTGATCATCCCAATATGAGCTACAGAAGAGCTAAAAATGTGCAAGACAAGTTAGTCCACAGTCATTTCCAACTCCCCAAAAAAACGGAAATCTGGCTTAAACCGAGGGGTTTCTTTAAATGTACAGGATGCAAGGTGTATGCCATTGCCCAAAACAAAAAGGAGACAATGATGGCAAATAAACGTACATGAAAAATCCAACAACTCAAACTGTAAAAGCCAATTTGCCATATACATCATTGAATGCACATGTGCTTTCAAATATGTGGGAAGCACGAAGTGTGAATTAAAAAAAAACGGATCCTAGAACACGTTAGGGCAACTGTGAACAATGATCATAGTAACGCTGTGGCAAAACACATGGAAAAGACACATGGAGGAACTTGGAAAGAACTGAAATTTTATGCAGTTGCCATTCATCCACGTGGTGGAGATCGTGAAAAAATCCTTAGGCAGAAGGAGTCGAAACACATCCTGAACTTCCGAACTTTTAGCCCGCATGGACTGAATCAGGATAAGGAATTACATTGCCACCTTTGAGCCATCCCACTGTACCCATTTGCCCCCTGAATTTGAAAATGTATCTCATTCCCTTAGTAACATGCTTTTAATCATCTTTTTTATTCTTTGTCGTTATTTTTTAATTTTTCACATTAAGTCACTTGTTTATAATTTGGACAAGGCAACATGGAGGGGTGGGAGATAAGGATGTAAATATGATGATTCATTTTATAAACCATATAGAGGACAAGGAGGAATAGAAAATGCATGAGGATGCCATTAGTTACTAGAAAAGTATAATGGGAAGAAAGAAATACCCACTGGAGGGCAAACTGATTGATAAAAATACCCAATGGAGGGGAAAGTGAACTGGTTATTCCCTATGTGAAAAACACGACATAACTATGCAAGTCTTAGTAATTTCTTGGTTTTAATGAAACATGTACTACAAGTACCACAATCCTTAGTTGCCGTGATGCAAGGAAATTATGTCACTTTAAGTGTTTTTTTTCCACTTTTATTTTAACATGTTTGCAGGATATGCCAGTTGATATCAGTCTCGTGATCAAGGTCTCTGCGAGACCGAAACACGTAGAGAATGTGTTGCTGGTGAAGCTGTTATGAAATAAAATAACTTGCACTGCATGGGATCGCTGGTCGTTATTGAAAGGAGCCAGGAGTGCGCGAGAAAAAGCCTTTGGCAAAAAAGAATGTCTACAATCGCAGCAAGGCTCTGCTGCTCTTGGAATGCACCGCCTGAGAGCGCTCGGGAGCCCTGAGTTGGGCCACATTTGTAATATATATATATATATATATTTTTTTTTCACTAAAAAAACCATAGGTTTCACAATTGTTATAGTTAGGAATTAGCATTTAAAAAACCTTTGAAATTCACAGAAAATCTATAGGTTTCACACTAGTTATAGTTAGCTGAACATTTTGCTCATGCAAAACCATTGAAATTCCCACGTTATAGTTAGTTGGACTCACTATAACTCGCGTGCCCGCAATCCACTGCTGATGATGTCACATATTACATCATTCATGACATGGTCAGTGACATCACTGATGACATCATCCAGTGTCTGTGTGTTTCTGTAAAGTTTAAATATGTTTTACATATTGAAGAATGAGTGGATGTATAGGTGTCTGGATGAAGGATTTAGAAGGCGTGTGACTGACTGTATGACTGAGTGATTAAATGTGTCTTACTGAATGCATGGGTTAGTGACTAAACTGTCTGAATGTGTGCATCATTATGTCTGTTGTTGTGTAAGCTGTTGCATGTGTTGATCAGTAGCTATATGAGTGGCTATATGGGTTATTGATTGGTTGCCCAAGTATTTGTATGTGATGCCGAGTGTGTGTGTGTGTGGGTGCCTGGGAGGTGTGTGACTCTGTGCATAGATGTGTGAGCAGTTGATTCACTTAGTGTATGAGTTCAAGAGTGCATGTGGAAACCGCTGTATGGGCGGTTGACTGTGTGCATGGGTGTGTTGGTGAGTGAATGGATATCTCAGTGCTACAAGTCCAAGTAAGTACATATGTAAAACATAGTGCTTGGGAGAGTTGGCATATGTAAATGACTATACATGGGAGCCTGTGATTGCGTAAGTGGCTGTATGGATCAATGTGTACTTGTATCAGTAATTGTAAAAGAAAGTAACTATGTGTTAGTTTATTTTGGAATAAGTAAGGTTTAGTGTGTATAACTGTGTAGATGAGGAATTCGGAGTTTGTTTGATTCTTTGTATAACTGACTAGGTGTGTGAGTAACTCCGTGGATGAGTGGCAGTGTGTGAGTGTCTGTATAGGTGTATGAGTGCATATGATAGTGTTGTATTGATGAGTGACTGTATGTATGAGTGATTGTATGGGTGAATGAGTGGATGTGTGTGTTGTCTTAGGAATCAGTGAGTGCGTATGTAGTAACTGATATTGGTGTGTCAATGGTTTTAAGAATGGCAGTCTGTATTTAACACTGGGTGTATCAAAGGTTAGATTAGAGTGTGAGGAGGTGCATCGTATTATCACATGAATGATGTCAGCAGTGATGTCATTTGAGATGTCATCAGTGATGTCACTGACCATGTCATAAATGATGTAAAATGTGACATCATCAGCAGTGGATTGCAGGCGCGCGAGTTATAGTGAGTCCAACTAACTATAACGTGGGAATTTCAATGGTTTTGTATGAGTGAAATGTTCAGCTAACTATAACTGGTGTCAAACCTATGTTTTTTTCTGTGAATTTCAAAGGTTTTTTAAATGCTAATTCCTAACTATAACAATTGGGAAACCTATGTTTTTTTTAGTGAATTTTAAAGGTTTTTTAAATGCTAATTCCTAACTATAACGATTGTGAAACCTCTGTTTTTTCCAGTGAATTTCAAAGGTTTTAAAAGCGATTGCCTTTGTATATCGAGTTTGTAACTTACAATTTTTAGTGGTCTTTTTCTTTTTATTAGCTGTTTTGTGCAACTATTAATTATTATTAATTTATTGATAAAAATATTTTTGCAATGTATTTTTCTTCTTTTTAATAATTTTTTCCTGGGGCGCTCAGGGTGCGCGCACCGGTGAGCTTACCCGTATCATTTTGCCTTGGAGCGCTCCGGGTGCGCACACCGGTAAGCTCACCAGAGAGCGCAGCGAGAGCGCCATTCTGCATTTGTAAAATAAAATATGTATGAAAACTAAATAATAATGCAAGACATTCAGTACTAGACTTATAAAAGTAGTATTTTTGATTTTCAGAATAGATATGATTTTGCATTTCCGTAAAGCTAGCAAAACGTCACTTAGACATGCCGCGTACGAGCCCACGGAAGCGCCCACGTTCGTGCAGCATAAGCGCCCCCGAAAGCGCCTATGTTCGTGCCGCGTAAGCGCCGCCGGAAGCGCTTCGGTGCACGCAGCGTAAGCGCGTCAAGTCATGTGACCTTAAATTAGCACTTTTCATTGGTTGCTAACAGTTTTTTTTACAAAGAAAGAAAACCTCACCCATTTCCTTCACTTCTTCTTTCACTTTTGTGAATGTAAGACCAGTTTGTTTCTGCTCAACCTTTTTGGGTTTATAATGGCTGCTAGACCCACCAGTAGCAGTGAGGACTCGAATGGGTTCATAGAAGAAGAGGCTCCTCAGCCCAGGGTAAAGGAGCACTTCATTTGGAAGTTTTTCAAAATACCAGCAGATAAAAAAAAGTGAATGCTCCTAAGGTAGAGTGCAAAATTTGCAATACTGTCCTTTCACGGGGTGACCCTACAAGGAAATACAGTTTCGGAAATTCAACCATGATTCGGCACGTTCAGAGGAGGCACCCCCAGAATTATGCCCGTGGGAATGTCAGAGCTCTGGCACGAGATGCTCCAAGGGATGGTGGTTCGACTTCGACTGGAGGACCAACTGCATCATCGGTGAGGGGGCGACCTGAACAGCTGATTCCTAATATTCAGCCTGTTTTTGATGGAATCACCATCAAATGTAAAGACTGTGATGAACTACTTTGTTACGGTGAACAAAGTATTATGAACATTGTCCGAACAAGAGAAAACCCCCGGTGCCGTCCCCAGCCCTAATTTTGACTTTTTTTTTTGCTCCTGTTGAGCAGTTTGACATTCCCTGTTTTTGTTTTTGTTGTTAAAAAACGAAAAAGAAGAAAAAAAAAGTTCTTTTTAGAACTACCTCCAATTCTCAAAAAAGAGCTGTATTCTTAACAAAATCAAAAAGAGTCACTGAAGTGGAGTGCAGTGAGAGAGGAAAGGAAAATTAGTGAGAAAGCAAAGAAAGGGACGAGAGGGGAAGGGAAGTGAAGTAGGGGGACTGAAAGAAGGTGAGTGTGGGAGGTGAGTGAGGAGAAGGAGAGTGTAGGATAAGGATAAGTGAACAAAATGTAGTAAAGGAAAGGGGGTGTTGAAGGGTAAGAAAAGAGCAGTGATGTTGAGGAAAGAGTGGAGATACAGACTGGATAAAGGCAAGTGAGTGTGAGACAAGGTGAGTAAGGGAGTGAAGAGACAGAGAAAGTGAAAGAAAAAGTGAGAGTAGAGGACTGAGTGAGAGAGGAAAGAAACATAAGTGAGGGAGTGTGGCTGTGTTGTAGGGAGTGAGCGTGATAGAAGAGGAGTGACAGACTAAGGGGTCAGAGAGAATGAGGCTAACAGAGAGAGAATGAGGGAAGGGGAGTGTAGAAGTAAGGACAGAGGTAGTAAGAGAAGGAATTAGTGAAGTGGAGTAAGGAGAGTAAGGGAAGGGAAAACAGTGAAAGAGCGAAGGAAGGGAAGAGAGAGGAAGGGAAGTAAAGGAGAAGGTTTGAAAGAAGGCGACTGTGGGAGTATGGCTGAGTTATAGGGAGTGAGCGTGACAGAAGAGGAGTGAGAGACTAAAGGGTCGGAGAGAATGAGGCAAACAGAGAGAGAATGAGGGAAGGGGAGTGTAGAAGTAAGAGGACAGAGGGAGTAAGAAAAGGAATTAGTGAAGTGGAGTAAGGAGAGTAAGGGAAGGGAAAACAGTGAAGGAAGGGAAGAGAGGAAAGAAAGTAAAGGAGAAGGACTGAAAGAAGGTGACTGTGGGAGTATGGCTCAGTTATAGGGAGT
This sequence comes from Lissotriton vulgaris, assembly GCF_964263255.1. Classification (NCBI taxonomy): domain Eukaryota; kingdom Metazoa; phylum Chordata; class Amphibia; order Caudata; family Salamandridae; genus Lissotriton; species Lissotriton vulgaris. Next base: position 5,339 of record NW_028250130.1, read on the forward strand.
GAGCGTGACAGAAGAGGAGTGAGAGGCTAAGGGGACAGAGAAAATGAGGGTAACAGAGAGAGAGTGAGAGAAGGTGAGTGAGTAAGTTACATGACAGAGGGATTGAGAGAAGGAGTTACTGAAATGGAGTAAGGGGAGTAAGGGGAGTAAGGGTAGGGAGTTGAATATGCCACAATACCTTTGCATTACAACATGCAAGATATCTACAGAGGAGACATTTCTCAGATGAGGAGAACAGAGTTTTGCTCTTGAATTTTAGACTCTGAATCAGTGCCTACTTATAGGTACTTAAATCACCCACATAACACAACAGCTCTTTTTAGAGCTACCCTACCTCTAAGCAATCCAAATTCTTATTTAAAACTATTTTCTTTCACTGTTTTACCCTGTTTTGCGCTCAGGGTGCGCGTACCGGAGAGCATACATGGGAACACACCCAGCGCTTACCCCGCAATTTTTTTTTTTTTTAAATCGTTTTTTTGCCCTTCAGGGTCCTTCTAGGCCCCCCTCAGAAAACCTAGGGGGTCAGGGGGTGTGTACCCTGCCCTCTTTTACACATTTCCCCCTTTTAATTTTCACCTCTTGTGTCTCGATTATACCAAGACACAAGATGGCGGACTCTCCGGACTGTTAAGAATGTTGATAGGCACACGACAGCCAATCAGCTCGCGCACTCCCGTAGCGCGCCGGGTGCGCTCCCCGGTACGCGTACCGGTGAGCGCTTGGAGCGCGCCTATAGATATATATGTGTTTTTGAAGTTATTTTCATAAAAACCACTTGAGCAATTTTCACCAAACATAGCAAAGGCACATCTGCGTGCCAGTCTCTACAATTTTACCAAGTTTGGTGTAATTCCGTTCAGCGGTTCGGGCTGAAGACTTGTCAGAGCGTCCTATGGAAATTAACATGTGGAAAACACGTTTTGGGACCCCCCTTTTTCCTCAGCCCCAACTTCACGAATCCCCCCGAAACTTTCAGGGAAGGAGCAGAGCGGAGCTGGTCAAAATTTTGGAAAATTACACGAAAATTCCAAAACCGACACCAAAGTTAGGATTTCCTATGGTAGCTAGGTCCTAACTATAACTACCTACTGGCGACCGCCAGTAGGATAGATATATATATATATATATTCACTGAAAAAACCATAGGTTATAGACCATATATAGTTAGGAATTAGCATTTACAAAACCTTGAAAATTCACTGAAAAAACCATGGGTTATAGACCATATATAGTTAGGAATTAGCATTTACAAAACCTTATTTTACTCACACAAAACCATTGAAATTCCATATATAGTTAGTTGCACTAACTATATATCGCGCACCCGCAATCCACTGCCGATGATGTCACATATTACATCATTCATGACATGGTCAGTGACATCACTGATGACATCTCGAATGACATCTCGAATGACATCACTGATGACATCTCAAATGACATCACTGATGACATCTCAAATGAAATCACTGATGACATCTCAAATGACATCACTGATGACATCACTGATGACATCTCATTTGACATCAATGGTCACATCACTGATGTTATCATTCATGTGACAATACAATGCATCTCCTCACACTTTAATATAACCTCTGTTACATCCAGTGTAAAATACAGAATATAATTTTTTAAACAATTGACACACCAATACTAGTTACTGCATACGCACTCACTGATTCCTATGTCTACACACACATTCACTCATTCACCCATACAATCATTCATACATACAATCACTCATCTTTACAACACTATCATATGCACTCATACACCTATACAGACACTCACACTCTGCCACTCATCCATGGAGTTACTCACACACCTAGTCAGTCCTGTAAAGAATCAATCACACTTCCATTTTTCTAATCAATACAGTTAAACATAGAGTACCTTACATTTTCAAACATATACTATCACATACTTACTCTCTTATACAATCATTGATACAAGAACACATTGATCTGCAGAGAGTAACACATCTCCCAGCCAGCCACACACACACTCAGTCTCCCATACAAATACTTGGACAATCAATCAATAACCCATATAGTTACTCATATAGCTACTGATCAACACATGCAGCAGTTTACAGAACAACAGACATAATGATGCACAAATTAAGACAGTTTAGTCACTAACCCATGCACTCAGTGAGGCACATTTAATCACTCACTCATACAGTCAGTCACGCACCTACTAAATCCTTCATCCAGACACTTCTACATCTACTCATTCTTCAATATGTAAAACATATTTAAACTTTACAGAAACATACAGTCACTGGATGTTGTCATCAGTGATGTCATCAGTGATGTCATTTGAGATGTCATCAGTGATGTCATCAGTGATGTCACTGACCATGTCATGAATGATGTAATATGTGACATCATCAGCAGTGGATTGCGGGTGCGCGATATATAGTTAGTGCAACTAACTATATATGGAATTTCAATGGTTTTGTGTGAGTAAAATAAGGTTTTGTAAATGCTAATTCCTAACTATATATGGTCTATAACCCATGGTTTTTTCAGTGAATTTTCAAGGTTTTGTAAATGCTAATTCCTAACTATATATGGTCTATAACCTATGGTTTTTTCAGTGAATTTCAATGGTTTTTTAATAGCAAATATCAAAAGCTTTAAAATGTCAAGTACGTGGTAGGTAAAAACATTTTCGTGTCTATGCACGCTGATGTGCTTTGAACGCTGCCCCCCCCTCTTTTCTTTTAGGAGTATTCTCTCTTTGCAGATAGTGATGGGTAGGTAACGCAGACCTTTGCCCCTGTTGTAATCCGTCGTGCCTGCTTCCCTCTCCATTTGATTGATTGTTATCCAAGCATTTACTGTTTTGGAATTCATTCTCTTTGGTTCATTCTCTATTTACAAACAAGCACAGAGTCGCAATACTCTGTTTAGTCTTTGCAGATAGTGAAAATTCGTTAGAAAAACAAAAGGAATCAAGCAAAATCAGTAGGCCACTAATGGGATCTCTTTTTGACCTCGCTAAAATAGAAACATTAGTAACAACACCTCATGAGAAATATGAAACTAGTGAGAGGAACTGAGCTCGACGCCATGATGGCTGCAAGACAGCTCGGCTCCGCCGCCCACCCCGCCCAAAACAACGACAAACCCTATGCAAATATTATAAATATATACAACACACCAGCAAAGTAACAGGGTAAAACGTTTTATTAAATAACTATTTACATGGCAGCCTGCTGCAACATCGATCCAAATGCATGCTGCCGTTCCCGGGATTTCTCCCCGACTACTCTGCGGCCTACGAGATGGAGAGGCCGGGGCGTTGACTAGGCGGGGCCTCCGGCCGCAACCACAGCGCCAACGATCGCTGCTGACGGAGGGGAGCCTTGCCGGTGAGAGCCACTGATCTGAAGAACCGCTGCCTCCCTGAGCCGCTTGACGGAGGCCCCCGAGGGGCGGTGTGGTGGCGCGGACTCGGAGGGGGCGCTTGGCTCCTGCCCCCTCCCCAAGTCTTGTTGCCCTGGTTTGGCCTGAGATCGCCCCCGACATAGGCGGCCGGCTCCCGGGGTCAGGCGGAACTTTTTGCCTTTTGGTGACTCTTCCATTCAGGACCTTGTCCCACAATCCGTTTGACCTGAAGACACGTCCTGCGGTGCCCTGGTCCGACCATCACATATACCTGCGCCAGGAGATGGCGTGGGGTGCACTGGAAGGGAGAGGTGGCGCGAACGAGCCTCCACCACCTCCCCAGGTGGAGGTTTCTCAGCTACACCCCAGGGCTTCACTCGGCCAGCTGAGTTGCGCCCGCTCTTGCGGCACAGTGCCTCGCTCGGCCAGCTGAATTGTGCCTGCTCTTGCTATTACAGTGTCTCACCCGCCATCCGGCTGAATTGCACCCACTCTTGCGGTACAGCGACAGGCGGCTGCCACGGAGCTCACGAAATGGCGGTCGGCTCCACAGACTTGGGCCTGGCCTGCAAGGATGGCTCTGGGCAACCCTGGAACTCGGACGCTTGACTGCTAGGGCATGGGCCCCATTCCCAAAAGCGTCCCCTCAGCCTTGAAGATTCTACAAGAGTCACCGGGGCCCCCGACTCCCGCAGACTTCCGGTGGGGAGCGACTGCCATGATTGCTCGCGGAATGGCCACGACGTAGCCACGGAATGCTCTCATGCTGACGCCAGCTTCAGTCTGAAACATCCGGAAACACTGTAGACTACCAATTCGATCAGTTCAGGTGGAGCCCCAACGTGACCCGGTAGAGAAGAACTTGCCCTCCCCTCTTTGACTGATGGTTCTTGTTGCCTGTCCCTTCTGTTGTCATTTAACAGAACTTTTTGGACTGCTGAAAGGGGTTCTGTTCCGACCGCTGGTTGGTGGAGACATTTTGACTATATTCTGGACCTGCCCGGCCTCGCCCAAAATGGCGTCGGTATAAATGAGACCAATCCAATCCAAAAATTTGTTATTTCGGCCATATAGACCATAAAAGATACAATACAAAACACAATACATACATTTAAAATACATTTTTAAGAAATACATTGTATAAAAGTCTCTTCTCATCCAGCGAGGAATAGGGAGTGACATAACAGTACCATGGTTCAGAGGAATTTTTTCTTTCTAATTAGCCATACTGCCATTAGAAATTTGGATATAGCGAACACAATGTGACCCAAAGTGCTAGTTTTCATTACTCTGAATGCCTGAGTGTACTTCCTGAACCCAAGGTTTCTACAGAGCGGCGCTATCCAATATTTTCTGGGTCTGTGATAGGCAGGGCATACAAACATGATGTGGAGGTCATCTTCCTCATGGATGTTACAGCATGGACACATTTTATCACCCCCCTTGGTCCATTTGTAGGTAAAAGTTTTGGTAGGGAGTGTGCCTAGCCTCCATTGTACGAACAATTTCCTCGCCAGGATAGGAAAAATAAAATCCATAAAAGGTTCAAATGCATAAGAATTTTTGGATTCCAGGAATCGCGCAGTAAGGGTGCCGCTGTTTTGAGCATTTATCATAAGTGAAAGGCTCCTGTCTTTATAGATTTGGGTCAAGGCTTTGCGTGAGATCCTTTGGCAACCTCGCGCGGGATCCTCCCATAGCTCCAATAAGTTCATAGTAAGCAGTTCATTTTTTACAAAAGCAAGCCAGGGGATTTTACTATTGCGGTTCAGGGTCATGACATGGATAAGGTCTTGCCTGTAGTGGTGTAGTTCGTTTGTGGACCAAAGCCTGTGCCAAAACTTCACTGGCTTTGACACAAGCTCCTCAGCAATAGGAGGAAGACCCATGTCTAATCTCAATGGCAGGAGTGGCGTGACTCGTGGAAGAACTAAAATGCGCCTTAGAAAGCTGTTTTCCACTCTTGCCAAATCTTTACCTGCTTTATGCCCCCATAGCTCACTGTCGTACATGGCCGCTGCCTTGGCTTGGGTCCTATAGGTTTCAAGGGCCGGGTTTATGGGTTTGAAGGTGGACGTATTTGCCACCTTCAGAATTGCGCCCGACAGCTGGGACAATTTAACCCTTGATCTTGCTATCTGACGGTCCCATGATAGATTTTCCTGTAGTGTTACCCCCAGATATATGAAGGTAGGAACCCTCTCAAGGCTGACAGTACCCAGGGTGGGATTGGGCCTGGCTTTGTTTGGTGGATTGAAAATCATGAACTTGGTCTTTTCTGTGTTCACCTCCAAACCGTGCTGTCGACAGAAGAGACCAAATCCATCCAGGATCCTCTGGATCCCCATGGGGGATTTGGAAAGCAGGAGGGTATCATCGGCAAACATGATTGCCGGAACTCTCCTGCCTGCCAAATATGGGGCGTCATTATCCTTAACGTTATCTAGATGTGATATAACGTTATTAATGAAGAGACAGAACAGGGTCGGTGCCAGGACACAACCCTGCCTCACCCCTCGACGGACAGGGAACCTGGACGAAAGGTTGCCATCCCTCCCGCACCTGACCTGCGCATAATTGTTCTCATGCAGCCTGGTTATGATACTAAGTAGCTGGGGGGGTACTCCTAACTTTTCCATAACCTCCTAGAGTTTCCTGCACGGGACTAGGTCAAAGGCTGACCTCAGATCCACGAAGACCATGTACAGCCTTCACCCCTCTAACCTCACCGTCTTCCAATAAAGGAGGACGAGGCGGAAGATCTGATCCATGGTCGACGTGTTCTTTCTAAAGCCAGCCTGCAGGGGGCTCATGATATCATTGTCCTCCACCCAGTCTAGCAGATCGTTTAAGATGAGGCGCGCAAAAAGCTTTTGGGGAACATCTATAAGGCTAATCGGCCTGTAGTTGGCCGGGAGCAGAGGAGACCCTTTCTTGTATATCGGCACAATCTCTGCCCCCAGCCAAGAACAGGGGACCACCATACCTTCTAAAATGGCATTAAAAAGGATAAGAAGGTACGGACCCCAAATGTCAGGGTGATGTCTAAAGAGATCCCCCGGTAGCTTATCCAACCCCGGCGCCTTTCCCAGCGCTAGGCGCTCCAATGCAGTCACCACCTCACCTAAGGAAAATTCCAGGGCCATATCCGAGGTAGTGGGGGACTCAGCCGCCGCTCCATCGGGCCATAGAATATTATCTTGGTAAAGTGCCTCAAAATGGGCCTCCCAGACAGAGGGGGCGATGTTAGGTTCAACTGCTGATTTAAGTTCCCCCGTCCCGTTGTTTACCAGGGCCCAAAATTTCCTAAAGTCTTTAGCTTTTAGGGCTTCGGACAGGTCATGCCAGTGGTTCCAATCCCACTCTGCCCTTGCATTGGCCATTGCTGCTTTATACTCCCTCCTGAGGTCTACAACCTTACCCTTATCAGAGCCCTCTTTGATGGTAGCATGTAGCTCCGTCTTGATTTTCCTACAGGAAGAGGTGTACCAGGTAGGGGTACGAGTCTTTTTCCTTCGTGATTGTACCACCGGATGGAAGACCTCTGCAAGGTCCCTCACTAGTTCCTGGTGAATGCTAGCTAGTCTCTCATTATAATCAGGGGGTCTCGGTTGATTTATGAGAGTATCCACTTCCTTAAACCTGGGGAGTGCTAGGCCATATAACTTGTTTATAGCATCTTCTGTGTTGAGCAGCTTTCCCCATTTAACACGGCGCCTATTTGTGGAGAGAAGCATGTCCCCCTGGTCGTCTCCGCAGGCAGTAATGGGCGACCCTGCTAGGGGAACTGGGTGCTGGATCTCCAATTGAAGAGCATTGTGGTCACTGTCGGACCTTGGTAACACCCTGAAGTCGTGAACTTTGGGCCACATGGTGATATTAGAATATAGTCCAGCCTTGACTCATGGTCCTTTCTATTGAAAGTACACAATGAGGGGGTATCAGATGGGGAACGCCCATTGCATGCCCTCAATGCGAAGTTCAGGGTAAGGGACGTGAGTTGTACTGCCAGCGGGGACCAAGCTTTGGGGTGAGGTGAAGACGAGGGTGGGACTCCCCAATAGTCATCCTCAGCGGTGAGAGCACCCTCCTTTAGTCCTTCTAGGGGTTCGAAGTGGCAATTAAAGTCCCCTCCCATCACTATCTTGTGGTCACCTGACAATTGACCTAGGAAGGAAGACAAATCATCTAGGGTGGGGGATTCATTGGGCGCGGCAACTGGTCGCGAGTAAACATTGACAATGGCCCATGATGTTCTACCAGGCCATGTAAGCAGCACACACTGGATGTCCTGCGAAAATGTGTCCATCTTTTCCGCCTGACACCCAATGTGACTCGCTACCCAGATCGCCAAGCCTCCCGAAGGCCTCCCCCTCCCGTTCCACTTTGCTGGGATTTCGAAAATTTCGAACCCCCTTCTAGTTTGTGGTTCCCTCGCCCATGTCTCCTGAAAAAGGAAGATGTCGCTACCCCTTATCAGGAGATCCCAATCAGGTGTACCTGCCTTGTTCGTGATCCCTGCCACGTTCCAGGAGAGAATTCTCAGCCCTGGACCTTGTGGTGGTAGTCCTGACCCACCAGAGAGGGATGGTGCGGTAACTGAGGGGGGGTCAGGGTCTCGCGGGCCAGTTGTAATAGCCAGAGTGGTAGGCGATACAGCCACCTCCGCTGATTGCGAGTTGAGACCAGTTGGGGTATTGGGTGGTGACTCTGCTTGACCCGAAATGCTTCCAAGGGTAGCCCTTCCTTCTTTGGCGAGGTCCTGCACCCTATTATCAGTTACGGGAACAACTCTCACTTCGCCCCTGCCTGGGACCCCGAAAGCAGATATTTCTGGAAACTGTTGAATATCCCCCTTTTGTGGTCAATCCACCTGATCAAGGCAGGAAAATCTATTCTGGTGGATAAAATTGCCAGGAACGGGAAATGCATTGTGCTTGGGCCTGTATCGTGAGCCATCTACAGCAAAACCCACTCTAGTCCAGCCCTGTTCCCTCCCCACCTCAGGATTGCAAACATTTGGATAGAAGTGTGAGAGAGACACTAATTCAATGGTGGACTTATCCGGCCTTACAAGCCAATTACAAATATATGGGGCAACGTGTGGGCTTTTCAAGCTGACTATGATACAGTCCCCCGCCCTATTCTTAGGAGTGAATCCAATCCATGGAATCCTTCTGACCATCAAGACATCTCCTTTTAGGTTCGGAGGGAGGGGCCTGTTGATGTTGAGCCAACTAATTACCTTATTGCGTAGTGAGTCCTGCGGCTCCCTTGCATCACCAGTAAGCTCAGGCACTCCCACCATAATCGCCGTGTATGCCACTGCCTCGGGGGGCAAATTGACCACCCTGCGTCTGGCATTAGGACTAATGGGGCGGCCAGTATGGCCGTTGGCAGAGCTCTCCTCTCTCGTTTGTTGGGAGGGTGCAGGTTGCTTAGACCTTCTAGGAGCAGGAACGGGGGGCCTTGACGTTTGGGATGACGATGGGAGCATTTGGGGGGCAGAAACACTACTGTTGCTGTGCAAGTCCCCTGGCTGGACTGGTGCCACGTTTGAGGCCTGGGTAGTCATTACAGGGGTCGGGGGTCTATTCCCAGCAGTCTCCCGGGGGACCCTCTGTGCATATGGACCCACCCCCGGACCAAGACTGTTTCTTTTATGAGTATTTTCTAAAGCCATCAGTCTAGCCTCTATAGAGTCCAGTTTTACAGACAAAAGGTTCAGTAAGTTCTTAAGGATGTCCGTAAGTGAACTGATGAGCAAGTCTGTGTTGTTAGGAGGGGCCCCACCAAATATGAATGGCCCTGCACACACTGGTATGGCTGTAACTGGTGGAGGGCCAGAGTATTCCGACCCGTTTCCCGGGGAAATGACCTCAGGCGAGGCCGAGATGTCTGTACTAGCATCCAGGTTTTGCTTGGTTGAATCAACTTTGGCCCTCTTTGCCCCTTTTAACTTCCTTGACCTTTTTCTTTTTGATGGTTGGTCCCCTCTGCTGCTTGCAGGTTCTGTTAGAATTACAGCCTGGCCCACATCCTGTGACTCAGTTTCCATGCAATCCGCATTAAGAGAGGGATCTACAACCCCAGAAAGGCGTAATGAGTCTCTATCCCTCTGAAGATTTGACGGGGTCCTTAGTTGTTGTAAGACTGACTCAATAGTCTGGTCGATACTATCCATGAGTGACAGGTGGGTGGCATCAAGTAGTGGGGTGCTAGCATCCATTGAAGAATCCGGGGAGTCCAGTGACAAGTTTTCTGTGCCCACCTCGGGGTGGTTGTCTAGCACTGTTTGTCCTTTGTTGGCCAGAGCACTGGCCTTGGGGAAGAATTTTTCCAAAGTGGTAGAGCACTGTTGAGCAGTCTTGCTCCTGGAAACCCTGGTAGCCATGTCACTTTGGAGTGCACAGTGGCCACAAACTTAAGGAGGAAGAAAAGGTATTCTTGAAAGGAGCACGGCGTCAGAGGGATGGCCCGGTCCGGTCTTTACCGGCCTCTAACGGCCTAGAACGGCAAGCTCTTTGCCCGGTCTTCGCCCCGGGGTGCGACCGCGCGCGTCCCGTTGTGCGCGTCACTGGGCTTGCTGTTATACACTTGGGTAGAGAGGGGGCGTGGCACTGGGAGGGGGCGCGGCTCACCCGGGAAGAGGACACAGCTGTGGATGTTGTAGGCTGGTCCTCGCAGTCCCGGGGCCGCACCTCTCGCCTCCTCTGCGGCCTCGCAGCTGACACCTCCTCACGCCGGGAAAGAAAACGGGCTGGACAATTGCTAGCTACTCCTGTAGCACAACCAGGGTTTTGGCAGGCAGACTCCTTGGAACGAGCGGCTCCCGCGAAGCGGGGGCCGCGAGGAGTGAAGAGCGCTTTGGTGGGGGCGGGCACTGGGAGGGGGCGCAGCTCACCCGGGAAGAGGACACAGCTGTGGATGTTGTAGGCTGGTCCTCGCAGTCCCGGGGCCGCACCTCTCGCCTCCTCTGCGGCCTCGCAGCTGACACCTCCTCACGCCGGGAAAGAAAACGGGCTGGAACAATTGCTAGCTACTCCTGTAGCACAACCAGGGTTTTGGCAGGCAGACTCCTTGGAACGAGCGGCACCCGCAAAGCGGGGGCCACGAGGAGTGAAGAGCGCTTTGGTGGGGGCGGGCACTGGGAGGGGGCGCGGCTCACCCGGGAAGAGGACACAGCTGTGGATGTTGTAGGCTGGTCCTCGCAGTCCCGGGGCCGCACCTCTCGCCTCCTCTGCGGTCTCGCAGCTGACACCTCCTCACGCTGGGAAAGAAAACGGGCTGGAACAATTGCTAGCTACTCCTATAGCACAACCAGGGTTTTGGCAGGCAGACTCCTTGGAACGAGCGGCTCCCGCGAAGCGGGGGCCGCGAGGAGTGAAGAGCGCTTTGGTGGGGGCGGGCACTGGGAGGGGGCGCGGCTCACCCGGGAAGAGGACACAGCTGTGGATGTTGTAGGCTGGTCCTCGCAGTCCCGGGGCTGCACCTCTCGCCTCCTCTGCGGCCTCGCAGCTGACACCTCCTCACGCCGGGAAAGAAAACGGGCTGGAACAATTGCTAGCTACTCCTGTAGCACAACCAGGGTTTTGGCAGGCAGACTCCTTGGAACGAGCGGCACCCCTTGATGTGTACTGGTTGCTCAGCATTGATATCACAAGATATGTATGCAGTTTTGGAGCACATGGCGGGCGGGGACGGGTACTGAATGAACATTTGGACATCCCTATTGATATTAAGTTCTGATGTATTATTCATTACTGTACTATTGAAAGTTCGAATTAAGGTTACTCATGGTACTTGCCTGCAAATGTATATCTAGATAATTTCATTGTAACTGTTAGACACCTTAATTCCTGCAACCTAATGGCCCGCCCGTTACGTTATTCTACAGTGTAAAGGTCCCCTCATCATATACGATTCCAGTTTGCTCCGTGGCCGGCCCACGTGGTTGTAGGCCCGTATTTGTATACTGACATTTTTGCAAAAAAGAGTTTTCGAATGAAGTATGGAATCAGCGTCATAACAATCGTCTAGGTTGGTAGGGTTTTAGAATAATGGCTGTTATTCCCAAACAATAGAAGACACATAATGCAGACCCTTTGCCTGAATTTTGGATTGATTGAAATTTGTATCCGTCACACCAGCCCTTTCTCCAGAATTGTTAGAAAATGGTAGACCGTAGCTTAAGGCATCTGCCGAATGTAAGGTGTGGTATTTTGTCCCATAAAATAAGACTAATTGAGAAACAAATACACGAAGAGGGAACTCGAATTTAGAGACAAACAAAATTAAACATTTTTTGGCATCATAAGAAGGGGAGGATATGTTACACAGAAAAATAATGCGAAAGGGATAGCCAAGATCTGTTGTATCACACGTTCCTACAGCTAGTCTGATACATGGTAAGTAGAAGCTTTTTCGTGTTTGCGCGCGCTGACATCCTCTGAATGCTGTATCCCCCCCCCTTTCTTTTCTCCTCTGTAGGTTACATCGAAGTTCCGACTGAAGAATGGAGTGGACATGGACCGCACCGTGCTCCATGTAAGGAAAGACATAGACAAGCGCTATGAGATATTGCATGGAGTGCAGACCATCACTGGGAACGTGAAAAATTGTATGGTGTGACCGTGCGTACATGCCCTGATTGTATGGTATGAATGTGTATGTATTCCATATGCCCGGCCGATAAACGTTCTGTTTGAGCAACTGCCGCGTTAGAAAACAACATCGTGACGCGTCGCGTAACCGCGACGTATCGCGTTGTCGCGTAAAGCGTCATATGACGCGCCGCGTTAGCACACCCGGAAGTGCTCCGGTGCGCGAGGCACGAAGCCCAGCTTCCCGGAAGCGATCCGGGGCGCGGCGTGGAGCGCGTAACGTAAGCATAACAGGTCATGTGACTTGTTAATAAAACTTTTCATTGGTTCATTTCACTTTTGGGTTCCTAATGATGTAAGGCTAGGTCATGTGACCTAAAAATAACACTTTTCATTGGTTTAGAACAATTTTTTGTCCCAAATGATGAAAACCCCTCCTTGTTTCCTCACTCTGACTTTCATCTTTGTGAGAGGAAGACCTTTTTTCATCACTTAGCAATAGCAAGTGTTGTAGCTTCAGCTGGTGCATCCCCACCACACCACCACCTCCTAGGAAGAGAGTACCACCTCCTCAGGTGGTGGTTAAGCAAGAGGTGCCCTCCCCACACCTTCTTGTTGCCTGATTCGGCCAGCTCAATCGATCGAGCATGAGACTCTGTTGTGATCTGAAGAACCGCTGCCTGCGGTGCCTCCCTGAGCCGCATGACGGAGGCCCCCGAGGGGCGGTGTGGTGGCGCGGACTGGGAGGGGGCGCTTGGCTCCTGCCCCCTTCCCAAGTCTCGCTCGGCCAGCTGAGTTGCGACCACTATTGCGGCCTATGACATGGAGAGGCCGGGGCGTTGACTAGGCGGGGCCTCCGGCCGCAACCACAGCGTCAACGATTGCTGCTGACGGAGGGGAGCCTTGCCGGTGAGAGCCACTGATCTGAAGAACCGCTGCCTGTGGTGCCTCCCTGAACCGCTTGACGGAGGCCCCCGAGGGGCGGTGTGGTGGCGCTGACTGGGAGGGGGCGCTTAGCTCCTGCCCCCTCCCCAAGTCTCGCTCGGCCAGCTGAGTTGCGCCCACTCTTGCGTCCTACGACATGGAGAGACCGGGGCGTTGACTAGGCGGGGCCTCCAGCCGCAACCACAGCGCCAACGATCGCTGCTGACGGAGGGGAGCCTTGCCGGTGAGAGCCACTGATCTGAAGAACCGCTGCCTGCGGTGCCTCCCTGAGCCGCTTGACGGAGGCCCCCGAGGGGCGGTGTGGTGGCGCGGACTGGGAGGGGGCGCTTGGCTCCTGCCCCCTCCCCAAGTCTCGCTCGGCCAGCTGAGTTGCGCCCACTCTTGCCGCCTACGACATGGAGAGGCCGGGGCGTTGACTAGACGGGGCCTCCGGCCGCAACCACAGCGTCAACGATTGCTGCTGACGGAGGGGAGCCTTGCCGGTGAGAGCCACTGATCTGAAGAACCGCTGCCTGTGGTGCCTCCCTGAACCCCTTGACGGAAGACCCCGAGGGGCGGTGTGGTGGCGCGGACTGGGAGGGGGCGCTTAGCTCCTGCCCCCTCCCCAAGTCTCGCTCGGCCAGCTGAGTTGCGCCCACTCTTGCGTCCTACGACATGGAGAGACCGGGGCGTTGACTAGGCGGGGCCTCCAGCCGCAACCACAGCGCCAACGATCGCTGCTGACGGAGGGGAGCCTTGCCGGTGAGAGCCACTGATCTGAAGAACCGCTGCCTGCGGTGCCTCCCTGAGCCGCTTGACGGAGGCCCCCGAGGGGCGGTGTGGTGGCGCGGACTGGGAGGGGGCGCTTGGCTCCTGCCCCCTCCCCAAGTCTCGCTCGGCCAGCTGAGTTGCGCCCACTCTTGACGCCTACGACATGGAGAGGCCGGGGCGTTGACTAGACGGGGCCTCCGGCCGCAACCGCAGCGCCAACGATTGCTGCTGACGGAGGGGAGCCTTGCCGGTGAGAGCCATTGATCTGAAGAACGGCTGCCTGCGGTGCCTCCCTGAACCGCTTGACCGAGGCCCCCGAGGGGCGGTGTGGTGGCGCGGACTGGGAGGGGGCACTTAGCTCCTGCCCCCTCCCCAAGTCTCGCTCGGCCAGCTGAGTTGCGCCCACTCTTGCGGCCTACGACATGGAGAGGCCGGGGCGTGTACTAGGCGGGGCCTCCGGCCGAAACCACAGCGCCAACGATCGCTGCTGACGGAGGGGAGCCTTGCCGGTGAGAGCCACTGATCTGAAGAACCGCTGCCTGCGGTGCCTCCCTGAACCGCTTGACGGAGGCCCCCGAGGGGCGGTGTGGTGGCGCGGACTGGGAGGGGGCGCTTGGCTCCTGCCCCCTCCCCAGGTCTTGTTGCCCTGGTGTGGCCTAAGATCGCCCCCGACATAGGTGGCCGGCTCCCGGGGTCCGGCGGAACTTTTTGCCTTTTGGTGACTCTTCCATTCTGCACCTTGTCCCACAATCCATTTGACCTGAAGACACGTACTGCGGCCTGGTCCCTGAATGTGTGCAGGGGGACGGTATTGATTGCTGATGCTATGCAGACAAAAACTGGTTTTCAGTTTGTACATTCTTCAGGATTTTTCCATCCAAGGCTGGTTGAGAGTCTGTAGAACGATGGCTTCAGATTTTCAACATACTACTCTTCAACATTCTTCATAAATGTAACAATGTGAGACTCACTAGGAGAACGGCCGTTTATCTTTCCTTTCAAAATGCTGCCAACAATATTTTCTGAATGGAAGACACCATCTTGTAGCATAAAGGGCTGCGTCAAGGGTGGTATTGCCCAGAATGTCTTGTTTTCTAGTGCTCGTAATGACGAAGCCAGAACTGCCGAAAGGGATTCTGGTCCTGCCGCTACTTATTGGAGACATTGAACTATACTCTGAACCTGCCTGGCCTCGACCAAAATGGCGCCAGTATGGGAGCGACTTGCAACTCCTTATGACGTTGTAGTTACTTAGCCTTGACGTTATGGGGGATGTATGCGGTCTTTGTGCACATGGCGGGCGGGGAAGGGTACTGATTGGGAATACGGACAACCCTATTGATGTCGATTCTTCATTATTGATTATTGTATTAATAAAGCTTCGAAAGAATGTTACCCATGATACTCGCCCATGGTGTGCGTATGGACGATTTTATTGTAACTGATCCTGTTATACTTTCAATTATAAAATCAACCTTCACTGATCCTGCAACCGTTTGTCACGTTTAGTTTTTTCAATTAAATGGCTCGTTTGTTACATACTCCTATACCCCTGGCTTTTGACCCTTTCCTACGCGCGGTCTGTACTACTGCCCTCGGGCGGTCTGTACTACTGCCCTCGGGCGATCTATGTAATGAACAGACTCCCATTGCCGAAACACAAGGGAATGCATCTCAGAGAGATAAGTTAAGTACGTGGTAGATAAAAACATTTTCGTGTTTATGCACACTGATGTGCTTTGAACGATGCCGCCCCCCACCCCCTCCTCATCATTTAGATTACCACCGCCCATTGCACAAAAGCGTACCGGGCGCTCCCCACGCAAAAAAAAAGATATTTTTTTTTTTTTTGCCCCGCGGGGCCCTTTTAAAGCCTCCACATCAAACCTAGGGGGTCAGGGAGGATCTACTATGCCCCCTTATGGTCATTTCCCCCTTCGTTTTGGCCTCCTCTTGTCTCTCGATCCTACCGAGAGACAAGATGGCGGCCGCTCCGGACTGTTTAGAATGTTGACAGACACCGGAGAGCCAATCAGCTTCGCTTCGCGAAGTTCCGTTACGCGTCAAGTACGCGAACCGGAGCGCTGTCACAGATATATATATATTTTTTAACGTTAATTCATCAAAATCCACTGGAGCATATATATTGAGACCTAGCAAAGGCACATCGGGCTAACAGTCCCTACAATTTTGCCAAGTTTCATGCAAATCCATTCAGCCGTTCGAGCTAAAAGTGAGGCCAACCGCCCTATGGAAATTAACATGGGAAAAACGCGCTTTGGGACCCCCCTTTTTTCTCGGCCCCCCCTTGACGAACCCCCCCCCCAAATTTTCAGGGGCTGCTCAGAAACAAAATGTGCCATTTTCCTGAAAATTTCAGCCAATCCCGTCCACAAACGCCAAAGTTATTAGACATAGAATTTTCAAAAATCCCATAGAGAAAAAATCCTAACTATATATACCTACTGGCGACCGCCAGTAGGATATATATATATATATATATATAATAAATAAATGACCATCATGCAATGGCGAGCTTACTATAAGCCACGCCCACTGAGGGTGAGCTATTCTGTGCCTCTGTGAGAAGCTCATGATTAAGAGGCGTTTGCTTCGAAACGCGTCGAGCATGGCTGAAACCTTTGAGCAGCAGGAATGCGAGCTGCACCGAGGCATCACTGATATGAGCATCGTAGAGTGCCTTCTTGAGTGCAAGGGTGTTTGGAGGATAAAATTATGCGCAGCTGCCCGAGCCGTGTTAATAAGAGGTACACAGTTTCTGACTTTGTAGAAAGGCTGAGGAAAGCAACAAATTCTTTCCTCAGAGGCACGATGTTCAAATCTTAATTGAAGCACGCATTTCCAGAAGCTCCACCTACAAAAGGACATCAGAAAGCTTTTAATTTAACACAGGGGCACGTAGCCTACTATAGGATAATATCAGCAGTGAAATAAATTAAACTGATCGGAAGAAATGAGAATTAGCAATATGAATTTAATGGTTGTTTGACATTTTAGCAATAGGATGTTTTTCAACTTTCATCTACCTTTATGTATAGACATACTGAGGGCTATTTCCTCAATGGTTAGAGCGCCATTTACTTGGTTCTGTATTGACTGATATTCTGACCAAATGAATGATGATCAATTTAGTAATATGACAGTCATTTGCGTATTTGCACAATTATATTTGCACTAGTATAAAATTGCTGCTATATATAAAATTGCTGGCATTTGCACGATTATATTTGCACTAGTATAAAAATTGCTGCTACATATATAAAAATTTCTTCTATATTGTTAAAATGAATTTACTTGTGATTATATTGATTTTTGATAGGATATTTTAGCTATCTTTAATCAAATGCGGTGCATTTCATTTTTTAAGTTTTGTGGCATGCTCCAGTTTTTTAACCTGTCTTTACAACGACCAGTCTGTCATCACTGCCCATTGTTTTGTGTTTCATGATATCCAATCATGTGCGTTATTATCTTTGCACTTTTTTTTTTTTTTTGTATGTTCTTATATAGCGCTCGAATCACCCGGAGGCATCTCGGCGCTTGCCTTGGGAACCCTTCCTGGCTTTTCCCTGTGAGATAGCCCCTAAGGGGCATCCCCAAGGTGAAAGCCAGGCATCCCGCCGCGGGGGGCCGTTGTGGAGATTAAGCAAGCTTAATGCCCAGAGTTGCAGAGTGTGAACCCATGATTAGGTCAGGCACCGAAGCGAGAATTATCAAGTCCGTGGACATTTGAGCTTAAGACCCTGCCGCGTCGGGAATTGAACCCTGGTCCCAGGTCTGACCTCTGCTTCAGGGTCTGCCTGCTCTAACCAGTGAGCCACACTTCTCCACTTGCACTTTAAAAGATGTTTCCTTCCTCTATGGCGTCATGTGATCAAGGCCTCTGGGCAGGCCGAAACGTCATGCTGTCAGGGTGCACTTTTGTGTAATAAACACCGAAATTGCTCACCTGCATTCCTGGGTCGACTCTCGTTTCTTTTCTTCGAAACGCTCCTTGCACTGGGGGCTCGGTGATTTGAGGATTGAGTCTGCGGCATATATATATATATTAATCCAATATTGGCCCATGACAACATTGATGTATTTAATGAACTAGTAACAGCAGAAATAAAAAAGCTCCATAAATTAACACTAAGTGAGGACAAGAAAAGTCACAGACATAACAATGCCTATGGGAGCTAAATGAAGAAACTGCAGAGCAATAGCAACATAATTGTCAGGCAATCAGATAAGGGGGGTAATATTGTCCTCTGGTCCCGGCAATTATATGTTCAAGAAGCTCTGAAACAACTTAATGATAGGCAATGTTATTGCAGGAGCGATCTACAAAAGGCTAAATCTGCTTGGGACAAGTTTAATACTAAGTTATATGGCTGGAAGAGCAAGGGATTCTTGAGTGGTGATGAATTCAAGTTCCTCAAGATGAATTACCCAGTAATGCCTGTGTTTTACATGATCCCAAAGGTTCATAAGGATCTGTTAAAGCCACCAGGTAGGCCGATTATTTCGGCCTGACAAGGAGCCTTTGAAAATACATCACGTTATATAGATCATTTCCTCCAGGAGCATGTCAAGACTTTACCCTCTTACTTGAGAGACACTTTGGACTTTCTGGAAAAAAGAAGGACAGTGGTTTGGCAGGAGTGTTTGTTAATCACACTTGATGTGGTTACATTGTATACGAGCATTAACCATTCGGACGGCCTGAAGGCAGTGGTTCACTTTTTAAAGAACAGACCAGCTTGTATGTTAGAACACAATGCCATGATCATTGAAATGATAGAGATGTGTCTCACGGAGAATTATTTCTTGTTCCAGAACCACGTTTTTCAGCAGCTAAGAGGAGTGGCGATGGGGGCCTGTTTCTCCCCCAGCTACGCGTGCTTGCACATGGGGCTGTGGGAGGAACAGGTCCTCAAAGTTGCTTTTGCAGATACAGTGAAAAACAACATAGTGTCACTATACAGATTCATTGATGACCTCTTTTTAATATGGAGGGGATCACTGACTGAGGCAGAGCAGTTTATCTCAGAGATCAATAAAAACAACTTGAATCTGAGGTTCATGGGGACGATCAGTGCAAGTAAGGTTAACTTCCTAGATGTGGAGGTACACATTAAGAAAGGCCAGCTACAGACAGAGTTGCACCGGAAAAAGACCGCCGGCAACACAGTCCTTCATGCTTCAAGCCACCACCCTGCTCACCTGATCCGAAGCATCCCATATGGGGAGATGCTTCAGATCAGGAGAATATGTAGTACAGAGGAGCCATGCTCAGCAGCGCAAGCAAGTAGTAAAGATAGATTTTTGGCAAGGGGCTACTGTTAGACATAATTGAAAAAGCCTTGCAAAGGGCCAATAAATCAGGCATCGCCAGTGAAGTGGAGGAGGGTCCGGATGGAACCCAAAAGGTGACGAATGGCGAAAATGGCCAACCAAGATTGATTACAGCGTACAGCAGACAACATACCCAGCTGCACAAAATCATTGGTAGAAATTGGCCCATCATCAGGGGGGATCCTGTGATAGGTGGAACCCTGGCTAAACATCCAGCAATTACTTACAGTAGAGCCAGGTCAATGAGCGACATGTTCGTTAAGAGCAGCCCTGAAATAGCCAATAAGGACAATTGGTTGCACAAAAGCAGGGGGTTCATCAAGTGCGCCACTTGTAAAGCTTGCACGATGGGGAAGAATAAGACCACATATTTAACCCCATTTACTGAGGAGCCAATCCCTATAAATAAAAAAATAACTTGCAAAACTGACTTCGTCGTGTATGTGCTGGAGTGTGCGTGTGGCCTGCGGTATGTTGGAAGCACCAAGCTGCAGGTCCACAAACGCATACTCCAGCACATGCGGGCGGTCAACAATAGGGATGAGGCTTACCCAGTGGCGCAACACATCAACACCTGCCACAAGGGTGACTTAAACTGCCTCAGCTATTACGCAATAGACACAGTGCCGCCTCTCCGCAGGGGAGGAGACAGGGAAGCGCGCTTGAGATTATTGGAAACTAGATATATTCTAGAACTAAACACGAAGACTCCCAATGGCCTCAATGCCACAGAGGACTTATATACCTGTCTTTAGTAATAGTAACCTGAAATAGAGCATCTCATTAGAAATTAGATAACACTTACAAAAGAATAAACATTGACAGTGAGAGTAGTTTTTAACATCAGACTAGTTATATGTTTTTTAGAAAAATGTAAGAAATAGATTTTAGAACTTTTTTCACAGGGTGCGAGGTAAAAAATATATAAAATTTTGGGGCATTTTTAAATTCACCTTTTTATGATTTTTGACTCCTAACAACATGCGACAGGAACTGAACCACTATGTAAGGGCAGTGTAGAGGCAGTGATCCTGAATACCGTTGTAAAAATAGCCCACTTGGGCACTATTATAACCATCTCCCCTCCCACCACCCTTCCGATATCTCTCCTGACAAGAACATTATTGCTTTGTTTGCACAGGTCTCAAGGCGAATGTTGCACACAGTTTGCTTATTTGCACATATGAGTAGATTATTTACTACATAGGTTTTACCAAAATAATATTTTTATACAATTAATGTATGATAGAAAAATGTTGGTTTTATCTGAGACATTTGTACATATATTTATTTATTTATGTATTTATCTGAGCGAGTTTTGCACATCAGGAGACATTTCAAACTGAAAAATTATAATGCTGTATTTTATCAACTGCATTTTAATATTAGGGTGTTGATGGAGTTGATAACAACTGAGATAAAATTATACATGTGTACTTTATGAAAAGTTTGCATGCTGTACAACATATCAACTTGCATTCAATGGGTTAACAGGATAAGGCCGAAGTCTGTTGTTTATCTCTACAGGCCCAGTGGTCAGATGGTTTCTGCAAGCATGTTAAAAACACTAAGATTGGCTGACCGTGTCATGTGATCAAGGGCTTCAGGGCCCGAAACGCGTCATGACGGATGGAGTGATGCACTGAATTAAATAAAACAAGCAAATTTACCTGACCGGGTCCGGTTCGTCATTTTGCGGCAAGCAATTTAAAAGCAAAGTTCCTGTAGTGTAGTATGTATATATATATATATATATATATATATATATATATATATATATATATATATATATATATATGACCATCATGCAATGGCGCGCTTACTATAAGCCACGCCCACTGAGGGTGTCTTTCATTCAATAAAAAGAGAGTGAACAAACAGGTGAGCTTTTCTGTGCCTCTGTGGGAAGCTCATGATTAAGAGGCGTTTTCCTCGAAACGCGTCAAGCATGGCTGGAACCTTTGAGCAGCAGGAATGCGAGCTGCACCGAGGCAATCACTGATATGAGCATCGTAGAGTGCCTTCTTGAGGGCGAGGACAAAATTATGCGGGCCTGCCGAGCCGTGTTAACAAGAGGTACACAGTTTCTGACTTTGTAGAAAGGCTGAGGAAAGCAACGAATTCTTTCCTCAGAGGCACGATGTTCAAATGCTAATTGAAGCACGCATTTCCAGAAGCTCCTACCTACTAAAGGACATCATAAAGCTTTTAATTTTTACACAGGGGTAGGGAGCCTACTATAGGAAGGACACTGTACTCACCCTTTGGGACTGCATTGACCATCATGCCATGGGGCGCTTACTATAAGCCACGCCCACTGAGGGCGTCTTTCATTCAATAAAAAGAGAGTGAACAAACAGGTGAGGTTTTCTGTGCCTTTGTGGGAAGCTCAAGATTAAGAGGAGTTTGCTTTGAAAGGCGTCGAGCATGGCTGAAACCTTTGAGCAGCAGGAATGCGAGCTGCACCGAGGCAATCACTGATATGAGCATCATAGAGTGCCTTCTTGAGCGCAAGGGTGTTTGGAGGACTACAATATATAAAACCATATATATATATATATATATATATAAAACCATATATATATATATATATATATATATATATATATATATATATATATATATATATATATATATATATATTCATACAAATCCTACCTGTCCCTCCTCAAGTAACAGTAGCTTACAGCTCGCAGGCACGGACCTCACAGAATCTCCTCAGGCAAATAAAGGACCTCCACACAAAGAATTGTGGCAAAGCAGTGCAGAGATTTATTTCTGCATACAATATCTCAGGCAAGTGCCCTCCATGACGCGTTTCGCTCCTTGTGGGATCTTGGTCCATTAGCTATGACGACATTTAAAGTGAATAAAGTGCACAAATAGCCTTAGAGAAAAGGCTCAATGTTTTTCACACATTAAAACACCAAGCAAAAAGACAATGGCTTAAAATTACACGACAGTAGTTACTCTCTAGATAGACATACTGAACACAAACGATCGTTCATAATAATCTGTACATAGTGCAACAATATTAACAGTATAAAATGTTAACTAATGTTGGACTCAGTGTGCAAAAATACGCTGTTGGAAAAAAATTGCTAAGTGCAGGATAAGAATCAGCATTTGAATTCTAATAAAAATAAATCAATCATAATGTAAATTAGCTATAATCAAAGCTGATAATGCAAGCAGAATAACAATTTAAAACATCATTAGAAGATATGTAGATATAAATGTGCAAATACGCTGTTCAATAAAGTGCTTAGTGCAAAAATACATATCGAAAATGGATTCCAGCGCAGTACATTGGTCCTTAGTACTGTATCAATTTAGAGGCAAGAACAAAACTATTAAGATCGTGTCCTATAATACGAGCGATAAACTTCATAACTTGACCTACATCACATCAATAATTGCAAAGGGTACACGCCACACAGCTGTGACCATCAATCCTTTTCAGCCATCAGTGCTAAAATAGAGTGCTATGATTAAAGTGCTAGTGCATTTTCATATTATAGCAGGTGCTCTATACATCTAGACCTGGTCGTAAACAGTATATAATAATACAATACAAGTGCAGATTTATATGGACTCACCAGGTCACAAAGCATATACAGAACATAGCAAATAAAAATAACTATTTCAAAGGACGAATAGGCGAAACAAGTACATATGTGTATATGAACATATATATACACATCTGCATCTCTATAAAAATGCAGAAATAAATACATGCATACATATGCATGTAAATGCAAATATATGCATGTATACTCATGATTTCACACACACACACACACATATATATATATATGTGTATATATATATATATATATATATATATATATATATATATATATATATATATATATGTGTGTGTAAACATGTTACTATACTACACATAAGCATATATCTTTATATGTATGCACATATAGCAAATTAATGTATATATATATATATATATTCATAAAATATGCACACATATATTTGTATACAAACTGTATACATACATTTTTCTTATGCCTAATGAGGTTGCATTTATGCTTATGATTATGCCGAATGCATTGAGGAATAATGTGTTTTACTCCTAATAGGATGCATCATGTTTATCATGCCTAAAGTGATTTATGCCAACAGGGGGTTTTAGGTTAATCCCTGATCTAAATGTGATTTGTGCCTATTGTGATATAGTGCTAGGTTCATCCATTTACCAGTAACTACTGGCTGTTATACATATATTACTGGTGGTTTTGCTTTTACTGTTTATGCTTGTGATGGTTCTGGCAGCGACCCGATTGGCACCGCCTTGTACACAGTTCCCTGTAAATTGTGACCTGGTGCCGGTTGGCACAGTGTATTTATGTCTGTGATAGTACTTTAATGTGTTTTACAAAGGCTATTTTTACATAACCTTGGGTGGAGTCTCTTTTGTGGTGTGCCTATTTTGTCGCTGCAGTCTGTGTGTGTTGCGCAAACGCTTTACACATTGCCTCTGGGATACCCCTGTCTGCGCGTGCCAAGCTACCAAGGGGGTGAGCAGGGGTTATTCTCAGGGGGTAACTTCCTCACCCTGACTAGAACACGGGTTTATGTCTGGCTACGGCGCATGCCCTGGCCTACCGGGAATCCCTATTTCTAACATTTCCCTAGGTGCCGGCAGAGCTAGGGTTAAAACTGGTGTGTCCACGTTGCGTTTTGCGCCTTTCCTGTCGCGGGCACTAGGGCTACCCACACAAGTGAGGTACCATTTATCTCAGAAGACTTTGGGGAACGAGGGGTGGGTGGAAATTTGTGGATCCACGCTTATTCCAGAACTTTCCACCACAGAAATGTGAGAAAAATGTGTATTTTTTTAAAACATGTTTGGGTTTGCAAGGGATTCTGGGTAACAGAACCTGGTGAGAGGCAGTCAAGGCACTCCATCCTGGATTCTTCTGGTGTCTAGTTTCCAGAAATATATAGCTTTGCTTGGTTTTCCTAGGTGCCGGCGGAGCTAGGGTTAAAAAACTACAGCTAGGCACTTTGCAAAAAAAAAGGGTCATTTTTCACTGGGAAATTTTGGTGTGTCCATGTTGCGTTTTGCACCGTCTCCTGTCACGGGCACTAGGCCTACCCACACAAGTGAGGTACCATTTTTCCCGGAAGACTTTGGGGAACGCGGTGGGTGGAAATGTGCGGATCCACGCAGATTCCAGAACTTTCCACCAAAGAAATGTGAGAAGAATTTGTTTCTCTGGACAATGTTTTTTGTTTGCAAGGGATTATGGGTAACAGAACCTGGTGAGAGGCAGTCAAGTCAACCCATCCTAGATTCCCGTCGGTCACTAGTTTTCAAAAATTTATAGGTCTGCTAGGTTTCCCTAGATGCCGGCAGAGCTAGGGTTAAAAAACTACAGCAAGGCAATTTGCAAAAAAAGGGTAATTTTTCAATTGTGGTGCGTCCATGTTGCGTTTTGCGCCGTTTCCTGTTGCGGGCACTATGCCTTCCCACACAAGTGAAGGTATCATTTTTATCGAGAGACTTAGGGTAATTCAGATTTGTAAAGCAACTGTTATTACCAATTGGCTTTTGATGCATTTCTGCCTTCCAAATGGAAGACAATGTGTAAAAAGAAGTCATTTTGAAAAATGACCGATAATTCTTATGCTAGTATGAGTATTCCCAACTTATGAAATGTGCAAATATCTACTGTTTCTAAAATCTATATTTTGTTCCCATTTCAGAAATACATAGGTGTCTTTCATACTGATTTTCCCATTCATACATTTTCCCAGAATAATTGCTATATGCCTGGTGCATAATAAAAAAACAATGGAAGTCGCTGCTCAGTTTTTGGCTCAGGGTTCATCGGGTTCTTGGTGAACCTACAAGTCCTATATAGCCCCACAACCAGTAATGTTCAGCGGATGTAACGTTATATTGCTTTCAAATATCTGTCATAATTAGAAGAAGTTACAGGTGAAAACGGTGACAAAAAAAATAGTTTTTTCAACTAATGTTCAATTTTTCCTATATTTAACTGATAATTTCTATAAAGAAACCTTGAAGGATCTACACAAATGACCCCATGCTGAATTCAGCATTTTGTCTACTTTTCTAAAATGTATAGCTTCCCAGGATCCATTATTGCTTTCATATCCATTTCTGCCATTAACTGGAAGGAGGTTGAAAGCACAAAAATAGGCTATGTCCCAGAAAAATGCAAAAACTGTGTAGAATATTTTGGTTTTCTGACCCTAAAAGCTGGGAAAATTGTGATTTTTGCCCCACAAACCCTTTTTTGATACCATTTACAGGGATAAACCCAGACACTTTAATTTGCAGCACTTTTTTCCAATTTTTCCCCCAAAAAAAGAAATGTGCTCTATTTTGGCTAATTTCTGGGTCCCCTTCAGGGGAATCCACAAACCCTGGGTACCTTTAGAATCCCCAGGATGTTGGAAGAAAAGAACGCAAATTTGGCTTGGATACCTTATGTGGTCAAAACGTTACAATGGCCTAAGGGCGAACTACCCCAAATAGTCAAAAAAAGGCTTAGCATGGGGGGGGGGGGTTGGGGGAGGAAAGGCCTAGCAG
Source organism: Lissotriton vulgaris (assembly GCF_964263255.1). Classification (NCBI taxonomy): domain Eukaryota; kingdom Metazoa; phylum Chordata; class Amphibia; order Caudata; family Salamandridae; genus Lissotriton; species Lissotriton vulgaris. Next base: position 30,976 of record NW_028250130.1, read on the forward strand.
CGAAGGGGTACAAAATATATTACTTTTTATTTGTTTAGCCGTAATGTTTTGTTTTTGGAGACGTCCACTTCCGCACACTCAAGAGGATGTGCCATAACGGCAACATGCATGTTTTTTGGTGCTGAGGATCAAGGTTCCAGGCTTAATGTTAATGTAACATTTAGTAATTCTCAGCAAATTTTTGATTTGCCTTATATGTTTACAAACAACATTTTAGCTGGGGAATAAAGTTCACTTCTTGGCATCACCCAAATATTCTGCATTGTTTTAATTTATTTTTATTTTTTTACGGTATACCATGATGAGCTAAAAGTAGCCTTGCTACCACCTTGCATGCGGGAATCTGTGATAGTCACGCTCCTCAAGACCGAAAGGCCTGCTGAGCAGTGCAATGCGATTTTGAAAGGCCCCTATCGCTTATCAACATCAATAATAAAATATTCGCAAAGATAGTAGCGAATAGATTACAGCTGCTGCTACCAGTAATGATCAGGCCAGATCAATCCGGTTTCATACCGGGCCACTCTACAGCACACAACTTCCCGACCATGTTCGCGGTAATGCGTTACCTGCACCCTCACAAAACAGCACTGGCAGCCTTACTCGACGCAACTAAAGTGTTTGACACATTGGAATAGGACTTCCTGTTCCCCTTCCTGGGTAGAATGGGCCTCGGTTCCATGTTCCCTGCACAAATGCGTCTCCTATATACACTGCCCATCGCCCAAATAAGGCAAATGGGCAGATATCAGAACCTTTCCTGGTCAGCAGGGGCACACTAGAGGGGTGCCCACTCTCAACCCCTGCTTTTTGCCAATGCCATGGAGCCCCTTGTTGCACACAATTCTCACTGTCCCTATATGCAGATGACGTTATTCTTTACATAATTCAACTGGAACACAACCTATCCCCTTTAATCCACGAACTCATTCGCTTCGGCTGCTTATCTGGAGTCCAGATTAATTGGAGTAAATGAATACTCTTTCTGCTAACGGAAGCCACAATCTCAATCCCCGTAGAGTACCCTCTTCAGTGGGCAACAGGGCTAGTTAAATATCTAGGAATATACATCAGCAGAGACTTAACCGAGCTGTGGTAGGACAATTTTGGCAAAGTGATGGCATGGTTTGATGAGTGCATCCTAAATAGACGAAGCTACCTTTATCTCTGCCGAATCGCCATTGCAAAGATGGTGTTCTGTCAGTTTCTTTAACTATTCATAAACATTCCCACCTCAATTACACAGGCCTTTTTCAAACAAGTAAGGTCGAACCTCATCGCAGTGGTGAGGGCAGGAAGACAGTCCCAGGTTAAATATGAACTGCTGACACTGCCACAGCTTCAGGGAGGGCTAGGCGCACCAGACTTGCAGCTATACGCGCTTTGCGCCCAGGCACACTTTCTACATTACTGGACGCACCCCACACACCGCAGTGAAGATAGACATGGTCTCGCCTTGGCCTTTCCCCACAGCCTTATTTGCCCCATATTGAAACCCCCATTTCCGAAATAGACACCTCACAGTGTATGAGATGGGCTAGGATTGGGCTGGGACGGCACGCGCGGGTGTTTCTGTCCTTTATGCCCCATCAGTACCGATAAGGAAAAACCCCTTAATGCCCTCTCTAAAGGATGGCAGTGCCTGCAGCCGAGCAGACACGCTGAACATACACACCTTTGCTGATCTCTTCCCAGGGGATCTTTTTTGCGGCCCACCCACATCACCTACCACACCGCGGACACATTTCTATACTACCAACTGTGAGCGACTGTCGAGAGCTCTTCCCAAGATTCCCAGTGACCCGTCCCGCACTAGAATACACCTACACCGACACCTCATCACGAAAACTCATACCGTCACTGTATCAAAGTATGCACAGTACCTCGCCTGAAACACAAACACCAGCTCGAGAGGCCTGGGGGGGGGGCCTCACTCTTTCACTCACAGATGCACAACGGTTGTTTTGTTGTGCCCATCTCCAATTACTGTCCCCGAACTACAGGCTGCGTCTCATTCATTTAAATTTTTTTACACTGCACCAGAAATTCTTGCACAAAATGGGCTTATTATTATACTCTCAATGCACACAATGCCATGCCGATACAGCAGATTTGATTAATCTTGCCTGGAAATGCCCAGCAGTAACAGCGCATTGGGTGGAGATGTTTCTGGTGGTAGGGGAAATCATACAACTAGAGCTTTCTCCCTCTCCCCTAATTGGACTGTTGGGACACGTGGCAGAGATACCTACAAGCTCTTGCAGACTCACTGCTTTGCTACTACTCCTCGCCAAACGCAGTGTCGCAATGTGCTGGGGTAGCACCCTGGCGCCCAAACCCAGAGACTGAATAAAAGACATTGTTTACTTTTGTAAACAGTTATCTAACTACTGGGACCTAATGTCTTTGAGATCTCACCTTTGTGACATTTGGGAACCTTTTCTGAGGTGTATGCGCCAACAGGAAGTGACCAGTAAGCCACAAGAAGCCCTTTAGATTTGTGTGTCCCTTGTCTTTGTGCTCATGTATAAGGTGTTGTCAATACACTAAATGTCAACTGTGAAATTGCACTACTTAACCCCTTCCGTGCTCATGATGGCCTCGGTCGTCAAGAGTCACAGTGGGCGTGTGCGCACGAAGGCCGGGGGCCAGCCAAACCACGCCCAAGAATGGAATGTCCAGCACTGCGGCGGAATTCGTGCCACAGCCAAGGTGTTAATAAAAGTTATGTAGTAATGTACATGAACGCCAAGACTATAAATTACGTTTGTTTTTTGTAAAGTAAAAAATTGCCTTATTTGGACACAAATTAAAACAGTAACTTTGAAAAAGTATATTAATGTTCATTTGTTTTGCTATAAAAAAATGGAGTCTGCCAAAGTATATCAACGTTAGGTTGTTTTGCTGTAATGTTTGTTTCTGTAGATGCCATATGCAGATGTCCACGAGCACGCACTGAAGAGGATGTGGCTTAACGGCAACCTTTATGTACCTGTTGTTGGGGAGCAAGGTTCTAGCCTTTATTTGAAAGTAGCATCCAGTAATTGTGGGGATAGTAAAAAAAAAAAAAAAATTTACCTTATGTTTACCATAAAATTTGGAGCTGGCGGGAAACGTTGACTTCTTAGATTTACCTATATATTCTGTATTGTGGATACAGGATACATTATTTTTTTTTTCTCAAATCAGCTTTATTCGATTAATTAAAATCATAAAAGCAATCACATGAAATTTTAGATAAAATCAGACAATTCATGTATAAAAAAAAGATTCATTTCAAGTTCATAAAATGTACTATAAAAGTGATTAAAATATTAAAAAACACCTCATACAAATGGATAAAAAAAAAAATCGATGAAAGTGCGGTCATGCCTCGTAATTGTCCATCAGTCATCCTTTTTGCCTTAATACGCATAGCAGCAACCAGAAAACTTGCAACCCCAAAAATCACCTTAGTACTACCCAGTAGTTGTAAGTATAATAGTACAGGATGCATTTGTGTAAACCGCCTCTTTCAGTAGTGGTAGTAAATACTGTTTGCGGATATCACAAAAGTAATCACAAACCATAATAAAATGCATTAGCGATTGATTTGAAAAATTATCACAGCTACAGGGAGTAGATTGATCAGGTTTTCCCCATACTGGATAGTTACCAAGAGAGAACTGTATAATATTGAATCTGAATCTAACCAGCAGATGTCGATGGAACGAGATGGTAACAATCCGTAGATAAGGTTCAATTTCTGGAGTGGTCAGGAGCATATAATTTGCTCTGATGTTCGGTATTAGGACCTCCACTGCTTCCCGTTCTTGCATGGCTAGTCCCAGAAGACTCTCCTTAATCCAATTAACGTCACCCTTATGTATCGATTTTGGTGAGGTGTATAGATCTGGCCGACCCAGACTACATAAAGTGTTCTTAATGTAAACTAGCCAGGGGATTTTGTTTACTCTGTCTAAAGCCATACAATCAGTAAGGATGGTGTGATTAAGAGTGATTTCGTCATTCAACCATGTTTTAGCCCAGCAGATTAGTGGAGCTATTTGTAACTTGTCCGAAATATACCCAAGTCCTAGCTCTGAGTGTATTGAAAATACTGGGGTTGATTGGGGGACTGCTAAAAGAGATCTCAAAAATGTATTCTCTATGGTCTGCAATTTATTCTGTGGTAAAATGCCCCATAGTGATGCACCATATAAAGCTATTGAGAGACATTTCGAGTTCTAAACTGTTAAGAGAGCCTCAGTGGGTCAGGACCCCAAGCGTTTGGCAAAACTCATTAGGGCTGCAACGGATCTAGTAACAGCTATACCTTTGGATTGAAGTTGAGGGGCTCAGGTACACTTTTCATAAAAAATTACACCCAAGTATGAAAATACAGGTACCCTGGATACCTCCTCACCATTACAAGTAAAACATTTCATTTTCGCAGCCTTTGGTCGTTTACCCACCACCATGACATGAGATTTTTTGTTGTTTACCTGAAGGTCAAGGGATTGCATAAACTTCCCAAAAGCATCAAGAAGTCTCTGCAGCCCCATGCCTGTGCGGGCTAAAAGCACCGCGTCATCCGCGTAGAGAAGTGCTGGTACTGCATAGTTCCCAGCACGCGGTATGTTCTAGATGGGTAGTGATAGAGCCAGGAGGACCCAGTTGCTGTTCTGCCATACAGTCCCACCTACAGGGATGTTTATTAAAATCACCCATTAATATTACATCGAATAAAGCTTTGTGTTTTGACTTATAGCCATCTAAAAAACTAGACAAAGAATCTAAATGCAGATTCTGCAAGTTCTAGTCTGGAGCATTATAAAAGTTAATCAAAAGAATGGTTGAGTACTTAGGTCTTATCTACTCTAGACATAAAATATTGACTGAGCTTGTCTCCAGCTTTCTGAATGAGCCCATTAGTTTGAGTGACATAAGCATATACAGCCCGCCTTTGAGTCTCCCTGCTAAACCAAGAGTCGCTTTCATACAATGGCTGCTATACCCATCCAAACAAAAGTTGTCCTCAGTATCCCAGGTCTCCTGCATGGCAATAATGTCGTATTGGGACACAAAGTGAGACCAACGATCATCTCCAGCTTTCTTTCTCAACCCCGCCACATTCCAGCTCAATAGACTATGGGTGACACAACAGTCTTTCTCCCAATCTACAGCCCTAAGCGCACAAAACACTGGGTGCTTAACAAAAAAACCTTTGTCTGACCATTTTTAGCTCTATTTATAATAGCCCCTTCACTGCTTCTGTCGGCCAACGCAAGCACTACCTCCATTGTGCAGCGCACGTCTGTTGGCTGACGCGGCCCGGCCCACTTAATTAAACTGCCGCCCTGCGGCGGAATTTGCACCGCGGTTAAGCGGCTAGGGCTGTGGTGCTATTTTAAAAAAGGTACCTGTGGGTTCACTTGTCAGGGAGCCAGACAAACACACGGGGCACTATAAGGTACATATTCTCTTGAATAAAGCACTACATTTTCCAAACTATGCACACAAAAAATTATATCCTTATGTTCTACAAATAGATGTCCTGAAAAGTGCTCCAAAACATTTGCGATCTGTTCAAATAATATGGTGTCGCAGCTACAGCAGCCAATTTTCAAGATGGGGAATGAGGTTCACATGCTGTGTAATTCTTGTCAAAAAATATAATTTTTATGCGCCTAACAGTTACAAAACATTTATTTTAATAATCTCACTGCTGCTTCTCTAAAGCACTCTTTTACTATCGGACGTTTTTACTTTCAGAGCATGGTTCCTATTTATACCAATTTAAACACTTCCAAGCAAAGGTATGGCCCCATTTTTACACAGACATTTATTTACTAGTGCACAATGTGTAAATATGCGTTATATAACGTGCCTCAAAACATCACAAAAGCTTTAAAGCACATCTTCTCAGGGGCCCTCACACCCAATGCTTTTAATTAAAAATAGTACACACACAGCTACAGTCCGAGAAAGCTGACTAAAAGCTCTTGTGCAAACACCTGCATCCACATCTGATCTTTTTAGGTCGAGGACCGTAGGCTGCGCTTGCGCCGTCTCAGTCAGAGATCTAATGTTTTCCAGTGTGGGGGCTTGAACCCGCCTCTCTTCTCCATTGGCTGGCTTCCTAAACGGAGGCCAGCCATTGGAGGAGAGGGGCGTCACTCGGTTCAAGCCCCAAATTTTTCGGATTTGGGGGCGTTTTTTTTCTCTTCTTTCTACTTTTTAAGCCCCATCCCTTTTTTAGTGAAGGGCGTTTTTTTTTTTTTTAAACAGGGCCTTTCTCCTGTTTATTTAGTTTCTTCCTTGCTGGGATGAACGTGCTATTTTGGGGCAGGTAAGCCATCTTGTCTTTTGTCTGTAATTTATACTTGTGTTTGTTTCTCGTCTACTCTTTTATCTGTCCGTCTCTTGCTGTTTGCTTGTTTTGTCTTTGTTTCTATCTTGCTAATCTAATGTATTTTTGTCTTTTTTTTCCAGGTCCAGCATTGCCCGTGTCGTCTGTGTGCAGCGGTGTGCACGGAGTGGTTTCAACGGTATGTATGCTCCTGTTTTCGTGTTTAAAGTAAGCCATCTGTACTATCTTGCTAATCTAATGTATTTTTGTCTTTTTTTCCAGGTCCAACATGCCCCGTGTCGTCTGTGTGCAGCGGTGTACACGGAGTGTTTTTGACGGTATGTATGCTCCTGTTTTCGTGTTTAAGGTAAGCCATCTGTTCAATCTTGCTACTCTAATGTATTTTTGTCTTTTTATTCCAGGTCCAACATGCCCTGTGTTGTCTGTGTGCAGGGAGTGGTTTCGACGGTATGTATGCTCCTGTTTTTGTGTTTAAGGTAAGCCATCTGTACTATCTTGCTAATCTAATGTATTTTTGTCTTTTTTTCCAGGTCCAACATACCCTGTGTCGTCTGTGTGCAGTGGTGCGCACAGAGTGGTTTTGACGGTATGTGTGCTCCTGTTTTCGTGTTTAAGGTAAGCCATCTGTACTATCTTGCTAATCTAATGTATTTTAGTCTTTTTTTTCCAGGTCCAACATGCCCCGTTTTGTCTGTGTGCAGCGGTGTGCACGGAGTGGTTTCGACGGTATGTATGCTCCTGTTTTCGTGTTTAAGGTACGCTCCTGTTTTCGTGTTTAAGGTAAGCCATCTGTACTATCTTGCTAATCTAATGTATTTTTGTCTTTTTTCCAGGTCCAACATGCCCGGTGTCGTCTGTGTGCACGGGGTGTTTTCGATGGTATGTATGCTCCTATTTTCGTGTTTAAGGTAAGCCATCTGTTTAATCTTGCTAATCTAATGTATTTTTGTCTTTTTTTCCAGGTCCAACATGCCCTGTGTGGTCTGTCTGCAGCAGTGTGCACGGAGTGGATTCGACGGTATGTATGCTTTTGTTTTCGTGTTTAAGGTAAGCCATCTGTACTATCTTGCTAATCTAATGTATTTTTGTCTTTTTTTTCCAGGCCTAACATGCCCCGTGTCGTCTGTGTGCAGCGGTGTGCACGGAGTGGTTTCGACGGTATGTATGCTCCTGTTTTCATGTTTAAGATAAAACCATCTGTACTATCATACAACACGGGTCGGTTGGATGTCGTCTGGAGGGCGGGCACATATTGACAGCAAAATATCGATGGGAGTGACTAAGGAAGTACTTAAGATTCTGACATGGAATATCCGGGGATTGAATGATGGCAGGAAGGCGAGGTTAATGCATACATATCTACAGAGGCATGTAATAGATGTCTGTTTTTAACAAGAAACGCATCTCAATTCACAACCTTCAAAGAAACTAAAACATAGCATATGGGGGACTACTTACTCTGCTATATATTCAAACTATGCTCGAGGGGTGGCACTGCTTGTACGTCGAGGGCTGGACTGGAGGGAACGCAAGACACATATTGATCCGGAAGGAGGGTATATTGTGCTGCATGGGGTATTGAATGGTAAACCGGTAGTGCTTGCAGCAGTGTATGGTCAAAATACGGACGCGCCAGATTTTTTTAGAGATGTTTAGGCCAGGATTAATGTGATGGACTGTTCTACCATTATTTGGGGAGGCGATTTTATTGTGGTTTTAAATGACACACTAGATCGCAGAGGTGCGTCCAGGCCATTAAACCCACACGCATGTCAGGCTCTTGATATTATGCTTGAGGGAGGTTTGATCGATATCTGGAGAGTGCGATATCCGGATACCCTCGAGGGGACATGTATATCCATCCAACACGCAGCCTGGTCAAGGTGAGACTTCTGGCAGTTTTCCCCCGATGTAGCCGCCTGGACGGTAGAGGGTTGTGGCCTAGCTCGCTCACTTTCTGACCATGCTCCATGTCTACTAGAGTTGGCAGTCCCAGACGCACCTACACGCTCCTTTAGCTGACGACTCCCCCCACACGCTCTACTAGATGAAGCCTTTAAAGAGGAGGTTAGAAAAGAAATCACAGACTATTTTACTCTAAACTCAGGCTCGGTGTCCACCGAGTCGGTGCTGTGGGACGCATTCAAAGTAGTCATCCGGGGACTGTGTATAGCAAGACAGGCTGGAGTCCTCAAAGCCATCAGGGGCACTATCGGTACCCTGGAGGGGAAAATAAAAGAACTTGAAAACATGTTCTGTATCGATCCCAACCCCGAGATAGGAGCAGAATTAAAAGCGAAATTGTTAGACTTTGCGGAAGAGGCCCAACGGGAGCTCAAATTCCTGGGTAAGCAGGCTGAAGCCAGACGATATGGGAAGGGCGATAGACCAAGTCGTACCCTAGCCAGACTTATTAGCAATACCAAAGCAACTACATACATACACACAATAAATAATCCGAAGGGCCATGCTGTCGTAGGGCAACCTGAGTTTTTACAGGAGTTTCGAGCCTTCTATTCTAATTTATACACTACCACATATTCTACTGTACCAGAGCACCTTCAGGATTTCTTAGACTCAATCGGGCTGGTTTGGTTTAATGACACGCAGCGCAAATACATGGATCTCCCAGTAACAATAGAAGATATAGCTAAGGTGATTAAGGGACTACCACTAAATAAGGCACCTGGCCTAGATGGCCTTACCACGGCATTTTATAAAAAGTATGTGGAGGAGCTGGCACCAAGATTGCATGCTGTATATGCGGAATCACTAGAAATTGGGGTTCTTCCAGCTTCAATGAAGGAAGCTTTGATTATGACGCTATTAAATCCAGATAAAGATGAAAGGTCATTGGATTCTCATAGGCCCCTTTCCTTAACACCTTGGCTAATAGGGGGTTTCCCCTTCTGTGCTGCTTTCTAAGTTTTCCCATTGTTCATGACAAGGTCAACTCGTCATAAGCTCAACCGTGCCTCATGACGAGCTGGCCTTGTCATGAGCATGGAAGAGGTTAATCAATGTGGACGTAAAAATGTATGCAAAACTCATAGCTGACCGTCTACAACCCCTCCTCCCGATGGTGGCCCTACCGGACCAATCGGGATTAATACCTGGCCGCTCTACATCCCATAATCTTAGAACCATTTTCACAGTGCTGCATTACCTTCACCCTACTGTGCAAGCTGCGGCCGTCTTTCTGGACGCCACAAAGGCATTCGATTCCCTTGAGTGGCCTTACCTGTTCCGCATACTGGAGCGCATGGGATTCAGTCTGATGTTTATTGCTCAAGTGTGGCTGTTCTATACCAAACCGACAGCACGGGTGAGGGTGAATGGCATGATCTCCGACTCATTCATAATCTCCCGAGGCACACTACAGGGCTGTCCCCTGTCTCCTCTACTCTTTGCTATCACCATGGAACCGCTTGCAGCCAGAATAAGACATCACACTGCTCGAGGGATAGGCTTTAGTACAGGCAGTTTAATAATTTCCCTATATGCTGATGATATCACCCTATATGTCTTGAACCCCGCCGATAATCTGGACCCCCTGCTGCGTGAATTTGTGAAATTCAGCGGTTTATCTGGAGTGTCTATAAATTGGGCTATATCAGTAATCTTCCCTTTGACATACAACACACCAGAGGTGCAGTCGGAATTTCTGCTTCGCTGGGAGGCAGAAGAAGTTAAGTATCTGGGGATATGGGTCAGTCGTAACCTCCAAAATATTTGGTCCTTGAACTTTGGGCGAGCTATTAACTGGCTCGAGAGTAAGGTGGCAATCTGGTCGAAGTTACCCCTCTCTATCGCGGGGAAGGTGGCCCTATCGAAAATGGTGATCCTACCTAAATTTCTTTATTTATTTGCAAACATCCCGGTCCCGCTCATGAAACATTTCTTTAGTTGCCTAAGATCCAATCTACTATCCCTGGTGTGGGCAGGCGGTCAAGCCAGGATTTCCTGGGCTTTGTTAACCTTGCCGCTGAGACAGGGTGGACTGGGAGCTCCGGACATGCATCTGTATGCACTGTGTGCGTAAGCTCAATTCCTAAATTTCTGAGCCTACCCAACGCTCTACCAGCCGCATGTAGCAGTGGAACTTGACTCGATGGCGCCAATGCCTTAGGGAGTGGCTCTGTACCAAAAAGCCCCAAGACCCGCTATTGATGTTGATTCAGCTAACACCTTACGCTGGGCATGGTGCGAATTACAGCGACGAGCTCGCCTCCCACTACTGTATGCACCCTCAATTCCATTGAGACACAACCCAATGCTGCCTTGCCTGGAGGAGAGCGGAGGTGAAATATCATTAGGAGGCATCCAACTACGCACATTCACTGATATATACCCAGACGGGGTGTTCAGAGACCCACAGGTGGAGGAAGAGGGTTCAGCTGTTCCGTTCAGGGAGTTGTTTGGTTATCACAAATTGAGGGTGGCATGTCGGTCGTTCTGGGAGGGTTTTCCAGATGAGCCCCCAACACTGCTTGCCCTCCAAAACATATTAGCTCGGGCTTCCCCGAAAAAATTAGTGACTCGCCTATACACTAGCATGCAAGACCAAGCCCCGATTATAGTGCCAACCTCCATGCAACTTTGGAATAGGGAATTTGATCCACCACTAACTGACGTGCAATGGTCCCTTTGCTGTAAACAGCTTAGGGAACTCTCCCCTAACTACAAACTGCGCCTCATATATTTTAAATTCACCCCTATTAGCCTCCATCGCATGCATCTGAGAGAAGATGCTAAATGCTGGAGATGTGGTTTTGACGATGCTACCTTCTGGCATGTAGCCTGGAATTGCCCTCTAATTACTGGTTACTGGCACGAAATCTTTGCTGCGGTAAATCAGATAGTTGGGATGTCCGATGATCCATCCCCACAATTAGGTCTCTTTTGGACTGGTGAATGAAACTGAACCTTCAAGGCGAAAACTACATGCCCCTCTATTATTATATGCTAGGCGACAGATTGCTGTCCGATGGGATCGTAAAAAATTGCCTAAATTTGCAGCTTGGTTATCTGATGTTACTTATGGACACACAGCTCGGTACCTATTGGGAGTTGATGTCCTCTGCGTCTAGACCCCGAGACATCTGGGAGCCATTTATGCAATGAGCACGGGCAAGAGCGAGCTCCCCTACATCTGAACATTCAGCGAATGGGGCTGAAGAACAAGAGAGAACAATTGGTTCACATACTACAAGGCCTGAGTGAATGAGTGGTTTACCTAGACTACATGTCCAATACTACGCCATGTAAACTGAATACTTAAAATAGACATGTAACCTTGCTTCTCGACATGCCGTCTACTTCTATATTTCCTGCATGAATCTCCCTCTATATGACGACTTGCAAATGATTATTCTTCTGATTGTTACTTCCATGTTGCCTAATTTGTAACCATACGCTTTGAACTGGGAACGTTTAAATATCCAAATTCTTGCAATTCACAGCTGTACTGACCGAAATCTGTTTGGTTTTCACGATTTTGATGATTAGTTCATTTCCTGTATGTAACACTGTCATATGATTATTGCTGCTGCAACAACATTTGCAACGCTTCTATTATGTCGTATCCACTGTGTTCACTTTGAAAATTTTAATAAACAAAGTTTTAAAAAAAGTACGTCATTTGAGTACGTCAGGGTGGTGTTCTTTTTTTATAGAATCAGCGGTCGCTGATATATTCATGATAGTTCTCCAATCAACGTGACGTGGCGACATTAAGGTAAGTGAAACTCTTTTATAATGATTTTATAATCTTAATAATAGTAGATGTATTTTAGCAACCTTTTTTTTTTTACTTTATAGATAAGTGCACATGCGTCGTGATAACGTTACTTAAAGGTAAGTGTATTTATGTTTACTTTTGCTCGTGTCTACCTCATGTTGTTTATGTGAAAGCCATGTTGTGTTTGGTGCTACTGTTAGTTTTTTTTGTGTGTTTCAAGTGTACTCTGAGCTCTTGTAATGTACTTTTCTTCTCTTTCCTAGGTATACCTCGGCTCGTGTCTGGCTCATGCTCCTGCTTTCGTGTTTAAGGTAAGCCATCTGTTCTATTTTGCTAATTAATGTATTTTTGTCTTTTTTGTCAGGTCCAATATGCCTGTGCCGCCTGTGTGCAGGGAGTGGTTTCTACGGTACATATGCTCCTGCTTTCGTGTTTAAGGTAAGCCATCGGTTCTATCTCGCTAATCTAATGTATTTTTGTCTTTTTTTTCAAGGTCCAGCATGGCCCGTGTTGTCTGTGTGCAGCGGTGTGCACAACATTACTTAAAAGGTAAGTGTAGTTCTGTTTACTTTTGCTTGTGTCTGCCTCATGTTGTTTCTGTGAAAGCCATGTTGTGTTTGGTGCTACTCTTATGTATTTTTTATTTTGTTTTTCAGGTGTACCCTGTGCTCCTGTAATGTTTTTTCTTTTCTTTCCTAGGTATACCTCGGCTCGTGTCTGGCTTATGCTCCTGTTTTCGTGTTTAAGGTAAGCCATCTGTTTTTATATATTGTGCCTAAAATTTAATTTATATTTTTGTTATAGTTATTAATGTTGTTGTAGTGTATAGATTCTGTTGTAACATTTTGGGAATGTACGTTTTTTTGTCAATAGTGCTGTTGATCGGATTTTGTTTAAAGTACGTCATTTGATTACGTCAGGGTGGGGCACGTTTTTTTTTTAGAGAATCAGTGGTCACCGATATCTTCGAGAGAGTTCTTCAATCAACAGTACGTGACGCAGCAAGATGAAGATAAGTGTAATTTATATCTATTTTTTGATGCTTCTTTAAAGTAAGTGTAATTTATATTGTAATATGCTTTTATTACAGTGTATGTTTTAAGTTGTGAAATGTGTTCGTATTTTTTTTAAGATTGTGCTCAATCTTTAGTTTTTGTTTTTTTTTAACCTCATATTGTGAAAAGAAAGTGGATAAGAAGGTATTCGGGGGAATTGACGGTCTGTTCGTATTGTGTACCTTCACTGCCCCGGATTTCTGTTGAAAATCCCAGGGGGTGTTTCCCAGCTGTTTCTTGGAACCTGTCAATATTCTCCTCTTTACCTTTATCCAACACAATAATTCCAATGTTCTGAGATGAGCTAGCCCTAGAGCTACTCGGCAGAGATCCAATCCTGCCAGGAAATTATTGTCTCCGCTTTAATCATTGGTAAACAAAAAGAAAAAACAAAAAAGAAAAAAACAAAAAACAAAAGGAAAAGAAGAAAAAGGTCAAACACAAACCAAGTTGTCACTCAGGAGTAAAGAAGTTAACCCATATCTCCCAATACTGCATTCTTTTTATACTATTCCCTTTCCTATCCAACCTACACACTTTAATAACAGAATTTAACCAGTCCTCATATGACGGAGGTACCGGTTTTATCCAATTTATACAGATCTCTCTTCGTGCTAATAATATCAGCACAAACATTAAGTTTTCCTGAAGTTTACTTAATCTGAAGGTATCTGAACTAATCCCAAAAATAATTAAAGGTGTACTTACATTTATTGGGATTCTCATTAGTGCCGATAGTGTCTTACCAATCTCTTGCCAAAAATGCGCAAGTGCCTGGCAGTGATGAAACATATGGATATCATCTACCTTTTCTTCGCCACATTTACTGCAAGTTTTTATCGATGCGCCTTTAAAGCTTGATAGCCTCATTGGAGTCCAGTACGCTCTATGTATTGAGAACAGATGATTTCTTTTTAGGGCAGCAGGTTTTACACACGCCCAACATATTTCCGATGATTTTTTCCAGATCATATTTAAATCAATACCTTCGTTAGTAAGCTCTCTTCTCCATATTTTTTCAGGTATTGATTGATCATCTTCTCCAGCTTCAATTAACGCCTAATACCATTTTGATATTTCTTTTATTATTGTGGATTCCTTTGTCATTTCCTCTTCAAAGTTCCCTGTATTTGTTATTCCTTTTGGTATGGTATTAGCCCAGCTCTTTAATTGATAATATTTGAACTTCGACACTTTCCCTCCTGTTATTGTGTGTAGGTGTTCCCATGATATTAAATCATTTTCACATAGAAGTTGTCCCCACTTTTCAAAACCTAATTGTCTAAGTACACTAGATAGTGCATCTTTGAGGCATTTTGGTGTTCCAGGTGAATCCCAAATTGGGGCCATATTACTATAATATGGGATCTTCAAAATGCTTTTAATCTGGGCCCATAGTTTGACCGCATTATTTAACAGCTTCAATTTTACTTTCTTAAAAAATTTGGGGTGGCCAAATTTGAAAAGGAAATAGTCTTCTCCATTTGTAAGATGTTGCAGGAAATTTGGGAATTTACCATGCTTCATTAGCAGCGTTCTAAAGTTTTTTTTTGTTTTTTTTTAAAACCTTTATTGAGATATGCAAGTTATTACATGCGCAGGCCCACAACCACAGGGGCCGGCCGCAAACGAATCAAAGAAACCCGAGGTCGAACAGCAATCAAGTAAAAGGATAAGCAGTACGACTACCACACGTGGTCATGAGAATCCCAGGGCAAGAGGATACATTAGGTTTTCGTTTTTTTTGTTATGATGAAGAAGTAGCGGCGGCTATCTCAAAGGCGTCACACCATCCAGTGTAATAAAAGAGAGATGAGGGGGGACGTACCCTGCAAAGCCATCAAAATCAGGTGAGAACTCACACAACTATGCGGACAATATGGTCGCCGAGGCAGCCACAGAGCAACAGGCAATACAGCAGCAAGCAGTGTAGCAGAGCACCCTCCCATAAACCCACCCTCTAATGACAGAAAGACATAGGCAAGTGGAGACGCCTGATAGAAAAAGGAGAGGAGTTAAAAGAAACCGCCAACCCTACTGGAGAGACAGAGTACCCTCCCAAGAACAGACAGAAAAAAGAAAAGGACCATAGAACAAAACAAACTAAAACAACAAACCCCCCCCACAACAACCACCCTGCACACCTGTAATGGCTACGGCCAACCCCACTAACAGCGTGCCTGTCGCCCAGGAACTGCCCCACAGAAGGGAAAAATATAAAGTGGAGGAGGAGAGCGACAAACACACTCCCGGACACCCTTACCCTCCACCATTGGTGACCTCTCCAAAGCATATCAACCAACCATTAGAAGCAAAAATCAAGCGTCCAGCTGGGGAGGACATCAACCAAGACCAACCACCTCCCGGTGAGAGCCCAGGCGAGTTCAAATTAGTTGAGTTAAGACACAAGTCGCCCAAGTGACAACAATTGCGAGAGAAAGAATACAGCAGTCCGTTCGAAGCAATGTTGACGTGTCAAAGCAGGATACCAGATGAAGTCAGCCCTGGCCAGTGCAACTCCGCGTAGAGCCCCATGTCCTCCAAAGCACGATAGGCAGGAGAGAGTCAAATTGTCTGCGGAGGTGCGGGGCAGCTAAATCCGAACAAGGACCAGGCACAAAATGGCGGCGTCCACAGAACCAGCTGGGCAAGATGGAAAGGAAAGGCCGACTTCTCCAATAGTTTCGGAAGGACTTTCCACTGCGATCAGGATCATAGGCAGCGAAGGTCCGCCGGGCAGGGAGCACGTAGGGAAAACCATTGGTAGTTGCGGGTGCAGAATAAATCGGGCCAAAAGAATCCAAATGAGCCAAGGCAGGTCGCCGTTCGGGAACCTCAGAACGATGGGTCAAGTCCTCCACCGGTATCAAAGGATGTTGGTCACATGTCACAGGGTCGTCGTCCGGTCCGAGGCGAATGTTTTCCAGCTTTTCGGCGAGTCGGTCATACGTGACGGTAAGCTGGGTATGGAGCGCCCCTATGGCGGCCATGATGGACCTCAACAATGGTGCGCCGTCCGTCCCCTCCATCCCCCGGGCCACAGGGACGAAGCAGGACTCGAGGTCCCGGCGGCAGCCCTGGAATAGGCCCAGAACAAAACACGACAGAACTCTGTCACCCAAGCAGTTAGAAAGACCGGGTTTGCACCAACGGTGTCAGGCAGACTTCATACACCCAGGCGCCCGGTGGTGGTACAGGATGAGTAGCAGGAAATATGGACCGCCGGCGGAGGTCGACGGAGCCGGGAGCTTACGCGGCCATCTTGAATCGTTGCGTAGCTCCTCCACCGTTCTAAAGTTTTTGAACTGAAAAGCTCTACAATATTCAATAATATCAGGACTTGCAATGCCCCCTTGTTCCTTCCTTCTCCTGAGTTTATTCCACGCAATTCTTGTGCTTTTCTCCGACCAAATAAAGCTGGATATCTCTCCTTGTATCTTCTTAAGGGCTGCTTTATTAAACTCCAACGGAATCGTATTAAAAAGATACGTGAATTTGGGGATGATGGTCATTTTGACTGCGTTTGATTTGCCCAAAAAGTTTAGTGATAGACCGGACCATGTTTTAAGAAGTCTTCTCATTTCTTTTACTACTATATTTAAATTTAGTTGTGGAATTTTGTTCAGATCTTCAGTTAGGGTGATCCCTAAGTATCTTATTTTTTCCTTTGAAAAAGCTGGTTTTGTGGTACTATTCCAAGTCATTGCCTCTGTCTTACTGACATTTATCAAATAGCCTGAAACCTTGCCAAAGTTATTCATTGTTTCTTTAAGTGCTGATTCTGAGTTATTGTAATTGTCCGTGAACACCATAAGATCATCTGCATATAATGCCACTTTCTTTGCCCAATTTTGATATTTAAAAGGTGTTATTTGAGTATGATTTCTGATCGAGCAAGCCAAAGGTTCAATATATAAATTGAAAAGCAATGGAGACAAGGGGCAACCTTGCCTCGTGCCCCTCTGAATAGAGATATTACTTGTCAAACTCCCATTTACTATTATTTTTGCTCTAGGGTTTGTGTAAATTTCCTTCACCATATGACCAAAATGACTTCCCAGGTTATTTTTCTCTATGATGTTATTTAAGAACGGCCAAATCACACGGTCAAAGGCTTTTGCCGCGTCATAGGTGATAATCATGAGGGGTAACTGTTCTGATATGGCTACATCGATTGTCGCCATTAGTTCATGCGTTATTTCTTGAATTTTTCTGCCCTTTATGAATCCCTTCTGATCCTGATCAATCAAATTCGGCATTAACTTTGATAATCTTTTTGCTATTATGGTCATAAACAATTTGTAGTCGCAATTAAGTAATGATATTGGTCTGTAGGACTCACAAGACTTTGGATTTTTCCCCGGTTTTAATATAAGACTTATTGTGGCGTTGTTCCACAAATCAGGGATCTTTTCATGCTCCACATAAATATTGTTCATGACCTTTGTCAAATGACCGATTAATGACTCTTTTAAGGCTATGTAGAATTCATTGGGTAGGGCGTCAGGTCCTGCCGCTTTCCCCTTCTTTAAGCTACCTATGGCAGATCTAACTTCCTCAGATGTTATATCACTATTTAAGAAAACAACTTCCTCTTCCGTTAATTTTGGCATTGTTATTCCCTCTAGATATTACTTAATGTTCTCAGTCGTTGGGTTTGTATCCTCTTTGTATATTGTTGAGAAGAAATCTGCAAATGCTTCCCTATGAATGGTATCCAAAAGTTAACGAGGGAGTGGTCTGGCCATGGTAGCTGGATTGGAGGATCCACCTCCACATTCATGTTGCAAAATATTTGCTCTAAAATGTGGCCCAGTTTATAAGTAGGACCCGTAACGAAAGGCTTAAGATTACAGGCTGCCATGATTTCAGACAGGGCCATCACATGGGGGTCCAAGGGCTTGTCACAATGCAGGTTCAAGCCCGCCAGAATAAGGAGGTGCTTATATCTTAGGGCAAGCAATGCAATGCATTCTTGTAGGGAGTTGATAACGTTTCTAGGTGCGCCCGGTGGTCTATAAATTAGCTCAATGTTTAGTTTGTATTTTTGGCCTACTTATTAGTTTCGTTTAAATATATAGATTGTATTTCATAATATTGTTAATGTACGTTTTTTTGTTGAAAGTGCTGTTAGTCAGATTTGAGGCAAAGTCCATTATTTTACTACGTCAGGGTGGGGCACATTTTTCTTTCATTGAAACAGCGGTCGGCGACATTTTCGAGAGAATTCTCCAATAAACGGTAAGTGACGCAGCTACATGAAGGTAAGTGTAACTTTGATATACTTATTGATGCTTCTTTAAAGTACGTATAATTAGTATTGTTATGTTTTTATATTACAGTTTTTAAGTACTAGGTGTACCTCAGCTCGTGTCTGCCTCATGTCATCTCTGTGCAGACATATTGTGTTTTTTTGCATCTCTAATGTACTTTTATTTCAGGACTACTCTGGCACGTGTCCGGCTCGTGTTGTCTCTCTGAATGCTATTGTTCTTCTTTTGCTCATGTAATTTATTTTTCTAAGTGACGCCTTTTTGTCGAAAGTGCTGTTAATCTGATTTTGGAGAAAGTCCCTTATTTTACTACGTCAGGGTGGGGCACATTTTTTTTTATTGAATCCGCGGTCGGCGATATGTTAAACAATTCTCCAATCAACGGTTTGTAATGCAGCAAGATTAAAGTAAGTCTAATTTTTGGAGACTTTTTGCTGATTCTTTAAAGTAAGTGTAATTTGCATTGTTATATGTTTTTATGACAATTTTTTATTCCTAGGTGTACCTCAGCTTGTGCCTAGCTTGTACCGTCTCTGCGCAGCGTCTCTGCGCGGCGGCTTCTGTTTACGTGACTCAGGTAAGACATCTTGTGTTTTGTGATCCTATTAGTATTTTCCTGTTTGGTTTCTAAGTCTTCTCCTGCTTGTGTGTGTTCTCTGTGTTAGCCATTTTCTGTTTTCTGCTCCTGTAATGTTGTTTTTTTTACTTTTCAGGACTACTCTGGCTCGTGTCCGGATTGTGTTGTCTCTCTGACAGCTATTTTGGGTTTTTTGGCTGTTGTAATGTCTTTTTTCTGCATTTTTCTAGGTGTACCTGGGCTCGTGTCTGGCTCGTGTCGTTTCTGTGCAGCGGCTGCTGTTTGCGTAACTCAGGTAAGACATCTTGTGTTTTGTGTTTCTATTAGTATTTTTCTGTTTGGTTTCTAAGTCTTCTCCTGCTCGTGTGTATTCTCTGTGTTAGTCAATATATGTTTTCGGCTCCTGCAATGTATTTTTTTTCTTTTTCTTTTCAGGACTACTTTGGCTCGTGTCCGGCTTGTGTTGTCTCTCTTCCAGCTATTTAGATTTTTTTGGCTGCTATAATGTATTTTTCTTTTTTTTTAGGTGTACCTTGTCTCGTGTCTGGCTCGTATCGTTTCTGTGCAGGGGCTGCTGTTTGCATGAGGCAAGTAAGTTATCTTATGTTCTGTGCTCTTGTCATATATTTTTCATTTTGTTTTTTAGGTTTTTCCCAGATCTTGTACAGCTTATGTATTCTATGTGAAAGCTATTTTGTGCTTTTATGTTATTGTCATGTCTTTTTCATTTAGTTTTACATGACTACCTCGGCTCGTGTCTGGCTCGTGTTGTTTTGGTGGCAACGATCTTACGTTTTCTGCTAGTGTAATGTATTTTTCAGTTCGTTTCCTAAGTGTACCTTGGCTCATGTCTTGCTTGTGTCGTCTCTATGCTGCTTCTGCTGTTTGTGTGAGTCAGGTAAGCAATATTGTGTTTTATGCTCCTGAAATTTATTTTTGAATTTTTGTTTTCATGTTTACTCTAGCTTGTGTCTGGCTTGTGTAGTGTTTGTACAGCGGGTGCTGTTTGGGGGAGTCAAGTAAGCCATCTTTTTTTGGGTGCTCCTGTAATGTACTTTGCATGTATTTTCTTGCGTGTCTCCTTGCTCATGTCTAGCTCATGGAGCCTCTGTGCAGTAGCGGTTCTACGGTAAGCCATCTTGTGTGCTGTTCTTCTATAATGTCTTTTTGAGGCGTTTTATACACTGGAAATGTAAGACTCTTTCATTCTTTTGCATACTGTGTTGTATTTTTTCCGTACATTCTTTTTATCGCTATATATATTATACTTGCGTTTCAATTGTAATGGACCTACATGTTTTTTTTTAGAGGCAGACAACTTGCTTTCTCACACTTACACAATCCTTTCATCCTTAAGCACATGCACGCTTTCGCATTCACTTCGCACGTAATTCGCACATCCTCACTAACAATTAAAGACACCTCTTGCCTAGACATCCCTTTCATTGTTACAAGGAAGCACCGCACCCAAACATTAACATACGGCTAGACAAGAACATCTTACTTTCATGCTGTTTTTCGAGCCGGAGTGTTGCCCTCTTTTGTTATTTAATTGAATTTAATTGCAGTTTTCTTTCTCTTGTGCAGTATTTAAAGAAGAAGAGCAACCATTCTGAACATTTCTTGAAAGAACGCCATCCGGTATACCTCGAGAGCTTACCTATCTCTGTTACAAACAGTAAGTTACTTCTTACATTGCAATGAAACTAGGCTTCGAGAAAAGAGTTTACCATCTTGCAACTGTTTCTATCACTATAACTATAATTCTCTATTTGTTGCCGGTTTGTTTTCTACTGAAACTATGTATTTTCAAATAGTACGACTATTTTCAGAGCGGGGAAATAAAATATCTTTTTTTGAATGTTTACCATTAGGCCGTCTTCCATTTACAAATTGTTTTCTCATGTTCAGTTTACAGAACAAATTACATTACATATGTGTTTCGTATGTTGTGCTTCTTAGCGTGTGCTTTACAAGCTAAAACATGACGTTCTAGATTTCCTATTTTAATGCGCATCTTTCTATGTTTTAAGACATTACTTTTACTTATTTTCTCGTCTACTTACAGAGATTTTAGAGTATCATTATATTTATATTTACGTTTAAATCGTGAACATGTTCTTTACTTTAAAAAGTTTTGCAACATTTAGAAACGGAAACAAGTGTAGAAAGGAGGTGAGACATTCTAATACTATTTCTGCTCTCATATGAATTTTTTTATGCTTGCAAAAGTTTTTAAGATTTTTACATTAATTAGCCAAAAATACGTTAAAGAGTTATTATCTAAATATGATTTAGTTTTCCTAGTAACATTAACTTTGCTATAATGCGAGCGCCACTTGTACATTTTAGATTGCGTTGACTTTAACATTGCATTTTGTAACACATTACATGTCTAAATTCTTTAACGCGCCTCCTTCAAAATATTTTCGCTACACAATGTACTTAGTTTGCAGTGTCGGCCCAAACAAGTGGTAACGTGGTACGCGGAAGTGGCAAGGTGGGGAGAAGTTTGAAATACGTGTAACAAATTTATTTAGAATTCTTATTTTCCATTGTCGGCCCAAACACGCGGGAACGTCGTGCGAGAAAGTGGCAAAGTGGGGAAAGTTTAAAATACGTGTCACAGATAATTCCCAGTACTTAATTTTCAGCGTTAGCCCAAACACAAGGTCACATAGTGCAAGGAAGTATCACGATGGGGGGAGTTTAAAATACGTGCGTCAGCACAAACACGATGTAACATGTGCAAGGAAGTGTCAAGGTGGGCGAATTTATAAACACGTGTCACAGATCTGCATTTTCAGCGTCAGCCCAAACATGCTGTAACATAGTGCAAGGAATTGTCAAGGTGGGGGAAGTTTAAAATACGTGTCACACATCTAAATTTTAAGCGTGGGCCCAAACACGCAGTATCGTGGTGCAAGGATGTGGCAAGGTGGGTAAAGTTTAAAATTCGTGTAACTAATTATTTACAGTCAGTACTTATTTTCCATCGTCAGCACAAACACGCGGTAACATGGGAGGAAGTGGCAAGGTGGGGAAAGTTTAAAATACGTGTCACAGATAATTCACAGTACTTAATTTTCAGCGTTAGCCCAAACACGCGGTAACATAGTGCAAAGCAGTAGCAAGATGGGGGAAGTTTAAAATATGTGCGTGGGCCCAAAGACGATGTAACTTGTGCAAGGAAGTATCAAGGTAGGCAAATTTATAAATACGTGTCACAGATCTGTATTTTCAGCGTCAGCCCAAACACGCGGTAACATAGTGCAAGGAAGTATCAAGATGGGGGAAGTTTAAAATACGTGCGTCAGCCCAAACACGCATTAACGTGGAAGCTGCAGTGTGAGTTTAATAACTTGCCTCTGCGTTTCTTTTCACAGCTTACATGATACATGTATTGTTTTATTTGCTTATCCTTGTAAAACTTGCAGCGTCGGCCCAAACAGGCTAAAACGTGGTGCGAAAAAGTAGGAAGATGGTGGAATTTTAAAATAAGTGCCGCATATCAGTTACGCCTTCGCAACCACTTAGTATGAACAATTACTTTCAATAGAAATAAACGCAAATTAATCCGTTATTCCTAGCCTCAAAGTTAGGCTGCTTTAGTATTTAATCATTTCAACATTTTTGAAAAGAAAAAGGACATGTAATCAACTCAACAGAGAATACATTTTGATGATGACATGCTAACAAAACACAAAGTAACTGAACAGATACAAAATCAATTTGGACATTTGGAGAAAAAATATACACCAAAATCACAATATTTATCAAAAACAGCAACTGTAGCGAGTAGTGATCTAATCAACTACCTAACAAAAACAGTTGAAACCTGATGAAACCATTCTTGCATGTTTACACAATTCATGACACAAAAACTTGCAACTGTTATGATTACAATTACAAAATTGATGCAAAAGGTTTTTTCTTATCACTCGGGATTCAGGCTGTACTTAATGTATTGGCCGACGCGTTTCAAGTCTTGGTTTTTGAAATTACCAGACTCTCATCAGGGCTGGATGAATCTTTAAAAGGTATATCAACTGTTTACAAGGAAAAACAAAAAAACTTAATGAAACTAGTTTTCCCAGAAAGTCTAAAATACAGAGCAGTTGTTTGGACGTAAAAAAATACTTCATACCTGGTCAATGACCAGCGGAAGTTGTGCGTCTCAAGTTCAGCGTTTTATGCAGTGCTCACCTGTAATAAAACGCTGAACTTGAGACGCACAACTTCCGCTGGTCCTTGTAAACAGTTGATATACCTTTTAAAGATTCATCCAGCCCTGATGAGAGTCTGGTAATTTCAAAAACCAAGACTTGAAACGCGTCGGCCAATACATTAAGTACAGCCTGAATCCCGAGTGATAAGAAAAAACCTTTTGCATCAATTTTGTAATTGTAATCATAACAGTTGCAAGTTTTTGTGTCATGAATTGTGTAAACATGCAAGAATGGTTTCATCAGGTTTCAACTGTTTTTGTTAGGTAGTTGATTAGATCACTACTCGCTACAGTTGCTGTTTTTGATAAATATTGTGATTTTTGTGTATATTTTTTCTCCAAATGTCCAAATTGATTTTGTATCTGTTCAGTTACTTTGTGTTTTGTTAGCATGTCATCATCAAAATGTATTCTCTGTTGAGTTGATTACATGTCCTTTTTCTTTTCAAAAATGTTGAAATGATTAAATACTAAAGCAGCCTAACTTTGAGGCTAGGAATAACGGATTAATTTGCGTTTATTTCTATTGAAAGTAATTGTTCATACTAAGTGGTTGCGAAGGCGCATCTTATTTGTTTATCAATAATCGGCCCTGCCTTCCTTCCCTAACCTTGCTGGGCCAATCCCCCCTTCTTGAATATAGCATATCAGTTACAGTACTTAAATTTCAGCGCCAGCCCAAACACGCGGTAACATGTGCAAGGAAGTGTCAAGGTGGGGGAATTTAAAAATATGTGTCACTGATCTGTATTTTCAGCCTCAGCCCAAAAACGCAGTAACGTGGAAGCTGCAGTGTGTGTTTAATAACCTGTCTACACGTTTCTTTTCGCAGGCTCCACGCTCTCTACCACACGCTCTCTACCACACACTCTCTAAAACACACTGTCTAACTCACACTTTAACACACTCTTTAACACACACTCTTCTTTACAACACTTTACCACACACTCTTCTATACAATCTCTACAATGCACACTGTGTAACAAACTCTTTGTAACACTCTCAGTGTAACACTCTCTATAGAATGTGGTACAGAGAGTGTGATATAAAGAATGGTAGTAGTACTACTCTTTGCACCACTCTCTCTACCACCATTCCCTGTACCATCATTCTCTGTACCATACTCTCTATACCACACTCTCTGTACTACACTCTCTGTACCATACTCTCTGTACCATAATCTCTGTACCACAAACAACAGAGAGTGTTACAGAGAATTATACAGTGTGCAATGGATAAATTGTATAGAAGAGTGTGTGTTAAAGTATTGTAAGGAAGAATGTGGTAGAGAGACTGTGGTACAGCGAGTGTGGTATGTGGTATAAGTACTACACTCTCTTCACCACCCTCTCTTCACCACACTCTCTTCACCACACGCTCTAACACATACTCTGTAACACACACTCGCTAACGCACTCTCTAACGCACAATCTCTAACGCAGACTCTCTAACGCACACTCTCTAACGCACTCTCTGATGCACACTCTGTAACGCACACTCTGTAACGCACACTCTGTAACGCACACTCTGTAACGCACACTCTGTAACGCACACTCTGTAACGCACTCTGTAACGCACACTCTCTAACGCACTCTCTAACGCACACTCTCTAACGCACACTCTCTAACGCACACTCTCTAACGCACACTCTCTAACGCACACTCTCTAACGCACACTCTCTAACGCACTCTTTTTACCACACTCTCTTCAACACTCTCTCTTCAACACTCTCTCTTCAACACTCTCTCTTCAACACTCTCTCTTCAACACTCTCTCTTCAACACTCTCTCTTCAACACTCTCTCTTCAACACTCTCTCTTCAACACACTCTCTTCAACACACTCTCTTTACCACACTCTCTTTACCACACTCTCTTTACCACACTCTCTTCAACACACTCTCTTAACGACACTATACTAACATGTCTATACACTATATAATACTCATTAATATGCTTTACTACTTACTCTATGCTACAAAAACACCTCCTATTACTCTCTCTACTACTTACTATATATACTACAAAATATTTATTTTTTACTCTCCTCTATCTTTAAGGCTTCATTTTATCTACATTACAATTCTAAGTTGTTAGTAGCTAATGATGAAAAAGTAATAATGCATGCAAAACAAAATATGTATACTATCATAGTGATGAAAAAGTAAGCATGCAGGTGTGAACAAATATGCATACTACCACGGTGTTACTTACCTGAAGCCATTGGCAACAATTCTCAGCACTTTCACAACTTGCTATTTATCTTAATTCACATTACTATACTGTCTACACCTTTACTATAGCACTCTACTACACACTATCACATACTCTCTATATCACACTCTATCACACACTCTCTACAACACAGTCGCTACCACACACTTTCCACATCACACTCTCTACTAAACACTATTTACAACACACACTATACCACACTCTCTACAATACGTATTCTAACGCACACTCTCTAACGCACACTGTCTAACGCACAATGTCTAACGCAAAATGTCTAACGCAAAATGTCTAACGCAAACTGTCTAACGCCCACTTTCTAACGCACACTCTCTAACGCACACTCTCTAACGCACACTCTCTAATGCACACTCTCTAACGCACACTGTCTAAGGCACACTGTCTAACACACTCTCTACCACACACTCTTTACCACACACTATCGTACACACACTCTATACGACATACTCTAACACACACTGTCTAATAAAAATAGTCCCACACACACATACTCTCCAACACTCTCTATAACACTATTAAATCACTCTGTAACTCACAATCTAAAACACACTCTCTACAAAACACACTCTCAAACACACTCTATACACCAAACTCTTTACTACACACTCTCTACCACACTCTCTATTTACCACACACTCTCTATGAAACACTCTCTACAACACACTTACTAATACATCATAACTACACTACTATACTCTACTAACATTATCTTTTACAATTAACACAACAAAATACAAGCTATTGTATTGAATTGTATTGTAAAGGCTCTTCTATAGCGCATGGCTACTCGGGAGCATCCCAGCACTTAGGACTGACCAAAGGGAAATGAATTGCAGAAGATGCGGAGGCCCAGACTGTAGATCCTGGGAAACAGGACAGTTTTTAGCTTCTTTCGAAATGCAAGTAAGTTAGGCTCTTGTCGGAAAGATGGAGGAAGAGCATTCCATAACTTAGCCGCATTATACGAGAAAAGACGGCCCCCTGTGCGGGCCCTACTAATCCTGGGAATTGCTAAAAGATTTTGCTGATTGGAGCGAAGATTCCTAGATGGTTTATATGGCCTAATCATGTCATCCAGGATGGGGGGGCCTCTCCCAAAGAGTGCTTTGTGGACGGTACAAAGGGTTTTGAAGTGAACCCGCTCCCTTATCGGAAGCCAATGCAAAGTGCTCAACGCGGGTCTAGCTGATGTGCGGTAGCTAGCACCCGTAAGTAGCCTCGCTGCAGAGTTCTGGGCGACCTGGAGTTGCCAAATAACCGAAACAGGGGCTCCTAGATAAAGCGCGTTTCCATAGTCCAGCCTAGATAGAATAAGGGACTGGACTATGGTTTTCTTGGCTTTTTCGAGAAGCTGAGGAAGGATTTTGCGGATTGTCTTCAACAATCCAAAGCAAGTAGCTACTGTCTTCCTTGCCTGGGTTTTGAATGACAGCTCCGCATCCAGCCAAAATCCAAGGCTCTTAATCTCAGTCTTTGGAGTGGGCCCAGGCCCCATGCAGGAAGGCCAAAGTGTCAAGTTATTAAATGTGGCTCATTTCCCCAATAGCATCAGCTCAGTTTTCCCCCCATTCAACTTAAGGTGGGATGAGTCCATCCATTTTGCAACTGCCTCCAGGCAGTTGCAAAGATTGGTCGGAAGGGGCTCTACCTGATTTAAGGAGACAACTAGCTGGGTGTCATCAGCGTAGCTTACTAATTGGATTCCAAAGGGGGCCACTACTTCTGCCAGAGGCGCCATGTACACATTAAACAGTGTGGGGCTAAGGGAGGAGCCCTGTGGCACCCCACACTGTAATGGTACTGGAAGGGAATAGCTGTTCTCCGAAAAGACCTTTCAAAAATCTATCACTAAGAAAAGACTCGAGCCACATAAGGGCCTTGCCCGTGACCCCGATCCTTCCAAGGCGAGATAGGAGGACACGGTGGTTAACCATGTCGAAGGCGGCACTGAGGTCCAGGAGGATAATGGCCGTGCTGCCACCAGCGTCCAGAATCCTCCTGGAGTCCTCGACCACCCTCAACAGTGCTGTCTCAGTTCCCTGTCCTCTCCGGAACCCTGTTTGAGTTGGATGGAGCAAGTCGTGGGTCTCTAAAAAAGATGCCAGCTGTTTGTTCACCCATTTTTCGGTCAGCTTACTGATGCCAGGGAGAAGGGAAATGGGGCGATAGTTGGAAAAATCGTCAGGGTCAAGGTTTGTTTTTTTTAACAGAGCCCTGACCATGGCCAGCTTCCAATCTCGTGGCACAGTTCCTGACTCAATCGAAGTGTTGACTAGGTTGATGATGTGCGTACTGATGTAGGGCAGAGCCGAGTTTAAGATGGTCATAGGGGCAGGATCGAGCGGGGAGCCGCTCTTTATGGAATTAATGAGAGGGGGTAAAAGTTCTGCACTGAGGGGGGAGAAGAGAGAAAGGTGAGGCGAGATTGAGTCAGTGCCACCTACCAGAGGGGAAGTTAATTCAGCCATGGGTAAGGGGGAAGGGAGAGGATAATCTTTTGAATTTTGGCGGCAAAAAAATTTGCTAATTCGTCGCAACGAACACCAGATACTGTCACTATATATACAAAATAAAGAAAAATAATACAAAAATGTTTTTTGTTTTACAGGAAGAAACAAAAAACATTTTTGTTGCGGGACAAGAAACTAAACTAAAATCAATAACAGTTATTGATACAACAGCCTCCGTTAAAATAACACTATGGAGGGACGCAACAGAATTCCCGATAAAACTTGGAACATATGTAAAAATGACGCACTTGACTGTGAACGAATTTAATAATGAGAAAATGTTAAATACTACTCGGAATACACAATTGAAAGTAAGTACTAAAATACTATACAATATTTACAAGTTCAAAAATGTTATACTCTAATAAATTCATACTAATATATCCAATAACACATTTGTCTTACATCTAGTTCCCCTCATACATAAATACATCTCTCACTCACTATCTTTTATACACATTTTACAATACTATAACTATAACACACTAAATACGTTACTATATATACTTTACACTGCTCACATAAGCATACTACCCTATACATACATCCCTCTATATATCTAACTTTAAAACACTATAATTAATAACAAAACCTCTTTCTTTATGTTTCTTACCCTCAACATATCTATGGACATTAGATAGCTTATTACCAGCTGTGTCATGCCTTCAGGCACAAATAAGGAGTTAAAAGCAGTCTAGCTCCCTACAAAAGGTTTTTAGGCAAGCAATGCCACGGCATACACACCCGGCATTCTGTGAACTTTTAATTTCAACGTACCAGCAACAACTTTATATAGTCACATTGCTCTTCCTAGTTCTAAGCTATGCTCTTCAGTGAACACTGACACTTCACCACATTCCATATAAAAATCCACCTCTTTGCCATCTACTGTTTTAGCTGAGTACAATGTCTTGTATAATTCATAGAATGTGTGCATCTATACCACAGACCTACAAAGCTAAGTCAATAACTAAGCACACATGTTCAGAAATTATCTTAACCCACAATTTATAGGCCAATATCCTCTAGTTTTGCTATCTCCATCATAATCTCATAGACTAGTTTGCAACAGATTTTCCTCCACTCTTTGTGTGTCTTTAGCATTTCCACTTAGGTTCTCACTGCAAATTATTTATGTCATTCCTTAACTGGGCCAGTAGGTTTGTGAGCCCCTTCCAGATGCTCCCTCTTTCCTTTGTGGTCCTTATTTATCAGAATGCAAAAAAAAGCTTCCACCTACACCAGCATTGAGTGTTGTCTATCCCATTCCCCCCTTCACTCTCACCCTCAAAAAGATATGCATTCCTGCACAACACCGCAATCTCCTCACTGTGAAAGACACTATCTGTAAGCCACCACCTTATATCTCTCTGTCCTTATCCAGGTGTCTGTAATGTCAATGTAATAGGTGCGGTGTAATACCAGGAGATGTGGACTATCTCAGCAAATGTTATCTTCAAGGCTGCTACATCGAACACTAAGAAGTGTCGCCTAAAATACTCCTGACCCACACAATAAGACAAACTTCACTGGTAGCATTAAAGGCCACTTTATTAATAAGATCAGGCAATTTCATAAATATCCTTAAACCTAAAAAGACTATTATTTATCACTTATCTTCAGAACCATAGAATTTAGCATTTTGTACCAAAACCATATAATTTATTTTGAACTTATTTGTTTGTAACTGTATTGATCCAAGAACCGTTCATAACTTCGTCTCCTGAATTCACCCCATGTTTCAAAATCTTTCACTTTTCCATCTTTTCTTTTCCTCCATCCTGTGCCTCCCACCACCCTCTCTCATGAAGGATGATCAAGTCCGCTCTAGACCTTGACCTCCCCCTAGTCCGCCGCACCAAATTATCGGATACAAATCAATTGCCTGTCCTACAGTGGCATATTGCAGGTACAACATCCTTGCTTAATCAGACAATAGTTTATTAATATCATAAACAAATGTATTTAATTATTTTGTTTTCCAGGGGTGGGTGGGCGGGCCTCGCCTAAAACTCTCCTACCTCCTAAAGCTGGAACCTAAAATGGCACCTCTCCCCTGCCTAACGCCTACGCACCTAACTAGCGCCCACTGCCCTGACCTATCGCGTCACCTCTCTGGGTCTGACCCATTCGGGCGAAAATCCACGAGGGGAGACTGCTTCGCTCCGCTCCCCCCGAGGATCCCATTGCCCAAAATAATCCAGACCCACACAATGAGATAATCACTGGTAGCATAAAAGGCCACTTTATTAATAAGATCAGGCAATTTCATAAATATCCATAAACCTAAAAACACTTGTATTTATCACTTATCTTCAGAACCATAGAATTTTGCATTTTGTACCAAAACCATATAATTTATTTTGAACTTATTTGTTTGTAACTGTATTGATCCAAGAACCATCATAACTTTGTTTCCTGAATTCACCCCATGTTTCAAAATCTTTCACTTTTCCATCTTTTCTTTTCTTTTCCCCCATCCTGAACCTCCCACCACCCTCTCTCATGAAGGACGATCAAGTCCGCTCTAGACCTTGACCTCCCCCAATTCCGCCACTCAGGAAAAAACATGGATTTTTCCTGACCCCACCCAAAACCAAAACCTTTTTTCATCTTCTTGTTTTGTTCTGTTTTTTTTAATTTTTTTTATTCTTCCCTTGTGGAAGATACCCACAAATCCACTTTCAAAACTTTCGATAACATGTCTCTTATTTCAAGTATGTAATAAGCCATCCCCAATTGGGTTAGGTGGACTCCTTCTTCTCTAAACAAATGGCCTTCCTTGCCAGTGATGCTGTTGTGTGCTATGGTCTGAATCCCCAATCCCACACAGAAAATCTTCATAGCCCTGTTTAGTTTTTTCCCTGCTTTTTCTATAGCACTGTGGCTCCTTGCATTCCTCCACTGTTGTCTAAATACAAATTCCGTCCACACCAGACTGGTCCCTAGCCAATTGTTGGAGATTACAGCTAAATCTAACTGCATGGCTTTGATCAAACTTAAACCTGATCATGCCACCAGGTCATTTTCTCCAAGATGGAGTATTAACATGTCAGGGCCACCTCTGTCATACCTGATCTTTGCTAATAAAGGAAACAAATTCTCCCAGCGCATGCCCCCTTTACCGCACCAGTAAAGTTCATGTCCAGCGCTGGGGATGCCCAAATTCCTTCCATAGATTTGATGGTCAGCAAAAATCGTGGCCCACTTCACAAATGAATGTCCTACGATCCAAATTTGTTTTTTGGCAGGACGCAAACACCAAATGTCACCTCGATGAAAGAAAAACATTCTATTAAAACACTAAAAACAACTGTATAACTTTACAACTCATTTCGTTGTTTTTTTTTTTTTATTTCTTCACATAGCGGGCACAGCAATTTGAACTCCATCTTCCTATTCTCTTGATCGCGCTCCAACCCAGCCCCAAACAAGCTAATTCTGGTGCCGCCCCTATCCGAAAGGAATGCGTTGCATATTTCATTGGATTTAAACCTAATAATAAAAGCGTACGTCTCATGACCACCAACAGCTGGTGGCTCGAAAGCTTCTCTCCTGACTCTTTACAGAAATCGGCCCACCCAGAAAACCTTTAAAAGACTGAAAATCCCTCCACTCTTTTACTGGACAACAACCTTGTATTTGGGTCACTTTATGGTGTATACACACTCCTTGCCCCATCTGATCCGTTTTGGATTTGCGTAACCATATTTTTAAAATGTTACCCTCCAAATAAACTGCTTTGCTTTATTGCCCACATTCATTCTTCAAACCTAACAGTTCAGAAACTCTAAATACTCCAAAGAAGAGCCATATCATAACTAATCTAAAAAGCCTAATTTCATGAAAATTGTAACAGGGCTCAGGTGATGTCCACAGCAATTGCTGTAGTAATTCAAATGTTATTGGTGCTCTTGTGTGTGGAATTGCAGCCATCTCCCTCTGCAATCCTTTCAAAACTTTTTTCACCAACACATTGTTATTTGGATCCAATCCCCAATATATTTGACCGTAAAAAGAAATCCCCGCTAACTTTCCTGCTACGGTGTTGTGCGAAAGCCCTTTATCAATTAATGTTAAAACAAAGTAAAGTATTAATGGGATACACATCTCTTCTCTTTTTACAATGTCGAAATTCTTGCCATAACTTAGAAATTCATGCCATGCCAGCATGTAACTCCATTGGGTAGATGGCGCTATTGAATTCTCCACCAGCTGTACGATCCTCAGTCCCCTAGGGCCCAGGCGCTGTGACTGCCAGGTGTTTTTTTGACTGCTGCTCCCGGAGACAGCCCACGAAATCTGTCCCACTGGAAACGAGAGAGTGCATCAGTGATTGTGTTATTGATACCCGGTATGTGTTTTGCCCTGAAAACTATGTTCAGACGCAGACTCAACAACATGAAAGCCCTCAAAAGACCTAGCACTCTCCTGTCTCTTGCTTTCTGCCTATTTAACAGGTTAACTACTGACATGTTGTCCACGTGGAAAAGGATCGTTCTGTTACTAAGCTCCTGACCCCATATCTGCAAAGCTACCAGAAGAGGGAAAAGCTCCAGAAAAGCAATACTACGGCCCTGTGTCTTCCACACATCTGGCCACACCTCAGCGCACCAGCGCCCATCCCAAGAAAGACCGAATCCATTTGATCCTGACGCATCTGAATAAAGTTGCACCTGCCACTTCATGCCTTCCTCTATGAAAAATAAAGACTCTCCATTAAACTCCTCAAGAAACAAAAACCAAATTCTCAAGTCCTCTTTTATACTTCTGGTTAGTCTGATTCTATGGTGCGGCAGCGTTGCTCCCGACATGGCCATGCCCAGCAATCTGCAGAAAGTCCTGCCTGCCCTAACCACTCTGCACGCAAAATTCAAATATCCTAATACCTTTTGCACCTGCCTCAGTTGTAATTTGTCTGCCTGTAGCACCTGTTGAACACATGACTTCATCTCTTCCATTTTGCTCTTTGGAAGTCTTTCCACCATCACCACAGTATCTATTTCTATTCCAAGAAACGTAATCTGTGTACTTGGTCCCTCCGTCTTGTCTTGTGCCAACGGCACCCCAAATATTTTGGCCATTTTCTGAAAAAATTGTAAAGCTCTCTCGCAATGCCTCGACTGGGCGTGTCCCATAAATAAAAAATCATCGAGGTAATGACACACTTTACCTTCAATGCACCCTTGTTGAAAAACCCACTTCAAAAATGAACTGAATAACTCAAAAAGGGGACAGGATACTGCACACCCCATTGGCAAAACTTTGTCAAAATAAAAATAGCCGTTCAACTGCATACCCATGAGCTCAAAATCTAGGGGGTGAATCGGGATCAATCTGAACGCAGACTGAATGTCGCATTTAGCTAACTCAGCATGATCTCCTAAAATTATTACCATTCTCAAAGCCTCGTCAACTGTGGTGTAGGAGACCACCGTGTCCTTGTCTGCAATGAAATCATTGATTGACCTACCCTCTGGCCATGAGAGGTGCTGTATCATACGGAATTCACCT
This sequence comes from Lissotriton vulgaris, assembly GCF_964263255.1. Taxonomy (NCBI): domain Eukaryota; kingdom Metazoa; phylum Chordata; class Amphibia; order Caudata; family Salamandridae; genus Lissotriton; species Lissotriton vulgaris. The sequence continues at coordinate 64,476 of NW_028250130.1, forward strand.
GAAGACTTCTTAGGTATAACCCCTAATGGTGAAATCATAAAATGAACAAATGGCATATCCTCAAAAGGGCCTGCTATTCTACCTAAACGCACTTCCTCTTCCAATTTCGTTCGCACTACCTCCGGGAAGTCCTTTGCAGACCGTAAATTCTCTGCCCAGCGCCTGGATCTGGGGCCCTGGTAACCAATTCTGAATCCGTCCCTAAACCCCCAATATAGTTTGGCAGCCGCCTCCCTATCCGGGTACCTGTCTAACCAAGGGACAAACAATTCCCATTTAATTGGGGTAAAAACCTTTTGGTATAGGAAGGAGTGGAGCTCCCCTCCCCTTTGCTGCTTGGCCTTGTTCTTGGGGTTTATGTTCCACTGTGTCTGGTGTTGGTGTAAGGCACTGAAAGAGCATGTGTCTACCTCCACACTGGGAACATTCATGCTTAAATCTACAGTATAAAAGCGGTAAGCGACAATGGATAGAAATACCTCAATTACTTTTTCTTGACTAAAATGCCCTAGCCTCGCCTAAAACTCTCCTACCTCCTAAAGCTGGAACCTAAAATGGAGCCTCTCCCCTGCCTAACGCCTACGCACCTAACTAGCGCACGCTGCCCTGACCGATCGCGTCACTTCTCTGGGTCTGACCCATTCGGCGAAAATCCACGGGGGGAGACTGCTTCGTTCCGCTCCCCCTGAGGATCCCAGTCAAGTCTTGCAGATTTGTGAAGTGCTCATCAAACAAAAAGAGTAATCTAGGGCTGGTGGGTGATTCCTAAGCCATTGTTGCACTCTCACTTTGTAAAGCCATAAATTGCCATCTCCAATATAAAGCTTGTGTGACCCTTCCTTCTGACTAGTTTTCCTTGGTTGCATTCATTACTGTTTAAGTCTAGCCCGACAACAGTATACCCCTGGAATACCTATCAAAGTATCTCTCAAAATGTCAAGCATAGCCACAAAAGTGATCTAGATTTTTTATCCAGCTGTTTGCACGATTACCTTCTTCAAATAAAATAAATTTCAAGCCTTCACAGTCAAAAAATGTTTCCTTTAAGTTCACAGGTATAGTGCAGTGCTCTGCCTGTTGCTTTTAAATGTTCTCTCTGTTGAAACTGGATTGTCATGTAGATTGTACCTGGCATTTTCTTTTGCCATGACAAAGGCACCCATTCTCAAAGCAAGCAAACTACAGCTTACTCTTTTATAAGCGTGCCCTGCCTCTTGACATCTGTAGTACTACAATGACTAAAGGAAAAGTAAATACACAGTAAATGCCTCCATTAACACTTTTTTTCCTTTGCAGATAATAGAACCACCTAAAGAAAACATAACAACAACAATATATGGACTGGAAAATACCTCACAAGAGAAAAGTACGATAACAGTACAAATTAAAGACACTGAACATTTTAAATCTATGGAAATACAAAATACAATTCTCATGGACTACCTAGATATACCAGCAGACATAGAAGACTTTGGAGATGCTCTCATGCATACCTTACCGAAAACATTAAATGTCATATTTCAAAATGGATGCGTTATGGTAATAATTAAAGACTCTTAAAATAAACATCAAGAAAACAGAATAAAAATGCAAACTCCAAATAATTGTAAAATACTTTATGTAATACTTATAGTTAATAAAATATGTTAAAACTTTTTAATTACTTATTCACAAGCAATAAAAACATTTGTTTGTACTTCAATGCATATGTATGCAGCACTCTACAAAAATAAATGCATATGTACATATATATGCAGACAAATACTGCAGAGATATACATATATAAATACATATTAACAAATATGTATCACTACTTTATAAAAAGTACGGCTTTATGAACTCTACTAACAACCATTACACACTCTACTACTAAGTATCAACTTCCTACTATTTGTACTCCCTCTACTACTTACACTACAACTATCTACTGTGTGTGTGTGTGTGTGTGTGTGGCTGGGTGTGTGTGTGTGTGTGCCTCTGTTTAGATAGCTTTTTTGTAGGTGGCTCTATGTGTGGGTGGCTCTGTGTGAGGGTGGCTCTGTGTGAGGGTGGCTCTGTGTGAGGGTGGCTCTGTGTGAGGGTGGCTCTGTGTGAGGGTGGCTCTGTGTAGGTGGCTCTGTGTGAATGACTGTGTGGGTGGCTCTGAATGTATGTGTGTGTGTGTGGCTCTGTGTGGGTGTAAATGCAATAGGTCATGCATATGAAAGCGATTAAGCTATTGGCATTGTAAATGACAATGCCATTTATATAACAAGTAAGCTATTGGCAATGTAAATGACAAAGCTATTTATTTATGATTTAAAAAAAAAAAATCATAAGCAATGCCAATAGCTCTACCTTCAATAATGCCGAGACCATTGCATTGTAAATGCTTGTTCTATAAGTGTTAGTGTTTATTTTTAGGTCACTGTAATATAGGCTGCGCCAAGAACTCCAAGATGGCGCCCGGCTGGGCGCCCGACAACGCAACACTCAGCGGTCTAGCGTTTCAGGAAGACTGAGAGGACGACAGTTATCTCAGGAGGAGTGGATCGGGATCATCAGGAGGGGCGCGGGGAACAGCGGAGGAAGCGTGCGAAGAGAGGAGAACGTCGGAGGAGACGTCAGAGGGTCCCCAGACAGGAGAGGAGGCGAAAAGAACCCAAAAATACACTGCGCTAGTATCCGGTAGTTCCCTGAAGGCACAAGACGCCGAGATACCGACTGCTACGGTCACCAGGGACCGTAGCCCCAGGCGAGTGACGGGGAAAAAAGGGTGGAAACAGAGGTTGGAGGCAAAGGGGAGGTGGGGGTTTTGGCGCAAATAAGTGCATGGAATGATTCTCACCCTCCTTGTTACCTCTACCCATTCAGCCCACTACCTTCCTTACCTCACTTGTGATGATCCTAGAAATCTGGTGAAGGGGAGCACCTTAGAGCATAGAAGTAATTAAGACAGATAAGTGACTGTAGTGTCCTTTCTTTTCTTGGTTTGCCTTGCCTCTTGGGAAGTACCGGCCTGGGTTGCAGAGTGGAAGCAGCATGGACGGCGGAATTAGCTCATCCTGAAAGATTGTTACTTAAGAGGATACTACTGGATTAAGTGGTTTATTCTTCGTTGTGAACATTTGCTACACTCCAACTGTCTGTTCTGAAATAAATAGCAATAACTGACTAAGTTATAGAGAACCGTGTCTCAATGCAAAGGCCATAAGCCCATTCTTTATTCATCTTGCTTTGGCTAAAGTGAAAACCATCACAGTGGTGTCAGAAGTGGGATACTGTCGTCTGAAACAAGATGACACAACCTGTAACAGTACAGGATATGATAACCCAATTGGCAGAGGGACAGAGACATTTGCAATTGGTATTTGAACAGCAAAATTAAAATGCCCGAAAAGAAAGAGTCTTTTCAAACCGCGATGAAAGGACAGGCTGCTCTACTAACTAATAATCAGAAAGTTCAGGATACAGCCATTCTTCGACTCACGGGTGTCATTTCTAATACCCGCGTACAACCCAACATACCCGGGAGTGTACTACAGAAGTTTCAGGAAGGAGAAGATCCTGATTTCTTCTTCACTAACTTTGAGCGGGTAGCTGCCACTGCTACGTGGCCCCCTGAGTGGTGGGGCCAATATATAGCACCCCTCCTTTCGGGAGAATTACAAGCAGCATATCAAGCGGCTAACCCAGCTGGAGTGACCCCATATCAGGACATAAAGAAAGCAATATTAGAAAGATTGGGTTGTGACCATGAGTATTATAGGTCCCGCTTTCGAAAAGAAAAGTGGGTTACCGGAGATAATCCCCGAGCCTTGTATTATCGAGTCCGAGACCTGGGAAATCGGTGGCTAAAACCTCATGCTTCCTCAATGGAAGAGGTCACTGAACACATTTACCTCGAGCAATATCTGGAAGCCTTACCCACTAATACCAGAGCGTGGCTAAAGCAGCATCCAGAAATGACAACTCAATCAGCCATTGAGCTGGCTTGTGCCTATCATCGGTCTCCAGATTTTAAGGCTCCCCCAAGCAGAGTACCTAATGCTTTTCCCAAACCTACCCCGAGAGCCTCCACTGAGGGCGGAGAGAAACGCCCCATTTTTACACCCAAAATCAGTCCAAAACCCTTTCCTAAAGTCAATAATCCCGTTAAGATGAGTCCCCAATGTTTCAGATGTGCCGAGTGGGGCCACATTTCACGTAACTGCCCTTTGAATAATGACGGTACCGAACCCATGGAGGTGGGGTGGGCCCGAGGCAGAGTACTAGTCACTGGGGTCCCTAAAAGAAGATACAAAAAGACCATTTGTCTTAATGGTAAAACCATTGAAGCCCTATTGGACACCGGTTGCCATCAAACCGTAGCAGTACAAGATTTAGTACCCTTACTATCTATTTGTGAGGAGAAACAGTTTTAGTTTCTTGCGTACATGGGGGACGTTAAAGAGTATCCTTTAGCAGAGGTATTGTTGGAAATAGATGGAGATCCCCAAGTAAGGAAGGTAGGAGTGGTTCCCACATTACCCGAAACTATTCTGTTAGGTACTGACCTACCTAAGTTTGATGAGTATCTGACGGCGGTATCCAATCTAGAGGTAGAAACGGAATGGTTACAGGAAGCTCCGTTTTCCAGTGAAAATATAACTAGTCCTCAAGATAGGGAAAAGAAATCTAAAAATGAAAAGAGAAGAGACAAAGAAAGATATACGTCTGCCTGTCAAAATTTTCCCTCATGTCTGCTCTCTTCTCCAGAAAATGGAAATACTCCGGCTCGGAGTTTTCGTGCAGACCAGAAGGATGACAGCACTCTCACGAATGCCTGGAGTCAAGTGCAGGAGTTTGAATCAGAAAAGGTAGGATCATATTTCTTTGTCAAAAGCGGATTGTTGTACAGAGTCAGTGAAGGAAAAGGAGTTAAGACGGAGCAGTTACTGGTACCCAGGTATTGCAGTTAGCTCATAACCAGGCAGGGGGAGGACACTATGGACAGGAGCTGACATTGAGGTACTTGTTAGAGAAGTTCTATTGGCCAGGGGTGTATCGAGAGACCGCAAGATTTTGTGCCACTTGTCCACAATGTCAGTTAGTCAATCCCTCCACAGACAAAGGAGTACCTTTACAACCATTACCAATTATTGATGTTCCATTTCAACGGGTCGGGGTGGATCTAGTGGGACCTCTACTTCCATCTGCTAAGGGACACCAATACATACTAGTCCTGGTAGACTACGCCACAAGATACCCTGAGGCCATTCCTCTCACAAGTATGACTACAATGGCAGTCGCTTAAGCTATGGTGTCTTTCTTTTCTCGAGTAGGGTTTCCTGCGGAGTTGTTGACAGACCAGGGTACTCCTTTTATGGCTAAGCTAATGAAGGAGGTATGTAAGGTTCTAGGCATTCATCAAATTCGGACGGCGGTATATCACCCCCAGACAGATGGGCTAGTAGAAAGGTACAATAAGACTATTAAAACTATACTCAAGAAGCTAATCGGAGAATCAGGAAAAGATTGGGACCGAAAGTTGCCCTTAGTGTTATTTGCAATTCAAACACATGAACAAAAGTCCACTGGTTTTTCCCCGTTTGAACTCTTGTTTGGGAGAAAACCCCGCACTCTATTAGATATGGCAGTGGAACAGTGGACAGAGGAGGAAGATGAGGGCAAACCTCTATTGGGTTACATACAAACTTTGACAGAGACCCTAGCTACACTGTGGGACACAGTTCACCAGAACATGAAAAAGGCACAAGATAGACAGAAAACTCAGTACGACCGCTCTGCCCGCATGAGAGAATTAGTAGTAGGGGACAAAGTTCTAATACTCCTTCCCTCCTCAGACAAGAAATTGTTGGCAACATGGCAGGGACCCTATACTGTAGTCCAGAAAGTAACTCCAGTTTCCTACAGGGTCGCTGTGCCTCATACCAATACAATAGGGCAAACTTATCACATTAACTTACTCAAGAAATGGGAAGAGCCCGATGTCATCAATGCGGACCAGAGACCAGTCCAAACAATCAGTCAGGTGACCATTCATAAAAAGCTAGACTTACCCCAAAGTTTTGAAGTCATTGGGAAAGACGACAAACCAACCATGGGACCTAAGCTGTCTGTTGAACAAAAATAGCAGTTAGAACAACTGTTGAACCAATACCAAGAACTTAGTTCAGGCAATCCAGGGTTGACCTCTTTAGTCACTCATGACATTATCACTCCGCCTGGAAGGGTGGTGAATATCAAACCCTACCGTATCCCTGAGGCTAGAAGAGAGGCAGTAGAACAGGAAGTGGAAAAGATGTTACAAGCAGGTATAATCGAACCATCCAAGAGTAACTGGCGCTCTCCCATTGTGTTAGTGCCCAAACCGGATGGAAGCATCAGTTTTTGCATAGACTTCCGCCAAGTGAATGCTAACTCTAAATTCGACAATTATCCCATGCCCAGAGTAGATGAATTGATAGAGAGATTAGGAACGGCTAGGGTCATGTCTACTATCGACTTGACCAAAGGTTATTGGCAAATACCCTTAACCCAGTCGGCTCAGGAGAAGACAGCCTTCTCAACACCCTCTGGGTTATATCAGTTTAGAGTCATGCCGTTTGGACTACATGGGGCCCCAGCTACTTTTCAGAGGCTTATGGATGTTCTACTGCGAACACACCAGAAATATGCCGTTGCATATTTGGATGATATCGTAGTGTACAGCCCAGACTGGGAAACTCATTTGGAGCACCTTAGGAACTTATTTGACACTTTGACTCAGACAGGACTCACTATGAATCCAAAGAAAACCACATTGGGAACACATCAAATTGACTATTTGGGGTACACTATCAGTGAGGGCACCCTGAAACCCCAAATAAACAAGTTAGAAGCCATTCAAAAGATTCCTAAACCTACCACTCGAAGGGAAGTGAGGGCTTTTCTGGGATTAGTGGGGTATTATAGAAGATTTATTCCCCGATTGTCAGAGGTAGCAAGCCCCCTTACGGATCTGTTAAGAAACAAACCATCCAGGGCCAAGATTCAATGGGGTCAAGCACAAGAAAAGAGTTTTGAGACTTTAAAAGCCTTATTATGCCAAGCTCCAATATTAACCTGTCCTGATTATTAGAAATCGTTTGTTCTCCAAACTGATGCCTCAGACAGAGGACTAGGAGCAGTCTTGTCACAACCAGATTCCCAAGGCCTGCTTAAACCAGTGCTATTCTTAAGTCGAAAACTATTTCCAAGAGAAACCCGATATGCCACAATGGAGAACGAATGTCTTGCCATTAAGTGGGCCATGGAATCATTGCAGTACTATTTGTTAGGACGTACTTTCTTCCTGGTAACAGATCATGCCCCATTGACATGGTTAGCCACTAACAAGGACACCAATGCTAAGGTCTTACGCTGGTTCCTGGCCTTACAACCTTTTTCATTTCAGACTTTACACATGCCCGGAAAGTTACAAGGAAATGTGGACTACTTATCCAGGGTCCCTGTGTCAGAATGGCCCGACCGCCCATCCCAAGAAAAGAGGCAATTTAATATAGGCTGCGCCGAGAACTCCAAGATGGCGCCCGGCTGGGCACCCGACAACGCAACACTCAGCGGTCTAGTGTTTCAGGAAGACGGAGGAGAGGACGACGGTTATCTCAGGTGGAGTGGATCGGGATCATCAGGAGGAGCGCGAGGAACAGCGGAGGAAGCGCGCGAAGAGAGGAGAACGTCGGAGGAGACGGAGGGTCCCCAGACACGAGAGGAGGCGAAAAGAACCCCAAAATACACTGCGCTAGTATCCGGTAGTTCCATGAAGGCACAGGACGCCGAGATACCGACTGCTACGGTCACCAGGGACCGTAGCCCCAGGCGAGTGACGGGGAAAGAAGGGTGGAAACAGAGGTTGGAGGCAAAGGGGTGGTGGGGGTTTTGGCGCAAATAAGTGCATGGAATGATTCTCACCCTCCTTGTTACCTCTACCCATTCAGCCCACTACCTTCCTTACCTCACTTGTGGTGATTCTAGAAAGCTGGTGAAGGGGAGCACCTTAGAGCATAGAAGTAATTAGGACAGATAAGTGACTGTAGTGTCCTTTCTTTTCTCGGTTTGCCTTGCCTCTTGGGAAGTACCGGCCTGGGTTGCAGAGTGGAAGCAGAATGGACGGCGGAATTAGCGCATCTGAAAGACTGTTACTTAAGAGGATACTACTGGATTAAGTGGTTTATTCTTCGTTGTGAACATTTGCTACACTCCAACTGTCTGTTATGAAATAAATAAAATAACTGACTTAGTTATAGAGAACTGTGTCTCAATGCAAAGGCCATAAGCCCATTCTCTATTCATCTTGTTTTGGTTAAAGTGAAAACCATCACAGTCACATAAAATAAATACATAACCTTCAAAAGGCATTTAAATGTTGCTTCTCAGTCGTGTTCCTACAGTTTTGGGGATTGGAACAAATAATTATTTACAAAATGCATTTAAACATTTGTTACCAGTCTTCTAATTAAACACGTTTAGCCGGTATTCAGCGTTTTCACGCCTCTCCAGACTTCTAGGCCCCCCATTATCTCTTCTTCTGAAAACAAGGTGCTAACGCATTTCAAACAGATTGCAGTGAAAAGGTACAATATGCTACAGCAACACTGACAATGATCTTAACTACAAGGCCCTGTTTTAGTTTATTAGAGGAGTTCTGTTTCTTTTCACTGTACATTGTGAAACTATTTACAGCTGCTTTGCCACTCCAGACTTTCTGGCACACCTTACTGTCTTTTTGGAATGAAACAAGTGTGCTTTAAATACACGCTGCTTTCTTTAGGCAGCTTACACAAAACACTTTATTGGGTAATCTTAAGACATCACATTTCAAATATTCAAAATGAAAACAATTTAAAATACCACCATGCGTGAACGAAAACTGTAAAAAAAAAAAGAGGGCTATCACTGTAAGAGAATATATTTGTATAACACCTTTAAAAATAAATCACCTACACTTGTCTACTTTGACTATTGGGTACTTTCACAAATAGAAACACTCACCGCTACACCATTTCTTAAACACACTGTACACTTAAGTGCATGGCAACATTCAGAAACAAAAATATGTACAGAGCAACTGTTTATATTAACACCAATAATAGGACGTGCTCCCAGTGATACCTGCAACCCAAAATAAGGCAATTCTCCCAGTAACACTTTAAATTGCCGCCAATGTAACAGCATGAAGAGCCTATCACACTGTTTTTAGTCTACTTAAAATATCAAGCACTTGTCTTGCTCCACAGTTTATACACTCAACGGTACACAAGGCATCCGATTATTCATTTGATGATAACAGTCAGCAGGATTAATAGATACCAGTTTTTAACATTCATAATAAGAGTGTGGCCACATTCTATAAGATTTTGATTAATTTGATCATGCTCGGAATGTTTCTTTTTTATTCCTTTTACTAATATGTGTGTCTACATCGTTTATAAGGGCTCACTAAATTTTAAAACATGCCCATATTTATTGTAAACATTGGAGGAATTCTGTTTCAGCATAATTTGGCAAATACATGCTATAAGCATAAGGTTACTACACCTAACGCTGCATACAGGAACACGCAGGCTACCGCTGGCTACAAAGCATGGGTGATGTGGAACGTTGTGGTATAGATTAAGGTGGTCCCCAAAGGAATACACTTGCACAGTGATTACCTGTTCACATACTTTTAATTCTTTTTCACCCCAATGGTGGCTGCAGCACTGTTAGCATTTCTTCCTGTATACCATACTTGCGCAACTATGGTTTCTGGGCTCTCTGCCCTCACCCACGGCATGGCCACCCTGCACATCTGATACCACTATCAGTTCCCCCCACTTATAAAGGCGTTTGCCTTAGAAATTTTACAAATAATGTAGATGTTTTTTGTAACATGTAACATGCTCTCTGAGAGAGAAAAATATAAACATCTTCCGATTCACTCATACAATATATACACACACAAGGAACATCTACACCAACACTAACAACACCCCCCACACACATATATATATATACACACACACACAGGCACCAAAATACAATTATATGCAACAAATACCAGGGGCGGCTGCTTCACTTGAGCGCTGGGGCCATGCCCTCCCATTTGTATTTGATAGGAGCGAGGACAAAATCTTTCTGCTAAGTTTCTTATTTGCAGTGTTTTCACACGCTGTAATACTACGCATATTTGGTGTGTGTTCACTTCTGCCGACCTCCCATTTTCAAGTGCAAACTAGGAGTAGTGCCTCTTGCCAAAAACTGTTGAACTGCAGGTGTGCCCATTGCCTCTAAATATATTCTTCTATCAGGCGCAAGAGTACGCAGCCCGCTTTTGAATGAGGAGACATTCACTGGGTTGGGTTTCTTTTACTTCTCAAACCACCCCTTTCGATTACGTTATAGGTACGGTGTGGTTAATAAAACTGAGTAACCACACCCACATCTGTGTCAAGCTAGTGAAAGGAGCATGAACAGACCAGGAGTTTGTTTCCGGAGATTTCACTTTCACTCAACATAATATATGTGGTGCGCATGCAATGGGCAATGGAGACCTAAAAGTATCTGTTTTAATTATTTCCTGCACGTGGAGTTCAGTGGATGCTTGCAGTCTTCACCAAAAGGGCAGCACGTGAAAACTGATTTGATTTAAAGGTAAGTGGGGATTCTGGCCAGACTTGACCGCTAACACTGAGAAGCGTATGCACTTTCATTTTTAAGCAGGTAAGCAGAGCTCTTGAGGCGGAAAGCCGAGAGCAGGAACATTTTTTAAAGATCGCTTTTAAAACTTGTTGATTGTGATAACGTGTACTTTTTAAAACAACGCTATTTTACTCTTGGCTCCCCACGTGATTCCCTCCCAGCGCAGCCGAGTCAGGCGCTGCAGCGGGTCGCAGGCGAATCGCCGGGACCCCCGGGCCACGCCCATTGAAACAGGCCACGCCCCCCTTCACTACTAAAGCGCGCCTTCCCGCCAGCGCTTGTTGTAAGCAGAGCTCTTGAGGCGGAAAGCCGAGAGCAGGAAAATTTTTTTAAAGATTGCTTTTAAAACTTGTTGATTGTGATAACGTGTACTTTTTAAAACAACGCTATTTTACCCTTGGCTCCCCACGTGATTCCCTCCCCGCGCAGCCGAGTCAGGCGCTGCAGCGGGTCGCAGGCGAATCGTCGGGACCCCCGGGCCACGCCCATTGAAACAGGCCACGCCCCCTTCACTACTAAAGCGCGCCTTCCCGCCAGCGCTTGTTGTAAGCAGAGCTCTTGAGGCGGAAAGCCGAGAGCAGGAACATTTTTTAAAGATCGCTTTTAAAACTTGTTGATTGTGATAACGTGTACTTTTTAAAACAACGCTATTTTACTCTTGGCTCCCCACGTGATTCCCTCCCCGCGCAGCCGAGTCAGGCGCTGCAGCGGGTCGCAGGCGAATCGCCGGGACCCCCGGGCCACGCCCATTGAAACAGGCCACGCCCCCCTTCACTACTAAAGTGCGCCTTCCCGCCAGCGCTTGTTGTAAGCAGAGCTCTTGAGGCGGAAAGCCGAGAGCAGGAACATTTTTTAAAGATCGCTTTTAAAACTTGTTGATTGTGATAACGTGTACTTTTTAAAACAACGCTATTTTACTCTTGGCTCCCCACGTGATTCCCTCCCCGCGCAGCCGAGTCAGGCGCTGCAGCGGGTCGCAGGCGAATCGCCGGGACCCCCGGGCCACGCCCATTGAAACAGGCCACGCCCCCCTTCACTACTAAAGCGCGCCTTCCCGCCAGCGCTTGTTGTAAGCAGAGCTCTTGAGGCGGAAAGCCGAGAGCAGGAACATTTTTTAAAGATCGCTTTTAAAACTTGTTGATTGTGATAACGTGTACTTTTTAAAACAACGCTATTTTACTCTTGGCTCCCGCGTGATTCCCTCCCCGCGCAGCCGAGTCAGGCGCTGCAGCGGGTCGCAGGCGAATCGCCGGGACCCCCGGGCCACGCCCATTGAAACAGGCCACGCCCCCCCCCTTCACTACTAAAGCGCGCCCTTGAGGCGGAAAGCCGAGAGCAGGAACATTTTTTAAAGATCGCTTTTAAAACTTGTTGATTGTGATAACGTGTACTTTTTAAAAGAACGCTATTTTACTCTTGGCTCCCCACGTGATTCCCTCCCCGCGCAGCCGAGTCAGGCGCTGCAGCGGGTCGCAGGTGAATCGCCGGGACCCCCGGGCCACGCCCATTGAAACAGACCACACCCCCCTTATTCCGTCATATAAGAATGTGTTGGTTTCGGAGGCGCAGCGGACGGGTGCAGCGGGCGCGCCGGCGGTGCGCCAAAGGCGCGCCCGTCCGCGACCACACGGGACCAGGGGCCATAAACCCTGGTTCCCACATAACCCAGGGCAGGACGTACAGCTCGGCAGCCATCCACAGCATAGGAAGCACAACTGCTGTTCATTGCACTCACATCTATGCACCATCGGAGCTCCCCCCTCGCTGCCCTGATTGCAAACACTCCTTTCGCAACACCACCCCGCCGGCCGCGTCACAGAAATACTGTATGTATGTACTAAACTGTCGATCCTTGCCGAAGCATAGCACACAAATTGCCCTGTTGCTTGAGGAGCACAAGCCAGATGCTATCTTTCTGACAGAGACATGGCTCACAGCCCAATCTGAGCCAGACATAGTCTCAGCCCTACCCGCTGGTTTTCAAATCCTTCGATTAGACAGGCCAGAAGGGAGAGGTGGAGGTCTGGCAATCATACTAAAAGACCAGTATCGCTGCCGAACTTCAGCTGAAATCATTCCTGAGTGCGAGAGTTTAGAATTCAGCATAGATTTTAATGCGAACAGTACCTTCTCCGGCACATTGATATACCGCCCCCCGGAGCCAGCAAAACTGTTCCACAGGTCTCTCCCAGAAATCATAGCAAAAAGAATTATGACTTCTGCTAACCACACGGTCTTAGGGGACCTTAATTACCATTTTAATTCACCTTTAGATCACATCGCTACGGAACTAATTGATGACCTAGGAGCCCTTCAACTATCCCAGCTGGTTACAGCCCCTACTCACGAGAAGGGCAATCTACTTGATCCAATCTTTAGCAACTGCACCGATTTGATCGTAGATCAACCCACCCCCCTCCCCTGGTCGGACCACTTTTTAATCCCGTTCACCTGGGTTACATACAAAACCCCCCAGCCGACTCCCCAAGTCACAACAAGGAGGAATTGGGCAAAACTCCCCATGGAATCCTGGACATGCTACCTGGACTCCACCCGTCCACTTCCCTGCACAGACCCCAATGTGGCAAACAAAAACTATGAAGGTTGGATCACGAACTCTCTGGACACGATCCTCCCTCTTCGTAGGTCCTCCTCAAAGAGACTGCATAAATCAGCACCCTGGTTCTCAGATCTCTGTAGGCAACGAGAGAGAGCATGGCGTCTAGACTTCCTACCGGAAAAAAGGTACATTACAAAGAGGCAATCAAGGCCTACAGAGAAGGGGTCAGGGCGGCCCAGGCAACCTACTTTTCGGACAAAATTATGGAAGCCAAATCCAAGCCCAAGGAAATTTTCCACATAGTAAAACAAATGTACCAAAGTCAGCACCGCTCCTCCCTTGACCAAAACCCAGGAACAATGCAATGAGCTTGCGGAATTCTTCCACAACAAAGTCTCTAAAATTTACTCCACCTTCCCAACAGCAGCCACAATTCCTGATGCAACCGACCTACCTTCCTCAAGACCCCCTCTTCCCCTAGACCAGCCAAGTCTTGAGCACTTTCCCCCACTAGACCTTGACACCCTTGGCAAAGTGGCACGCCAAGTCAAATCGGGCTCCCCTCGCGATCCAGCTCCACCGGAAATTTTGATACAAGCAAGCCAAGCCACCTTGCCTGTAATCTTGGAGCTACTAAATGCCTCCATCTCCGCCTGTACAGTACCCACCGCTTGGAAGCAAGCCATGGTGCGGGCGTTACTAAAAAAAAACAACCTGGATCCAGACGATCACTCCAGTTACCGCCCCATCTCACTCCTCCCCTGGGCTAGCAAGGTTCTGGAGAAGTACATAAACGCCCAGCTTGTCCAGTTCCTTGAGAATAACTCACTACTAGACACGTCCCAGACAGGCTTCAGACCAAAGCACGGTACTGAAACCGCCCTGTTAGCGGTTACCGAAGAATCTCGAAGGGTACTAGATCAGGGTGGATCAGTGGCAGTGATCCTCCTTGATCTAAGTGCAGCCTTCGATACGGTCAGCTATGCCACCTTGCTGAACCGTCTTTATAACATCGGAGTATCAGGCGACGCATTGAGGTGGTTCGACTCCTTCCTGACCAATAGATCTTTTCAGATCTTTGACGGGGACACAGTGTCATCCAGCAAACCACTAAGCTGCGGAGTACCGCAGGGCTCCTCCTTGAGCCCTGCGCTATTCAACGTATACATGAGACCACTGGCTGGGGTCGTCGAACCGCACGGTATCAAAATCGTATCGTACGCCGACGATACCCAGCTAGTGGTCTCGCTGGCACAAGAGAACAACAGGCAGACTCCGGAAGGTCTGCTGAAATGTTTAGAGGACGTCAAGGAGTGGATGACTAACTCCTCCCTCAAACTAAACGGAGAAAAAACAGAGCTCATGCTCCTGGGACCAGCCTCGCCAGTGCCTTTCACTTCCTTATGGCCCCCCCTGTCTGGGCTCTCCTCCCACCCCTAAGGAAAGTGTAAAGAGCCTAGGAGTATGGCTGGACAAAAATCTCTCCTTCACCACCCAGGCCACCAAGTTGTCCGCCACATGCTTTGGCTTACTCAGAACCCTGAGGAAGGTTCTCCCGCTTTTACCATTGGAAGCCAAACAGGTGGCAGTACAAGGCCTGATCCAGTCCCGTCTAGACTCAAACAATGCCCTATACGTGGGGGCCCCCGAGATGAGACTTCGGAAGTTGCAGGTGGTACAGAACTGTGCAGCCCGTACCCTGCTACAGATCCCGCGAACCCAGTCAGCTAGACCCGGACTAAAAAGTCTACATTGGTTGCCAGTAAGGCAGAGAGTGGCATTTAAGGCACTATGGATTGCGCATCGGGCCTTCTGGAAGACAGGCCCAGCAATCAATGACAATCTAGTCATCCCCTACCACCCAAATAGAAACCTTCGCTCCACGGAGGCTTTCCTGGCGGTGATTCCCAGAGTAACGAGAGCCAGGGCCGGAGGCAGGATGTTCTCCTTGAACACCTCAAAGCTATGGAATGCTCTTCCTTTACAACTCCAGTCCAACTCGAACCTGCTCTCATTCCGCAAACAGCTGAAAACCTTACTGTTTGCCAAATCCACCGAGTTCTAATTCTCTTCTGCACCGCCCATCTCCGTCTACTTACTCAGCGCTTGGACGCCCGTGGGCAGCAATCGCGCTTAACAAATCTATTTACAATTACAATTACAATTTACAATTTTTGGTTGCCTAAGCTGATGATCTTTTTTTGTTGTGTAACAAGAACTTTCAGATCTCGCAACAAGTACTTTGACAGAGAAGAGCAAATTTAAAAACTCATGATATATTAGCAAAGAGTCACATTGTTTCTTATGAAGAATTCAGTCACCTGTTTGAGGTAATAAATGCAGCATGCAATGCAAACCTGTTTCTTGTTCGGAAAAATTAGCTTACTTTGCTAAGCTTACACCTATACTGATATTTTTTACCCACTCTGTAAGTATTTGTGTTTAGCAAAGTACATTGCCTCTATGACAGTGTACTTCTGATAGTAAAATGTTTCATACTGGTATGTTCAGTTAGTGTTTGAGAACCCTTTCGCTTCTTCTCTATTTTTAACTATTGTAATGGGGATCCTCATTTGTCATAGTGTGTAAAATAATTGTAATTTGGGAGCTAGCTTTGCTGTTTAAGGCATGACAGTGTGGTATCTTTTTAGTGTTCCTTCTTGCACCTACCAAATAAGTTGTCAGTCACCGTATGACTGATAACACATGTGGGAAAACAGGAAAGGAGAAATAATAGGGAGATGCTTTAGAAATTATGAAAAACGATTGCAGGCCCTGTCAAGTGGTAGTCCATAGATTATTTCCACTACCTGTGGGGGAAATTATGCTATGGAATTGTTGGACTTCGCTTTTCAAAAGCCTCCTGGGAAAAATGTGTGCAGTCATCACCAGCACCACAGGGATGAGCCAGGCTTTGTTGCCACACTGAGCTTTTCAATATACTATGAGTGCTCTTTCAGACTTGCATGTAAAAGCTATAGTATTTTTGCCAGTTTGAAAACATTATGCTGCACAACGCACCATTTGAAAACATTAATTTTTACATGTTCTCTGGTTGAGATCTCCTTCACCTCTCTTAGAGAATGTGGACTCATCCCTTAGGCTCACTTGCCAAGTGCACTTTGAGGCAGCGACTTGTGCCCCATCAGTTTCAAAGTTCACCAGCCGCCACTGACAATTACATTCACATCCCCACGGAAACACCAACATGTTCACATACACACGCATAATTATATATTAGTGCAAACATGATAACTATGCTTATAAGTTTAAGTAGCGTGCAGGATTGTGGTCTACCCCCAGGCCAGTTTCTGCATTATGAAGCCCTGACCCGAACCTTTGCACAGTTGTGGGAGGTGGGTAGAAGTGAGCCGGAAACACACCCGTTGCTCCACGCCTTGTTCACGCTTGGCAATGCAATTAGTGAAATGGTTCTATGTGGCTCTCCACATAGAACTATGCTAAACGTGATGTGATTGGGGGTAGGGAGTTAACGGATGCGGAATGGGGAAGAGTTTTGCACTACCCCAAGAAAATCTCTCGAAACTCCTGTGTCAAATACTTACAGTTTAATTACACACATATGGCTTACATGACCCCACACTGTCTTAACGTGACATATGGGGTGAGGTTCGTTCTTGCCCAGATGTTCGCACCCGGATGCGGACTTTGGTAATATGATTTGGGAATGTAGAGTCTTGCGGCCTTTCTGGGAGGAGGGGACCTACCTCTCACAATGCACTCTTGCATTTTAGGTCTTTTTCCTAGACCGTCAAAGCAGTTTAGGAACAGCCTTATAGACTTGGCACTGGGACTAGAGAAACGTCGTATTGCACTGGAGTGGAAATCTACCAGGGGACCACAATTTGCAAACTGGCATGTGGATGTTGTTGTGTGGGGTGGAGTGGAGGGCAGAGCACTCAGTTGGGAGGAATCTAAGGTATTGAGGAAGCTCCCCATGACAGGCAAGTGGAGGGAGGTGCTGGCCACCTGGGAGAACCCAGAGGGGTAAGAGGCGGGGGTGATGGACTGGGGCACCGAATTGGATATGTGTTCAGACCCAGTGGTGCCCTAGATT
The DNA here is from genome assembly GCF_964263255.1 of Lissotriton vulgaris. Classification (NCBI taxonomy): domain Eukaryota; kingdom Metazoa; phylum Chordata; class Amphibia; order Caudata; family Salamandridae; genus Lissotriton; species Lissotriton vulgaris. The sequence continues at coordinate 81,818 of NW_028250130.1, forward strand.
GAACCACCAATTGCCATCTACGAAGGCTTGGAGCCCGGATAGTGCAGCACGTCCAAAGGTTGTGCGGGAGAAGCATTCGCTGACTTTTTGCAAAGCTGGGGGAGCTAACCCTATTTGCAGCTATGGGTCTCTTCCTTGTATGTTACCTGCCTGCCCCTACTGTAATTTCTTTCTATAATATGTCCCCACCACAAGCTGCACTGGACATAAATTACATGTTTCCCCCTCTGCAGAAGGTCTTATTTGTTTTGTTCTTTTCCTTTGCCCCAGTTGGGTATCCTTAAATGACTGAAGTTGATTTTTGCATTGTTTGGGCATTCCGGACTAATGGTGGTTGGTCCCCACACTGAACATTGTTAGGCACTAGGAATTATGGACCATGCACTGAGAATATGGATGGTATTATAATCTGTGGTTATTCTGATATTTGCTCTTAGTAATGTCTTGCCTCTGAATATTTTATGAAAATGTGCATTACTAAAATTAGAAAATGGCAATATACTTCCAAAAAAATGTTTATGTAGTGTGCCTAACAACATAATCAAAGATGTACAGTACAGCTGTTCAGGGGACCTTACAGTCAATTCCTATTATTAGACACTTTTTGTCAGATGTATTTAAACTGCATGTTTTAAAGGCTTCCCCATTGAAATTGTAACAGTTGTGCTATGTAGTTACTTTAGCATGGGCCGTAATAGTATGCTCTATCAACTTTAATGCTGAGGATCAAGGTTCTAGTCTTGACGTACATTTAATACAAGACAGATCACCTATGCACACTCTCATAGATACATAGATTATGTCAAAGTGGACATAGAAAGCAAAGGACACCAAGCCTAATAATCAAATTCAAAATAACAGATCTTGTCCTTGGAGTAGGTTGTTCCAACAGTAGTGTCTTTAATGTTCAACAGAAACCAGCCGACACGTGTTTCGTCGCACAGGGGATAGTTTCTGGCGACTCCTCAGGGCTTGAAATACAAAGAGTGTTATTGCATGAGTCGCTCTGTCTGTGATAATTCCGACCGACAGGGCCCAGGACTTGAAGGAAGGTAATAGAAGTTGTTCCGGAATTCTCAATATCCCAGGATCAGAAGATGCTGGGGAAAGGGTATTTGACAGGTATCAGGGAAACTCCAGAAAAAGGTATTGCAATTCCGGGATGTGTTCTGTAAGATCACTGTTGTTATAGTTCAAGCCGCCGTTAAGTGGGACTCGTGACCCTGCACGATCACAGTACGAGGAACCGGTTCCAGATGCACCCGTCTGAGTTCTACAGACCTTCGAATTAGAAGGTGTTCTTGATCTACAATGTCGTCCCACTTAACGGCGGCTTGAACTATAACAGTGATCTTACAGATCCACTTTCACATAATCTATGTATCTATGAGAGTGTGCATAGGTGAGATCTGTCTTGTACTATATACAGTGGTGGCGTAGGCTTTCATTGTTATTGGGGGGTTATAGGGCTTATCCCCTCAACCTTTTTGCACCTCACACCTAACTTGAATGGTTTTATACCAAGCGCTAATCATTAGCTGTGCGCTTCTTTTTTCTTCCTGACTAAAAACCCTTTTTTCTAGACCCTTGACGTACATTTAATATCACCTAATTCTGGCCAAAACACTAAATTGTTTTATGTCTGAAAATAGATCAATATGTCTTTCTGTAATGTAACCAGTGTTCCTGTAAAGAACTTCAATACATCACAAGGTTTTACCGGCACAATATAAACAATGTGGTCTGAGAGAGCTATACCTGCCAACTTTCACACAAGGGGACAAGGTTCAGGCTGTAGCGTCACTTCATTATGGTGTAATTCTGATCAAATCATTTACTTTTCACGTGCCTAACAGTAACATAAATTCAGCTTCAATAATAAAAATACTGCTTTTATAAAGTGCTCTAATACTATTTCAAGTATTTACTTAAAAAGCATAGTTTTTAATTTTAACCAGGTCAGCACCTATTACCACAGGCACGGCCTCATGTTCGCACAGACATGCACATTAATATATTAGCGCACAACGTGTAAACGTGCATCTAGGTTTGTATTGTGTGCCTCACATCACCAAAGCTCTGGAGCACAGCTACCTATGGACCCTCACCCCAGTCCTTTTAATTAAAATTAATACACACACAGCCACAGTGTGAATACACAATCTTATAGCACTTGTACTAACACCGTCAGCCACAACAGCACTTTTCTTATAAATAATAGTTTTTTTAAGTTACTTGTTAAAAAAAAATACTCCAACCATTTGTAACCACATGCAAAAGAGCGCCACGCTATCTTTCTTAAATGGGAACCGTTGTGTTCACTTACATAACTCCTTCAAACCTCCCCCCATATTACTACGCCAGCAAGCCACATACACACCTTGTGCATTATAACTAAGGCTCCCTGTTTTCTGATTTTACCGCAAAATACAGACAGAAAAACATTTATTTTCCTGTCTGTATTTATTTTTAAATGTGGACAAAAACTGAAATTGGGTTGTTTTTGAGTGATTCTGAATGCTGGCAATCACGACTGCAAGGCCAAAAGCTGTGCAGATTAATAGTCAAGGGGATTACAAAAATAAAGGAATTTTAGTAAAGAGCCTTAAAAAGCAGTAGATTTGCACAATCACCTGAAGTACAGTGGTGCCTTTTAGGGGGTACATACCGTCCATTTCCTTGTTCATGGTCCTGATAAAAACCTGGCACTTCCCACGGAAGGTGAAACATGTAGACCAACACACATATAGAGATACTTTGGCCGTAACAACCCTCTTAGTATCTCGCCACCCTTTTTAATATTGTCCAGTTGCTTCAAAATAAAATTCATATTTTCAGTAAGTTAAACCAGGACAATTTTAACACTTTTTTTGCACTTACATTCACAACCTGCTCCACTGTACTTCAGGTGTTGTAGCACACCCTGGTGACGCTAGGCCACCAGGGTGGACCCCGATGATGAAGCATGTCACCACTAGGCTGGTGAGTGAGGGGTTTATTACAAAAGGATAAATTCTTTCCTTTTGTCAGTCAAAACACCCCATTAGGAAATCTTCTCTTTTTCTTATGGTGGTACTCCTCTCTTTGTTTATTTCAGTCCTTGACCAGGGGAACAGGAGTACTCTCTGTTCACCTAGAGTGAACACGATCCCTTGCTCTCCCCTTTGATTTTTCACAAGTATACATTAACCAGTTAAATAAATTCCAAAATATAAACATTTCAGCTTCATTTTTTCAAACCCAAAAATAAATATGGATAAATTCAGACGGAAATGACAAATATAAATACCATAAAACCGGAAGCCCTAATTATAACGTATGTATAACGCCATGTCTGCAGTAATACTGCATGTTTTAAAGGCTTCACCATTAACTGTGTTAACATTGCATTTACAATGCAATTAGTTCTAAATCAAACAATTGCAAGACCTATCGCATTTCCAATGCTTGTTTATTGCTTGTTCTACATAGTTCTGACATGTCACCTCGCAGTCGCTTCAGAGCACTAGTAAATAGAGTTAGCAAATAGGAATGAAAAATACAAAGTGGTATCCATACACAGTCATATTGATCAGAGGGAGCCGTTATTAATCTCTTAATATTATTTACTTTTGTAAATAAGTCAATGCCCTCTTGAGTATGCACTGTGGAACCCCCGGGGCCAATAGTTTAAGAATCACTGTTCCTAGACCATTCTTAATGTCATGGTATGCATGTCTTTAGGAGCCTGGAAACTAGCTGGACCACAGGAGAAGGCATGTCTATTAGGTCCCTAGTGTGATACCACAACCTTAAACTAAACTCCTAGGGTGGTCATCCCAAAGTTGCTTTAAAACATGTTGACCAGGGCTGCTAAGCTTACAAATGTCAAATGTACAGAACTGCACATTCATGTTCCCAAAAACTATTGTGGAAAACCTGACAATTCTGCCTCACCCAGTAATATTGTAATATAAAATTATCTTAATTTTTACTTAACTTAAAAATACATAATTTATTGCACAAACATCCTCAGGAAAGTGTATACTGCAATCAACAGAATGCAAATGAAAATACACCCTTGGCTTTAAAATCACATTAATCCAACAGATTATTTTCCAAAACTTTAAGGCAAAATAAACTGTCCGGAACTTTCTCATCATGTCATTAGAGGGGTCATGCCCCCCCCCCCAACCAAATATTTCTAGCTACTTGCCTGTTCAGAACCATGAAAGTGAGGGAAATAGATGGTTCTAGAGGGAAAATAGTCAGCAATCCAATATTCATGATCAGTGTGAGCACACAAACATCTGATCACGTACATGAAGTACTTATCCCTAATCAGACTTTAAAGCAGTGCACATCCAAATAATGGCATGGTCTGAGACAAACACTAATGGACAACCACTAAAGCCAATGCCTAAAGGAGCTGAACTTAAGTAGCCAAAGGCTGAAAGGGGGTGATCCAGAATCTCCTTCTGCGTGTATGTGTTTGAAGGGTACAGTGGATCATATGCGATTACATGAGCCACTGCCATACAGCTAAAGTTGTCTGTAGGGGAGACCTACAAATGGACGCTTCATGGGTATTTTATTGTTTTAGACCAACTGTTTCAGAAGTGTATTTAATCTGATTTACTCCTGATTTACTTGCTATTGTTTGTGTTTTTTTGGTCTATTGTGTGACAAATATGATTATTTTGAGTTTTACTTTTTTGTACCCTTTTTGCACTATTTTCTCTCTCTTTTATGGCCCCGTTTTAGAAAATGCCCAGTACATCATTAATTATAAAATGAAGGGTTTCACACTAGGATATCCTCTACTGAAAGCAGCTGAAATCACAGTGGAAAAAGTGGGAATCAGTACCCAAAGAACAATTCCTGCATTTACAGTGGAAAACGTGGTAATCAGTACCCAAACAACAATTGCTGCGTTTTATTCCTCAAAATATTTAATTCTGGTTATTTGCCCATCCCTGTAATTACTGTGGGGCAGGAAAATTATGGGGATTACAAGGAGCAACTTGTAATGCGAGCCTTTGGTGTGTCCCCTATTTCCTTTCTATCTTGCTGTTTAGCTCACCTTGCATTTACCTGAATTAACTTGTCATTTATTACATACATAATTATAATAATAGTAGGTCTCTCTGCCTCATTTGCCATTCTGTGGGTTTATGTGCAAGAACATCTTTTGTCGTATTGAAATGCTCATAAGGTGAAAAAAACAAAGAATTGTTTGTATTTGTATGCCAATGATTTCTAGAACATTAATCACCACATTCTGCTTGCTGTTTTTGTCATTCTCTTATGTATTCATGTGTGTGATGCTCAGTCACTGAAGCTCGAATCAGCATTTTCAATGTTGCCTAAAAATCTATTCTTGCATATCATTGTGTAATATTTTTAACATGAAGCAGGTGATAATTTTGGTTTTTTATCTGTCTTAGTTGTAACATGAATTGCAATAGCATATTGAATTGCTGCAATAAAGTTAAAAAAATAAAATATATATATATATATATAAAAAAAATATAAGTAACATCATAAAACATGAACAACGTTTTTACAAGTGTCATTTGTTGCTCATGGTTTACAGCAGAGCTTGACACAATACTGTGTCGCCTGACATGCGTGGGTGTGTCACGCAACGGTACTCTCTAATCAAGCATGTACGTCTATCTTAAATCTTTAAGACAGACATACATGCTTGATAAGATGTACGTACATTTTCGTGCGTCATGTTGTCTGCGCCGTATACTTTGGAAAGCTCTGGCCGGATCTCCCCTCTGTGAGTATCTTTACTGCTGGTCCCGAGCTCTGGTCCCCTGTCCAGCAGGAAGCTATGCGGGCAGAGGCGCAGGAGGGCATGCATGGTGGGCGCAGAGGATAAAGCTGCGGCCGAGAGGTCCATGATGATCAACTCTGCGGGAGGTCAAGCTGCTGCTACTGTGTAAGGGGCCGGGGGTAGAGGGGGCAAACCGGGCGGTTTCAAAAAGGCCTACTTTCAGTGCTGCGGGAATGGTATTACCGGGGGTTGACGAGGGGTCCATGATTATGGATACTTAAATAACAGGTCGCAGGCTGTGGGGCATTTTTACCAGCCCTCTTCTACCTTATTCCATGTCCTTCTCTCATTTACATACACCCAACCCTTTTGGTTTAGACATGTCATTAAACAATCCCCAACGTGCGGCTAATGCAACATGTTCACTGCTCTTTAGCAGTCACTGCTGCAAGCTGCTCGAGGCAATACTCTCACCCCTGCACCCTGCTGTATACAAAGAGCTGAACTAAAACCACAGGCATTTCCCACTGAACGATGAATCAGACAACTGTATTACTTTTACCAGAATAACCAGACAAAGCAAAATGACAACTATCAATTATTTAACAAATCCTCCCAATTATCTCCTCGCTTTAATGACTGCTGCTAAAAATAAAAAATAAAAATCAATATTAGTCACTGCTAGTAGCATAATAAACCAAACATGAATGTTATATGTTTGTTTAACAGGTCTATTGTAAGTACATTTGAGCACATTACAATAATTAGATTTTGCTTCGGGGTTGTGCAAAAAAAATTATGCAACCCCAATGCAAAATCAAGGCCTTAACATGTATTTATTTTTTAAATCCCTGCCACAAAGAAACTGGCAACAAGGAAAACCCGCTGCAGTAAATCTGTTCTACTCAACTGGTTGCAAAGAATGCATTTTAAAATATAATGAAGTTAAGGCACCTGTTTCAGAGATCTTTGTGTGCTTAGTAAAGCTCAGGGAATAATAAGAATGGTAACAACTATTTGCTGGAGAGGTCTGTGTTTTGTCTAGTCCCAGTTTCGAATCAAAGTGGCATTGAGGGTTAATAGGTCTCCTGGAAAGCACATTATGTAACGCGCAGATAACAGATTTGTATTGTATGTAAATGGGCAAGTGAGATAGTGCTTTGAACACAGAGATCCTTTTGTTACTTGCAGTTCACAAATTGTAATTCTTCTAATATAGCACAGTGAACCATGAAGGACATGTGGCACCTACACCTTGTAACTCTCCCCGTCTTATGTAACACTCCCTTGATTTACACACATCATTTATTATCAATGTATAATGTGTATGTATAAAGCGCTCTGACACTCTGCAATGGGATTAGTAGCACTATAGCGCTGTAAAAGAAACAAATCAAAATAGTGGCATTTAAATTGTTGTTTGTGTAATTACTGGGACAGACTATCACATCTGACATTCCTACACACATGCATGTGAAGAACCCTCCCCCCCGAACCCCCTTAGGTGGTTCGGGCACACCCACTACGTTTACACGCATTACTGTGTCACTAAATCAGGAATGTCTAAAAAGTGTGTCACCAACATGAAAAGTTTGGAAACCTGTGGTTTACAGGGTATAGAGTACACTTACCATGCAGTTTTTATCATCGAAATTGAATAACATTCCCATCCACATTTAAGGAGGTCCAGTATCATTGCTTATAAAGCAGGGATACTCAAAGTGATGCCCTCCTGACCTTTACATGCGGCCCCCTGGGGTGATGTTTGACTTAGCAGTGGCATTCAGAAAGCTTCAAACTCTATTTATTTACACATTAACTTAAGTAAAAGGAAAAGAAGCAAAAAAGGTGGCCTGCTCCACTTTTCTATATGAACACATTCATTTTATAGACACTGTGCATATAACATGCAAAAATATGATAAGCGCTCCTCAAAATTCAAATAAATGTACATATCACTACATTTAAAGGCTTTTGTTAAGTGAGTGGAAGCATTCATGCTTTCCCCGCCCTGACAACAATGCCATTTGTGAGCCAAGAGGCAAGTTGGTTGTCATGTGCACCCTCGATGTGGCCTAGCTTACCTTGTTACACTTAACATAATCGTTTATTATATCAAACACAATAGGTTTTGTACAGCACAAATCCTGAACTCATTTCAGGGTGCTCACTTTAGCGATAATGGGGGGGGGGGGGGGGGGGGGAAGGAGCGAAATGAAATAAATGAATGGCCTAGAAGCACAAAAATTGGACAAGTAGGGAACCGGTATTGTCCGTTATCAAAGGCTCACCCTGGGGTGCTGTAGGGATAGCAGTTGAGATGCAACACAAAGTTTTGTCAAATTTATAATTTTTCTTGATACTATGGGCTTAATTTAGGGGCAAATGTAGAATGTAACCCTCAAAATAACTGTACAACTCACTGCACACTATATTCATGCTTCCGATTCCCTTGCCTTCACCTTCCAACCCATGCGCCCTCCCTCACATAGCATTGGCGAGGCCCGCCATCACAACACAAACCATACTTTTTGACCCCCCCGGAAAATGCGAGCAAATTCTAAAAAAAAAACTCACTTTAGCATCTCAACATATTTTCCCACTTTTAATAAGCAAATACTTTTCCCTTACAACGTACATAAAACTACAGCGCAGCTGAAACCTTTTAGTGCTTTCTTTATTAATGGCTTTATATACAAGTATCCGAAACACGAGTTGAAAGGTACACCTACGGACTCGTCGTGTTTGTTTTAATTGTGTCCACAAAAAATCTTTAAAAAACAGATTCACTGCTCCACTTTTCACCTTCGGAATTGCATTAAAATACCTTCGGCTCATTTGGAATCTATTTTAAAACATGCAAGGTGAAATAAGTGTTAACACGAGACGACTGGTCAGAAAGAAGCAAATCACTTTCCGGAGCACTATTTGAACGTTCTGGTATTATGCGCATTAGCAGTACGAAAAAGAAAAAAACAGAAGATACTGCAGACCGGCTTGTTTCCAAACAAATATACAGCCGTTACAGCACCTACAGAAATCGGTTCTTGCAAAACCAGCAGTCTACAAGAGCATCTAAACAAGACAAAAGACGAGAAGAGTGATTTTTTTTTACCAGTTTCCCTTCGTGCTTTTCGCACGAGAGAGGAAAACGCCCAATACCCTGCTGTGATTGGTCCGTATACCTCAGCGGCGAAAGAATGGCAGCGGCCATTAACCAATTGGAACAAAAACTCAAAACTATTCAGAAATCTAACTTAACTCCCATTCAATAGTAAAGCATGTGACATTAGTAAAAACGTGCTTCCTAAAGTGGGTCAAGTCCTTGCCAGTAAAATGAAAGCCGAGGGTTGATTGGCTTAAATAAGAACACAGGCGCTCCGCGCTTCTCAACCCAACTGCAGCTCCCTCAGTTGATATTGTGGTTAGAAAGAATCGTGTTTGCAGCGTGAGAAGTGTTAGCTAATATAAACGTTAGGGGGTATTGGTAGTGTTTTAGTTACACTGTGTTTATTTATTTTGCTTGCTTTGCTACTTTTTCCGAAGTTTGTGTGAAACAGTAGTTTAGTCCTGCCTTGGTTATTAAGTGACGGGATAACAATGGACAGTTATTGCGCACTGATAATAGAGACCATCTTTCTCTCCCTTTGTTTTTAACGCTATTTGAATTTGCAGTCCGTTTAATTTCTCTAGTTTGAACGTTGCATTAACACAAGCCGGACGATCTTAACATCGGGTAACTGATTCATAAAATGAGTGAAGCGTGAGATGCATTTCAAGGTGAAATAAATGAAAAGGGTGGAGGCATGGGGTAAACATTTTACTGTGAAGTCGAAAAGATATTTTAGGGCTCCACTGAAATATGAACCTGACCCAGTGTAATTTCCAGGCACCAGGAAAATGTTGGTAAACTTCAAACGAAAATGTTAGTATATGAATATGTTATAAATCCCAATTTGCCCAAAATATATGGTTTTTGTTGTTTTTTTAAGCGTTTGCGCTCCTAAAATTCCCCCCTTCAATGTAAGCGAATAGGAAAATTACTTTCCTTTTATTTTTTTTGGATCTCTTGTCTGTTTACATAGTTTGGCGTGTGTGTGTGTATTTCAGGTAGTGTTATTTTTCTGTGAAACGTGTTTTGCAGTCTGTCAATGAAAATTATGCTGGAAAAAGTCAGTCCTGCTTTTTAATGCGCCAATTACTCTGCAGTAATCTTCATCTCTCTTAGTTCTACTTGTCCACATCAAAATGATAGTAATTCCGTCATGAGGGTAACTCTTGCCACCCTCCTGGGTTCCAAATTGGCGGTAGATGAGTAGGACTATGAGCAATGAATATTATTGGTTAGTAATCAGGGCATTACCTCTACACCCCGTCCTCTTCTCAGTCAATACCTAAGCAGCCCCAGCCGGTGCAAGTAAGAGCGGTGGGATGAGGGGAGGAGTCTACATATAAAGACAAGGGTGAATAACATTTAAAAAAAAAAAAAAGAAAACAACTTACCTTGCGCTCGTCGCATTGTTAATGCAGCAAGCGCAAGTGGCTTTCTTTAAAAAATATATATATATTCTCCATCGTTGTATGTCGACTCCTATCCCCACCACACCCCACCCCACCTCTCTTACCTGCAGCGGCTGATCCTAATATACAGAAAATCACATGCCATTGACAATACAGGAGACCAGATGAAAGTATGCACACCCAAATAACTCTTTAATGCATACTCGTATGTGAAAAACAAACCAAGAGACCGCAGCTCTGATTAATCCAGAGCTGATTTCAGAACCCCTACAACATATGTTACAGTCAATGAACTTGTTGAGTCTGTAATGTTTGATGAAAAATGGAGTCAGAAGACCAATTAGCTTCCCAGCATATCTCATTAATAGAATCTCCCTAAAACTCCGCTCAAGAGGCGCCAATGCTCCTACTAGAGCTTCCCTGAATGCAACCAACTACGAAGTAGCCTTGATCAGTCTGAAGAATAGTGGTTTTCAACCACCTGATAAGAGCAGACTTGGTCACTAGTTTACCTGCTGTTGCTTGTCCAAATGTCACAAACAGATGATCTGTCTTTTGGTATGTCTGTGACCTGTTGGGAAACATTGAAAGAGCCCTTTTAACACCCAGAGAGTTTAAAGCATGCTCCTCCGTGGAAGGGGATGGAAAAAAGAAGGAAAAATCAACTCTTGAGAACAGTGAAAGGAGGAATTAATCTTAAGAAGAAAAGAGGAGTCTGGTCTTAATATGACACCTTTGCACACAGGAATGGACCTGATTTTCCAGATTCTGAAGTTGGTCCTGGGGAACTAGAGGAAAGCAGGCTGTCAATGTTTGCGTCCTAACTCCTAAGAACATCAAGCACACATGACCTACTCAACAGCTCTCTCTTGGTGATTACACACTGTATGAGATATCTCTATTCACTGTGGCATGTCTTACTGTATAGAATGATTAACCAGATTCACAACATTTGTTAGTTATGGCCTCAGCCCCCCCTCCCCGCCCCCAACCCCTGTGTGTCATGCTACATCGCTGGCTGTGCCACATTTAACCTGAAATTTCTAGTGGGGAATGGGATGTCCATGGTTATGGGGATTTCGTCTCCTGGGGTGTTCTAATGAAACAAGGACCCAGAAATTTAAAAAAAATTCCTACGCCCAGGAATTTCTATTATAATATGGGGGAGCTTAAGGGATGATTAAAAACTGTGGCCATGCATGGGAATGACCCTTATCCCTGCATCATAATGGGTTGAAATGCTTCAGCTGTGACATTGGCCCAAATAGGGGTCCCAGGTTTTCATGAGAACTTGCATCACTACGTTCCTAACTCCTGCCTAGGGTAAAGTACATTTATCCATCAGCAAGCAACCATTCTGTATTTATGAGCACAGTCCTGTTGGGTAATGTATGCTGAGTCTGAGATTTATGATGGTCCTGTCAATTGTGTAAAACATTTGTTGCTGGAATATGAATTCACCTTGAAAAAATGAAAGACTAGAGGCGTTTGGCAAAACAAGAACTGTTGGATTCATTAATCACAGCGGCAGGGGATCAGGCAACAGAGTCTGGGTCTGAAGACTATCTCAAAGTACATTGGCTTTGGCTGTCATTTTATGCAGTGTAATAAAGCGATTTGTGCATTCTTTTTTTAACAGGAATCCGAGTCCAGGTATAAATCTGGTCACTCGATAAGAAACACAGGTGGGTCTCTTCAAATAAAGAGGGTAGGAGGGAGGGGTTGTGAGTAAATCCTTGCAGTTCAATTATGTTTCACTATAATACTATGGTGGCATCCCTGTGATGTGGGCACACCTTAGGTTCTTGATAAACAAGATTCCACAAAAGATTGATGTGAATGGTTTATTCTGATGCCATCATTAATCTTCATGATAACTTTCTATAATGCTTTCATTTTCATGGTTGGATTACATATTCACAATTCCATCAAGTTTCAAAAACTGCTCCAATGCATTTCGGGCCAATGGCCCTTCGTCTAGGAGCTCTACAAAAGAATAAAAGATATAGCACTAAGTGTCTGAAATAATAACAGAAAATATATAATGAAACAGCCTTCAAGACAAGCAAAGTGTAGCAAGCAGGTAGGTAACAGTGGGGAGTGCTCGAGGTCTAGAAACTAAAACGAGTGTTAACTAGGGTGAAGTGAATTCATATCATGTGCAGTGATATTTATAGTGCCAATTATCGGGTGAAGGTTAGAACAATACGTCTTTAACACTCACGTGTCATCCGACGTATGGAGAACCTAAAACAACAAAAACGAGGAAGCTCAAGGTTAAACTTCCAGCGATATACTTAGCCAGAGTTTTAAAATGAGAACGCAACACAAACTGCCAACTTACTTGATGGTTTACTGGCTCGGTGCCTCAGAGGTTAGTAGTGGTCAATCCCGCGTGTGTGGTAGCAGTGTCAACCCGGAAGGGGGAAGATCGCGGTACAAGAAAGGAGTAGTGGCGGATAGCGAAAAAGGACTACGGTGGGGTAAACATCGGCGGCCATATTGGGTGATTGTAAACAATACTAGTGATAATACCGTGTAGCACGAGTAAAGACGAGGTACATGAGTAGAATATGGTGCATAAGTGAAGCACAAAGGCGTAAATTATGATAAAGTCACAGGGACAGTAGGAAAACATGAGAATAACACGCAAAGTATTACACAATGGTGAAAGTAAAAAACATAATAATATAATGCTATGCTGCACTAATGGAAATATGGTAAACGACATATGACACCCAAAGGGTGTTTCATAAAAAGCAGGAAAATTCCAAACGATTGTTAAGTCCCATCGGTTTCATGGATTGCATTTTGAAAATCCAAGCAATCTCTCTTCTTAATAAGTTGGGAGATGTTGTGTCTGGCTTCATTGAAATGTACTGGACATTTGATTTGGTGTTCTTCAACCTGATGTTGGATTTGTGCTCGTTAATGCGGGTCTTCACCTTCCTTTCTGTTTTGCCAATGTAAATCATTCCACATGGACATTTAATCAGATATATGACGTTGGGAGTATCACATGTCGCATTGACGTTCAATTTTATTTCAGTCCCTTTCATGGGGTGGTTAATGGAATTTCCTCTGAAAATGTTATTGCAATTCCCGCAATTCATGCAGGGTCTAGTGCTTTATTGATGACTTTGGTGGAAATCTTCTTGTTTAGAATTTCCTGAAAGTTAGCACTGCGGGTGTAAGCAAAGATGGGTGGATTTTTAAATGTGGTTCCAAAATCTGGTTCAGCGGTCAATATAGGCCAGTGTCGCATGATAATCTTTTTGTAGGCCACACTTAGCGTGGAGAATTTTGAGACCATACCCATTCTGGCTTCTTTGTTCTTTATAGTTCTGAAAAGTAATTTTTCTCTCGGAGTTTCTAAAGCTCTTTTTTTGGCCTGTTCAATAAGAGGTTCAGGGTATCCTCTATTATAAAATCTCTTTCCCATTTCGTCGAGGCGAAGTTCAGTCTGTGTTGGATTAGAGGTGATCCTTTTAACTTGTAGCATCTGGGACAGTGGTAGATGCTGGTTAAGCGACCCTTGATGAAAGCTAGCGTAATGCAGCGTGTTATTCCTGTCTGTATTTTTTCGGAAAAGGTCAGTTTCAAAACCGGACTCTGCGATCGTGATTCTTACATCCAGGATAGTTATGTTTTTTTTATTGGTCTCCCAAGTGAATTGTATGCGTTCATTGGCACTGTTTAAGGCAGTTAGCGACTGTAGAAGAGTTTCTTCAGTGTTCTTCCAGACGATGAACACGTCGTCGATATATCTCACATACATTTTTATGTTGTCAGTCCAGGTTGGGTTGTCATAAATATTTTCTTCTTCAGAATATTTCATGTAGATATTGGCATATGTCGGTGCGGCATAGTTCCCCATCGAAGTACCGGACAGCTGGAGGTACCAATCGTCATCATGTTGAAAATAGCTTTGGTAGAGTGTGAAAATCATCAGCTCCATTAGGAATTGTTGCATGCCTATCTCTACGTTGCTTTCAAGAATGGCTTTTTCTATGGCCTCTATACCTCCATCATGGGGATAGAGGTGTAGAGGGAACGAACGTCCCTTGTAGTTACATTGAACCAAGCAACATATATGAGAGCAAATGTTAGCAGGACATGATTGGTTTAGTCTCATTCATCGAGGTGTCAGACAGAGCTGTGTCCTGGCTCCCTTTTTATTTTCATTATATATCAAAGGGGGAGGGACAGCATTGACATGGCTTAGAACAGGTTTACCATACTTCCAATTCTGTCCCCTTGCTTATACTCTATGCAGATGATGCAGTCCTCATAGCTAGAACTGGGAGAAGTATTCTAGTTATATGCAAAGTTTGTACCTGCGGGTTAATGTAGCAAAATCGTATGTATTGGTGGCTGGGAATCGACCAAAGAAGCTCTCATCTGACCTGCTGGAGTCCAGAAGAACGGAAGTCGTTGAAACATTTTCTTACCTAGGGATCCTCTTTGACAGTAAACACTCCTGGAAACACATGATAGCCAGCAGAGTGCTTCTACTAGAGAAAAGTATTTTGGCCATATCTTCTTTTATTTGAAACCTTCACTCTAAACCTATCTCAGAAATATTAAAAATGTATGCGGCAAAAGCAGTTTCTGTAGCCACATACGGACAGGGGTATGAAGCATTACGGATACCGGTGTCTCCAGTGTAAGGAAGATAGCATTTTTAAAAGTCTGTTAGCTGTACCACGTAGTTGCTCAAATTATAATTGTCTTGCTGAACTAGATGCCCAATATCTTTCAGACGTTGTTTGTCTCGCTCCTATAATATTGTGGCACTCGATATGGCGCAGGGAGACTGGGAGCCTGGACCAGATTATTCTAAGAGATTGTTGGATCTAGCTCACAAGATCATACGGCTGTAGCCTGTCAAGGGGACATTGGGCCCTCTTGGTCTAGCAGAACTATTCGAGAATCCATAATTATTTACCAAAAATGGTGTACGAAAGTAAGGAGAATAAAAGTGCGAAAGCCACCGTAATACACTACCAAAATTCCCCTCCCATAACAATTCCTATGTAGCCTCTGTGTCTAAACGCAAACACCAGTTCATTTCTGCAAGCTTTTAACTAAATTCTATCCCTCTGATGCTGGATTATCCCAGCAACGTTTATTCAGCTAGTGACCAGACTCCTTGCCCCTGTAACAGGTTGTCTATACAGACAGACTTACAAATACTCTCCTTCTGCAGTTTTTATCATGCCCAATGGATGAGATTTTAATTTTGCGCAAATATAACTTTAGGTGCTGCCAACCCGCCCTATATTTCTTTCAAATGTTGGCCAAACCTTTAGTATGTTATTCTCTGGCTTCATTCTTTTGGGCCTCTATGAAGATTAGGAGAGCCCTGCTAACCTATGATGCATGATAATAGAGGCTGCTAGTTAAAGAGTCATTGTTTACATGATTTTAAATATACAGTTTTATGCACTGGAATTTTTTTATTATGCTGTACGGTTTATAAGGAATTATTTTTTGCGCTCTGTATTATTTATAAAGGAATTTGTGTTACGTTTTTAACAACATTTGTACTGTAACTTATATTTACGCACTTTATATGCTATGAATATATAGCAAACTAAAGAGTACTGATGATGATGATTGGTTTAATTTTTGGTAAAAACTCTTTTAGTTCTCCCACTCCCCTCCCACACTAGGGGGATAGGGTGCATTTTCTTTGCCAAAGGTGTTTTTCTCAGGATTACTACATGCTGTTGCCCCCCCCCTCTGAATCTTGGAATGTTGCACGTAAAGGACACTTCTCAGTGTTTGCTACTCTGTGTTCTGGGATTGTGTGTGTCTTGTGACACGCCTGCATATTAACATAGTGACGTAATTTGATGAGCGAGGCTACTGGGAAATGTAGGCTAAGTGCTGCGCTCATCTTAAATGGATACAAAAAATGTTGAGAAGCCCTAAAAAAGAGAGAGGATCATGTTTTTGCTAACAGGCCACTAGGAAATGAAAATGAAGTACCCCGCTTGTTAAACAGGTTCAAATTATACCATAAGGCCCTGACAAAAGAAGGGCAAATCAAATTTAGCCAAAAACCAATGATATTGTATAGTAATATTTTATAAAAATACAAGTATTTATATAGACTACACTTTAGGACCTTAGCATGTATTATCTAAATGCACCTACAGCTGTACATACCTGGAAAACCTTAGTATATGAGGGTGGACATCACAAGAAGTTTTTTATTACCTGTTATAAGGTAATTGTAAAAAGGTTGAAAAAGTAGATGCTGGGGGGGGGGGGGTTGTCTGCTGCAAGGAATTATATTACCATCTAGGTGTCACCTGTTACCATGGTGTATCATCATCTAGGCCATCAATATGTGTCTTTAAACGGTAAATACACCTTTGTTATTCAGTAAAGTTAATAAGGCGCTTTTATGATGATAACTAATTACTGTCTGTTTTCTTTGCACAAAGTGGTTTGTCATCTTAGTGGAACTTTTCTTGCGTTTTACGGTACTATGATGTTTACTAATTCTAATGCATATTTTGCATGACGTCATCCATACATACTTGATTCCTTTAGGGAAAGTAATCACATATAATACTTTCTCACTTTTGTAATGTGTCGGATTCTTGTGCACCCATGGCCTGCTAGTTCCTGAGTCAGTTTCCTTTAGTTGTTTCTATAAATTGGCACAAAACAATCTCCTGCATGCATAGTGGCATGTTACTGGTGGTAATCCTCATAATGTATTACTAGTTGTAATTGCTGGAGCATTGTTTCTGATATATATATATTAGCCTATCAATGATAATCCTGCCTCTTTTGAAAGAAGATAGTGGGAGGCCACAGTTTTGCTCAGCGCTGCGGAGGATACTCTAATGTTTCTTGGTAATTCTTGTGACCTGGTTTGACTTAGGTGAATAGGTGGTCACACGAGTTAATCTGTCCTGATATTTGGCATGTTGAGTTTCTAAGATGGAGTCTTAGTTTTTGTTCTGAGCTAGTTTCTTTGCCTTCCTGATTATCTTTTTGGGGTATAGGCAGGCTGCAAGTTTATACATTAACTAGCAGCCCGCCCCAGCGTTGCCTGGGGCAGAATGGGGCTGGGGGCAGCATTTCCGGATTGCGGCAGCGTTGCCCGGGGCAGAAGGGGGCTGGGGGCAACATTTCAGGCTTGGGTGCAGTCCCGCCCCGGCCCACGCCCACCCCGACATTGCCCAGACAGCCTCCCGCCCGCCTCCTGCCTCCCGCCTCCCGCCTCTCCTTTGCCTTTGCCTTACCCCGCCCGCCCCGACATTGCACAGACTGCCTCCCGCCCACCTCCCGCCTCCCCTTTGCCTTACCTGAGCCGCCGCTCTTCCCAGCGCTCTGGACTTCACCGCCACTCCTCGCTGCTCGTCACCGCTCCTCCCCACCTGTCGTCATAACGCACGTTGTGGCCATCGCTAGGTCGCGGCCAGCGCTACGTCGCGGCCAGCGCTACTTTTAGGGGACTACTTTGTTTTTAAAGTTTAATTTTTTAATATACGTTTTTTTTAATTTTATGCAGCCTATGTCCATCTACACACCCTGAGGATTACAACAATGTATTGGGTGTGTGGATTGGCGCTGTGGTTCCCGAGTTTACCTTGCCAAAAGGTTTCTGTTCTCTCTTTATAATAGTAGTATAGATGCAGCCGCCTGTTAATTAAATATCTTTAGCTACAACAGTTATGTCAAGTGCATAAACATTGGCAAAAAGACAAGTTTTCACATAAGGAACTCAGAGAGAAGTTATCAAATTGTAATATGTCATTTCTACCAGTTGGCTTTTCAAAAACCAGTGTTTTGAAGTGTTTCTTTTTGGTCTCAATCTTTAAGTCCAGGGTGGTAATCTTGCTGCAGTCAGCCGGGTGAATGAATTTAAGAAATGGGTTGCGATTATTGACCCATTGCTCATACTAGAAAATGCAAAAGAGGCGAAAAGGGAGCAGAGGAAGCAGAAAAGTCATGCACCTATTTCAATTTGTGAAAAGAATCCCAATATGTAGAAAACGCCTTCAACATCAGTCTTCTAGAATTCTGAATTGTTTCCACTAGAGTAGGAGGAAAACTCTTACTCAATAAGTTTTACCTCACTACCTCCAAAACAAGAGAGTCAAGTTCAGAGGATGAGGAGGACAGGAGCTGTTGAGTGGGAAGGAGCTGACGGTAGGACCCAAAGAGGACAAAGGCACAGTTTCCTGAGAATCTTGAACCAAGAACGTCTCGGCCCGAAAGGGACCACCAAAATAACTTCCATCCTCTACCGTTGAATTTTGCCAATGTTCTCAGGAACAGATATACTCTGGATTAGAGGAAAACGTCAGCAATACATAAAGGAGCATTGGCTGCATTGGATCAGCAACGCGTTCATCCCTCTGGTTCATTTCACCTGAAATCTGAAGCAGAATTTCTACATATTGAATTGGTCCTTGATTCAAAGAGGTCCGGATATGGGGCTTAGAATCTCTTGCAGATCTCTGCGACGATGTTCTTTGCCAAGGACATGTGTATTGAAAAAGGAAATGTTCTGTTAAGAAGGTCCGCTTATGAATTGTCCACTCCCCTGATGTGGATCACTGAAAGACTTGGAAGATTGCTCTCAGCTCAAAGACCGATAGCTGTTGCCACCTGATGTAAGGTTATTGACCTGGTGCTCCCCTGATGGTTTATTAAGCCATGGGCACTGTAGTTATGTCCAACTCAATACATCCTTCTGAGAGATAAAGGCTCTGAACCTCATGACAGCTCTGTAAATGGACATTGTCTCCCTCCACTTTGAGAACCTCCTCTGCATCACCTTCAGCCATTTCTGTTGAGCAGATGAATTCTGCAGCAAGGTTGTCACAACCCTGTGTTGCTGGTGTTGGTTGTGATCACAACTGGCTGTCCAGGATTTCTGCTCATTCCTCTCAAAAGATTCTATGTAACCTTCCATCAACCCAACTCTTGCTTGACCTAGCTGGAGAAATTAATTGGACGGTTCAATTTGGAGAGTAATAGCTGAGTAGGTGCCACAGAAGGAGGCAGAGATGAAGATTAGCCCAAGGAACTGTGAAAACACATACTGTAATTTATCCTTGAACTTCAAAGCAAGTCTTTGCTGACACTTCTTTTCTTTACAAGTGAATCATAATTGTGACTATTATGAGGGCTAACTTACATTTAATCATAACAATACCTTGAATACCTTTGATATGAGAGGTAGGTAACACCAATGAAATGACAAAAAATGCAGTATGTATTGTGAGGTATACACATTTTTCATGTGCAGAATTTGCTTATGTGACTTTTACAATACAACGTTTCTTTTTAGAAAAAAATCTTTATGAACAAATTTTTTTTTTAAAGACACCCCATCACCCATACAAGGGGGCATTCTTCCTCATAGAGGTGCTCTGTCAGCAGCAACTGCTGATAGGCACACTCTCCTTTTTTTTTAGTTACAGTTTATTTGGGAAGTGTGAAGGGTCGTGTTATATCTAAAATTGTATGAAGAATAGGTTAGAGGATGATATTTTATGAAAACTAGGTCTCGTATTGAACAAGACTAAATTTACCTATAGAGAATGAGATGGCGGGTTCTTGGTAAAATACTAACACATTTCTGTTCTGCCTTATGTTTGACATCTTTGGGCTTTCATCAAAGCATAAGAAAGGGAAGAGTTATTCACAGTCTAATATATAACCCTCGCCTATCCAGATAACTTGAAAACAACTGCAAAAATGTAAACAGTGCATACTTTTTACTGATAATGAGTTTGGGGTCTCATTTTTAAATTTGATTGTTAATGTTATTATCTGTCGATATGATGTTCAACCTCACTGGTCTCCCTGTTTGAGAGTCAGGCCCAATTTCCTTGTACAGGCCCCTGAAATGCCCATAAAGTTGCCCTTATCAGTTTCCTGTAATGTAGTCTTCACTATCCTCATGCCTCACATTTCATTATAAATCAAATAAATAAATGAATTATTGTATTCAGAGCTAGCTTTAAAGGTTAAAGTAACTCTGACAGGCTGTTTCCAAAGGTTGTTACTTAACCCATTTAAAACAGTTAATTGCACCTTATTACCATGACCAACGTTTATTTTTGAGTCTATACTATAACTATATTTGACAAATACCTGGGAGTATATGAAGGATTACATCCATTTGTTTAAGTGTTATTTATGCAAATGGTTCACTTTTTAAAATAGTCCTCATATATGCACTCTTAAGAACTGCACCGATTCATATCTTTTTCAGGTTTTTTTGTAGCACCGTAAAAATGTTATCATTGGAAAATGCATGGTACATGTATGTCATGAAAATCTCCTTGCTCTGGGACCCTTATAAGTGTGATATTCCTAATGATTCTCCTAGAATCATGTCCTTAAGGACCGATCCTTCATTGACATTATTCTTAATTTTCTTTCACCCACGTAAAGCAGATTATTTTGTCTAGAGTGATCCCGAAGGAACTACTGTTCTTTTTGTTTATGTGCTGACCCAACAAGGCAGTGACCACAGCACCAACATGTGACAACATGCAATCCTATGTGTAAGTTTCGTGCTAGGTTGTTTATTCTGTCTGCAGTAAGATCACATAGGAACTGATTATTGTCAGCATACTCACATATTCATCTTGACCTTTCAGTAATAAATTCATAGGCCACCACATTTCCTCTGTATTACTTTATTTGTGAAAAGTCACGAAAACATACCATAAGTCATCCGAGTAACTAGGTCAAAAAAAGAGAGGGGTCCACCTTACACTAAGGGACAGGGCGTCAAATTGACAAATAATCAAAAACAACTGTTCCCTTTGTGTGTATTTGGACAAACTGATAATAAATCATACACCATTCATCCAAGCATACCAATATCACCAAAGAGTGCTGACCGTTTGCTAAAATCCAATATATGGATGTTTATTCTGTGAAATCTGTTAAAAAAAGTAATTTAAAGAGTGCATATAATAAAAACATGGAATATTCCAAGATGAATTAACTCTCTAAATAGAGAGCCACATCAAAATTTCACAAAGATCATACACATTGTTACAAAAATCACAATAAATGAATAGCGTACACATTAATTTTTTGTCATTGTTACACACTAATCACACACAAATTAATTGGTCAAACAACTATTTTGTACAGTCTCTTGTTTGGCCAAGATAGGGTTGATTTAGTACTTTTGTAGTATCATACTGACCAAGAATTCTTCCATAGAGTTGAATAATTGTTTTTCAACAATATTAATCACAGCTGTGGTATCTCTGATATATGTGAGGTAGTTAATTGCAAAAGGTCTTTTGAAAAAAATCTGCATATTGTGCAAGAGGTTTGAGAAAAGAATTACAACCAGAGACGATTGGTCGTCCTGGTGGATCAACAGGACTTTTGTGTTAATTAAGCATCCTACAGCCATTTAGCTCACATCCCGGAGGCCGGGCGGTGATAGCTAAGAAAATATCAGAAACATAAAAGTAGAAAGCCAATGCATCTGTGCGGCAGGACGATCTTGCATCTGCTTTTCTATATCTCCCCCTCCCCAGTCCTAACGTTCAACCTGTCACAGCCCTAATATGTAATTGCCGAATGTCAGAGCTAGCACAACTCGGTAGCCCTCTCCAACCACTCAACCTCTTCTGTAGGAGTGTCCCAATATATTAAACCCAGTGTGCTATACCCCACTATAGAAAACACATTTATCTGTTAAACATCACAAGGGCAACAAATGACTTGAGAAGCATTCAGTCATCCCATATGTCCACGTTAAGTCCCCAACTTACCCATCCTCAACCCTCCCCCCCAACTGCTTCTCGTGTGGGCTGTTCATGTACATCTAACCATAATCATAAGAAACCGAAGGATTATCACTCATCTACCACTGTATCCCATGGAACTCTATTCAGTGCTCTCCCTCCCTAGTCCTCTTCTCCTTCTTGACAGTTCTTCAGAGCTTGCACTAGTTCCTCCCACGCCCGTGCCATTGCTAGGCTTTTTTCATTTGCTGTTCGAGTGGCGTGCCTGAGTCTGAATGTACTTTCACTGCTGGCCCATTTATAAAGTTCACTCGCCCATCTCCTACTAGACGGGCCTTCTTTCGATTTCCAGTGCCAGGTCATTTCCCTCTGGGCTAAAATGAGGCCTAAATCAATGAACTTGCTAGTGATTTTTGTTTTAGACGTGTGAGGAAACCAGAGCAGCAAACACGTCGCCATGTCATATTCCACCTGCCGTTCAGTAACTTCAGTAAGGAGCGCCCCCACCTCAGACCAGTACAGCCCTAGTTTCGGACAATCCCACATCATATGGACCAGTTCTACATCAGGCATCTAGGGCACGTTGCATCCTGAACGTGGAAATACCTCCAGATCTTCCCCGGGGTAAGGTAAGCTCTATGCACTATAAAGGAGTGCACTTGATGAAACCTAGCATTTCTGCTCCCTTTCCATGTCCTCCTCAGAATATGGCCCCATGTCTCATCCGGTATGGGCTTCCCTACGCTCGCCTCCCATTTATGTTTCAGTGCTGTCAGTGGTTCTAAGCCCTCATTCAACATTCGAGAATGTAGACAGGTGACCGCCTTAAACCTGCCTATAATAGATCATGATCTCTCTTGTCACATTGAGTTACACAATTTTTGGACTGTATCCTATAATGAAATAATATGACTTTTAGAACTTATATGTTTGAAATTCTTAGTGTCAAGACTATAATTTTGTTTCAAAATGTTTTTATTGAAATTTTTCTCAGAGAGAGCATTGAAAGCATTACATTTGCAACAATTCTCAATATTATCATCCGCCCTAGAATACAGTTTGTTCACAAAAACTACATTTTTCTCTCAAGTCCAAGTGGGTGAGAAATTAAATATACAACACAGTTTCAACAGGACATGTTGCATATCCATAAATGTAAGCTAATAACCTGCTGCCCTCTCTAGAGAGTTGCATGAAAAGGAGACTTAATTAACCCTAAGGGAAACAAAAAAAAGAAAAAAGCCATTCGAAGATGTCATGGTGCACATTAAAAAGATAATTGGGCATGATGTTTGGGGTGTCAGAGTCATAGCTCTGGTGGTCAGCGCAGTATTGATACCTCCCTTCTGTGTTGGGTAGTTAGATTAGGAATAAGTGGAGGGCCCTAAGCCTTGGATTGCAAGCTGTCAAAGGGAGCCCCTCTGAAAGGTAGCTGACCAATGTTGATCAAATGTAATCAAAACCTTTCCTGGTGTCTTCCGCGATGTCAGCTAATCGCTCCAGAGCCAAAGCCCGCCACAATCTTGCATGCCACTGGGTTAGGGAAGGTGCCTCTTGTTTCTTCCAGGCCTCAGCTACTGCCATTTTGTCGGCCTCCAAGCAAAGCCACAAAACTGATTTGCTACTCTGTATCTGTCTTTTCAGGAGTGGGTCCCGAACCCCCAACAAAACCTGTTCCATAGAGATGGGAATGGGGTAATCTGGAATAATTCTTATTTGGGACAGGATCTCCTTCCAGAAAGGTTTTATGACAGGGCAGTCCCACCAAATATGTCAGAAATCGCCTAGGAACCCGCATCCCCTCCAGCACCTATCCGAGGATCCCGGGAAAATCGAGTGTAGTTTCTGAGGGTACCGATACCAGTCGTACATAATTTTGTAGTGTGCCTCCCGGAAATACATAGAACAATTGAATTTCACTATATCCCTACTTAAATGTTTCCATTTCTTGTCTTCGAATGGGGCTTCCACCAGGTTATGCCAAAAGTGATGGTAGCACTACTTTACCCTGGGACTCAATGCTTGAGTAAGAGCATATAAAAAGGAGATACTCACCTTAGAGGGACTATCATTTTGGTGGTTTCCATCCAGAGAAAATAATTTGTTCTCAAGCAAAACAAAATTCATACATGAGTAACTTTAGTACTTGTTCTTTATAATATACTATCCCAGTGGGATCAGTACTGATTCTAATATTCTCAAACAGGGCAGCAGACCCTCCAATATCTAATGTTACTCTGATTACTGTTCCATCAATAAGGGAACATCAACATACATTTATTTAGAAGTAGATAGATAGAGCTTTATTCTCTTGATTTTTGTCTTCATGATTTACAGTCATAAAAACCTCAGTTTATAAAATACACACAAAATATGCCATCTTGGTTTAAAACCATTAATTTAAAACTATGCAGTAAGACAGGCATATATAGGCTTAGAACTGACCAGCTGCACAAATTTAATCAGAGCGTGTCGCACCTACTAACGCAATCTTGCGAGCTTCGCTGCAATATTTTAAACATCCTGTTGTCTTATTTAATTTAATTTAATTTAATTTTCCTTATCCCCTGTTTTTAACTGTTTGCCCCACTTGCTTGCACGATAATTGTATATAACCACCGCTTCTTTGGCGGGTCCCTTCACGACTATTCCCATTAGTTGGAGGACGTCTTGGGGGAGAGAAGGACGCGTGGCGGCGCCATCTTTGTTGACGGTCTAGTCGTCATAAGGACGCTAGACCTCTACTTAAGGCGGGTAAATCTTTCGGACAGTCTTTAGAACTGACCAGCTGCAAGAATTTAATCAGAACGTGTCGCACCTAGTAGCGCAATCTTGCGAGCTTCGCTGCAATATTTTAAACATCCTGTTGTCTTATTTAATTTAATTTTCCTTATCCCCTGTTTTTAACTGTTTGCCCCACTTGCTTGCACGATAATTGTATATAACCACCGCTTCTTTGGCGGGTCCCTTCACAACTATTCCCATTAGTTGGAGGACATCTTGGGGGAGAGAAGGACGCCTGGCGGCGCCATCTTTGTTGACGGTCTAGTCGTCATAAGGACGCTAGACCTCTACTTAAGGCAGGTAAATCATTCGGCCACTCTTTAGAACTGACCAGCTGCACGAATTTAATCAGAGCGTGTCACACCTACTAGCGCAATCTTGCGAGCTTCGCTGCAATATTTTAAACATTCCGTTGTCTTATTTAATTTAATTTTCCTTATCCCCTGTTTTTAACTGTTTGCCCCACTTGCTTGCACGATAATTGTATATAACCACCGCTTCTTTGGCGGGTCCCTTCATGACTATTCCCATTAGTTGGAGGACATCTTGGGGGAGAGAAGGACGCCTGGCGGCGCCATCTTTGTTGACGGTCTAGTCGTCATTAGGACGCTAGACCTCTACTTAAGGCGGTCATGCTGACGCGCAGCGGGAACGCGCAGCAGGCTCGCCGGATTTCCGCCGGAGTTACGCCTGAGTTCAGCCCGTCTGCGCCCGTCAGCGCTAAGGAGGCGCCAGAAGCCAGATTTGCTGTTCCCCGGTTTTCCATCGCTCCAGGATGTGAGTTGTACTCCGGAGCCACACTGTTATCCCTTAAACCCCTCTTCCGCCCCTGTTTCCATACCAGGGACCCGGATAGGGTAATTTGCGAATGTACTGCTCCATTGGAGATAGATATCAAACGCACGGACTCACGTAAAACTTCCTGGACACAAATAGAAACGGGGCATTTAGTTAAACCGGGCTTTTTAATTAACGCGAGATCTCTTGTCAAAAACAATGTTGCCTTCAGCGATTTTGTTCTCGCTAGAGACCCCCCTTGGGTCTTCATTATGGAGACCTGGGGCTCTGAAACGGCTGGTCCCGACCTGGTGGACGCTATCCCTGAAGGATATGCTCTGTCCAGGCTCGATCGCGAGCATCGGAGAGGGGGTGGTCTCGGGATTCTCTGCAAAGAGAATTTTATTTGCCGTATTGACCCGCTAACATGCCCCTCGGATAAGTTGGAGGCCCTGTATTTTTCTATACAGCCGAACTCCACTACATCCTTTTCTGGCATTCTATCTTACAGGCCCCCTGGCCCTCGATCCACGTTCACCAATGATTTGCTTCTTTTATTAGAGCCCTTTGTAAATAGAGCATGCTTCACTCTTCTAGGTGACTTCAACGTTCACCTTGAAAAGGTTGAGGATACCGACACAACTTCCCCTGTGAAAGGTCTGCAGGCATATGGCTTTACCCAACTGGTGACCAGTGCGACTCATCTAGCTGGTCATACGCTAGATGGTATTTTCACGAACGATGATAGGTTCACCATAGAGACCCCCATCCATCTCTCGTGGTCTGACCACTTAGCTGTCCCTTTCATCTTAAATAGGTCCGTGACAGTTGCATCCGGAGGAAACTCATGGGAGATCAGGAGAGACTTTAGAGAGGTCCACAATGATACGTTGGCCCCGCTGCTTCCTACGGTTAGTACCTGTTCGAGTTTAGACCCGGATGTGGCTGCTCAGTGTTGGTCGAATGGGCTGGGGAGAGCGATAGACATCTTGGCACCCCCTAAAAGGCACTATACTGCCAGAAAAACTCATTGGCCCCCTCGTACTCTGAACGACTCAGAAGGCTGTGGAAGATTTGCAGACAAAAGGAGAGGGCCTGGCTTGCTGCGCCCGATGTTTTGAATAAATCACAGCACAAATCGTCACTCAAGGACTATAAGAAAGCCATAATGGAAGAAAAAAGGAACTATTTTAATAAGATCACGGCTGGGCCGAGATCAGCTAGGAAGCTCTTTAAAACCATAAAGTCCCTTTTGGTCCCCAAGGCAGCTAACTCTGTGATTGAATCACAGTTGTTATGTAACAACATTGCGGACTTCTTTTTAACCAAAATAGCTGATATTCACTCCTCATTGGATATCCTTAACCAAAAACTGAATAGGGAAGCTGACCCCCTTGCCCTTACACTTTACTCCGATGATACGAACACAGATGGAGGCTTCAGCCCTACTCCCCTTCTTCTGAAATTTCCCGCGCTGTCCTGGGAGGAATTAAATTGCACTCTTGACGCTATCAAATCCTGCTCTCCTCTGGACCCCTGCCCTTTGAAAACCCTAAAGGCCTGTAGAGGCATCTTATTACCGTCCCCTCTCGATATCTTAAACAGCGCTATCACGGAGGGGACTTTCCCCCAAGTGTGGAAACTCGCTGTGGTGAAACCACTTCTTAAGAAGGCGTCTCTGAACCCTGAGGTGTTAAAAAACTTCCGGCCGATTTCATTACTACCAGCACCGGCAAAAATTCTTGAAGCTCATTTAAACCGGCATCTGACAGCATTTCTGGAAAGGGAGAATGGCCTGGATTCCTCTCAGCATGGATTCCGCGCATCCCTCAGTAAGGAGACTGCTCTCACGGTGGTAGTAAATAATTTTAGATCTGAGGTGGACAAGGGCCAGACCACTTTGTTGGTCCTGCTGGAATTAACAGCAGCCTTCGATACCCTGTCCCCCTCTATCCTGGTGGATAGACTGAGGGGGATAGGGGTAGCGGGCAGTGCGTTGAATCTTTTGGCCTCTTTTCTGAGCCAGAGACAGCAAAAAGTGAAATTGGGGGATTTTATGTCCCCACTATGGCGGTGCAATGTGGAGTCCCACAGGGCTCGGCGCTTAGCCCGGTTTTGTTTAATGTATATGTGACCCCCCTCGCCAAAATAATAAGAGAATTTGGATATCCGGTGTTATCTTACGCCGATGACATGCTGATCATTGTCTCGACAAATCAGTCTGGGCAAGACTGTGCCGCAAAATTTAGGACCTGCATGGAATCAGTATCATCATGGATGATAAGGAATTTTCTTAAGCTTAATGGTGAGAAAACAGAGGTGCTGGTAATTGGTAGGAATCAAGATCTATGGAATGAGGAGTGGTGGCCCGCTTCCTTGGGCGAATGTCCTCGCCCTGCCAAATCTGTGAAGAATTTAGGCGTTATCATAGATCCTACCCTGTCACTTGATCGACAGGTCAATAAAACGGTTGGCACCTGCTGTACCATTATTCGGACCTTGAAGAAGATAGCTCCTTTTCTTTCCCCTGAGGCGCGAAAACAAGCTACGGTCGACTTGGTATTATCCAGGATCGACTATTGTAACGCTCTTTATGGCGGTATAAACCAGAGGGAGATCCAAAAATTACAGGTAATCCAAAATGCGGCTGCCAGATTAGTTATGAATCTGCACAGGAGATCATCAGCGACGGCAGCAGGAAGGGAACTGCAGTGGCTGCCCATTCAGGCGAGAATCTCATTTAAGATCCTTTGGTTCGCCCACAGTGTATTCTTCGGATCAGGCCCAGAAGGGGTCAAATCCTTATTGAAATCTTACACTCCCAGCAGATCCCTTCGATCTGCCACAAAAAAATTACTCATAGTTCCGAGGGTTAATAAGGTGAGATGGGGCGGTAGAGCTTTTTCCTCGCTCGCCCCAAAATTATGGAACTCACTCCCGCCCGAAATTGCTAGACGGCCGTCTTTGACAGTTTTTCGTAAACTTATAAAAACGTGGCTGTTTTCCTTATCTTATTAGCCCCGATCTCCTAGTCTTTCCACTCTCTTATGTTCTGCCAGTGGTTATGTCTATGCTGTTTCCATCTGATGGCGCCTTGATGCCCTTTTGGGGGCTAAGTTTCTCTCTCTAGCGCTCTACAAATACTCCATCATTATTATTATTATTATTATTATAAAAACATAGTAATAAAACACCTGTTCATGTAAAATTCCTTCACAACATTAGAAATTCTTATCTTCTAATTGCTGGGAGACAAGTATTTAGTTAGGTTGCCAACAACTTTTGGCATAGAGCCAGTAAAACAGAACAATGAAATTGAAATGAAATGAAATGAAATTTGCATTTATAGAGTGTGTTAAAGCATCAGGTGTCTAAGAGCTAGACTGAAGAGGCACAACCCACCAATGGCAACAGTGCATAAAGAACTAAGGAAAATAGCCAAGTTTTCCCAAAAAATGTTAACTCGATAAATGAGTTGAACTTAGCCGAGTGAGCAGGCAAAGTGTTCCATAACCTGGCGGCAGCCACAGAGATAGAACAGCCACCCCATTTAACTTGGAGAAACCTTAGGATGATTATTTTCCTATCTGAAGACAATCTAAGAGACCTACCTGGCACATACTATTAAAACAGATATTTAGACCCTGTGTGATGAAGGGCTAAGAAGAGTAGGCAAGTAACCTTAAAGGAGATGGACTTTCTAATAGGAAGCCAGTCCTGTGTGCGAATATCTTCTCTGACATCCTTTTATTGATGTTAAGAATGAGGCATGCAGCTACATTCTGCACCACTTGTAGTTTATTCAAGGGGCATGCCTTAGAGTTCAAGTAAAAGGCATTGAAGTTGTCCAGTCAGGAGCAGATCAAGGCTTCGATCAATGAGTGATGCATTTCAGTCAGAATAAAAGGATAATTTAAAAACATGTCCTCGCAGTACAATTTACCTGTGTCTCAAAATTGAGAGATGTGTCAAAAACGACCCCAAGATTTTTTTGCAGCTTTCACAGGGGGAGGAAGAGGTCCTCAGTCCTCTGGCCACAAGGTATTGGTCTAGATAGATTCTTGTACCCCCAAAACCAATACTTCAGTTTTGTCCATATTTAGTTTTATAATATGATCTTTCATCCAGGTGTTTATCCTGGTCATTCAGTGACTAAACTTATTTGCTACAAAGGACAAGTAGTCAGAGATGGATACGATGATCTAGGTATCATTGGCATATGGAAGGGCTTGACATCCACATCAACTTACCAGTTCGGCAAGGGGTGTGACCATGCCGCAACCAAGATGGCTGAACGACACTGAAGCTCATTATGTTGGCCTACGAAATCTCGGGATAATCCACAGCTGCATTCTTCATCTGCAGCTTGGGAGGGCACCAGAGGTGTCTGTCGTGTGGTTAGGCCCCGCCGGGGCATAGATGTCCTAATTGGTGTGTGCGGCAGGCCTGGATCCGTCACGAAGGCCCCGTGGTGACAGGCCACGGGCGAGCCTGGGGCTGAGGCTATCAAGCCCCACTGGGCCCACCCAGCGCTACACAGACGCCTGGGGCCATGCTGCTGGCCACAGGGTATTGCTCGGCAGTCGTTCGCCTCTGGGACTGGGAGGGGTGGGCCTACCCCTGTGGACTGAGAGTCAGGCCGACCATGAAAGTCCTGGACCAGAGAGTGGAGCAGGTTTAGCAGCATTGACAGAATCGGCCCTCATTGGCTGTGCTGCTGTGTGGCTGCCACACTCAGTGAACAGCTGTCCGGTTCTGCAGCGAGGCTCGAGGCCAAAAGGTGAGAAACAGTTTGATCCGGGGTTTGGCGCTGGGCGGCTGCGCTTTTGGGACCAGGCCACAGTGAAAGTGAGAATGGAGCCCGCAGCCCTGAAGTGCTGCCTGCCCACATCCTCTAGACAACAAAATGTACCTCCCCTGTCTTGAAGAGGCCTGCTCCTCCCTACTAATTGTGGACGTGCTGTGCGCGCCTCTGGCCTCGCGTGGGGCTGCAGCTGAGCTGTGGGGGCCTGGCGGGTTGTAGTGAAGAACTGAAATCTTCATTCTCAGGGGTCTCACTAATACCAAAGAACTTGGCACAGAAGCTGAAATATTAAAAGACATCTTTATTAAATTTAATAAGTGAGGCTACGTCACCCAACTGCCTTAGCAATTGAATGAGGCAGTCTAAAGAATACAGAACACAGAGGTCTTTTATATGTTTTAGAGTTACAAGCTCAGCATCAAAGAAAGGGGCAGTCCTAGCTTCTGTAAGCATACACAATACCTAATATGGACATACAAGATCTGCAAAATAGTAGCCAATAGAAAAACATCATGTAACCAGAATGTCCCCCTTACGTCATGTTTCTGCCCAACCCATAAGTCAATCAATCACAGCACTTATAAGTCAATTAGTAATGGCAGAACATGTCTGTATGCAGTTAGGCCAGCTAGTGTCTAAGATTGCTTTCAAAGCAAGGACAGAGGGGGGTTTTCTACACGTTGCAGTCCAAAGGGCAGAAATACTTCATGAATAGGGTAGTCTGTGTAAAGGCAACACAAATTGATGACAAATGTAAGATGAAGTCAAAATTAAAGAACATCAGTAGGGAATGGAATTATAAATCAATGCCTCAGTGGCTTGCAACCATTCCTTCCATAGTTGTATCCGGTTAAGTTGTGCCCACTGTTGGACCCAACTACTGGAGTGTCTTTTCTTATCATACTGCAGGCCTGGAGTGGTGCCATCCATTGTCTGTCTGTCCAGATCGTGAACGTGTATAGCAGCTGCGGGTCTGGTTGGCATCATTAAGGACCACACAAACCCTAGGCTGCGCAAGCTATAGTTTGAGCACGCTGGGGAGTGAGAAGAGGCACGTCCAGCCGGGGAAATAGTAGGTGCGACAGGAAGCTCCCTGGAGCTAATGCAACCTGCTACAGTAGAAGCCCTGAAGTCTGAGATCCGGGTGGGGTTAAATGCTAAGGACTCAAGATTCAACACCCTACTGGGCAGATTGGATGGTTTAGCAGAGCATCTGGGCCATCAGCAGGCTTGGATCGAGGGTGCAGAGGAGCGGATTTCAAGGTTGGAATACTTAGCGACTACCCTATCAAGACGCCTGGAGAAGATTGAGCGCCAGCTCAAAACTTTAGCCCTGAAGAATGAAGACATGGAAGCCAGATCACACTGCAATAATCTTTGTTTCACTGGCGTAGCGTAGTCCATGGACATTGGACGTGTTCGTTGAAAACTTACTGGTGGAGCTGGTTGGGCATGATGTCTTTTCCACTGCTTTTCCAGTGGAGTGCTCACACCAATAGCTGGGGCCCAGGCCTCCCTCCTCTGTGGGGGAAGCAGTGCTGCAACCCATTATTGCCCAGTTACTCAATTTCAGAGACACTACCCTTCGTCTAGCACGCGAGCGCTGACTAGTCCACTACCAAGGCATGGTCTTCTTGATCTATCTAGATTTCGCTCTGATGGTGCAGGAGGCTCTCCTCAAGTTCACAGCTGTGAAGGCAACAGGGAGATGGGCCTCTGGTATGGTAGATTGTATCCGCAGTTGACTTCATGGACGGATCGAGGGCTCCAGACTCACAGGCTCCTTCTATAAAGTGTATAAACATTTGCTCACCCCGCCTGCTGGAGCTTTAAGTTGAATCCCTGGAGGCGGGAGTTCTCCCCCCATGTTACGTGAGGCAATTTTAGTCTTGCTGTTAAAGCCAGGCAAATGCCTGGAAAACTGCCAGTCATACAGACTGCTGTCCCTCCTGAATCTTGCAACGGTCTTAGCACCTAGACTATCACTCCTTCTTGAAACCATCATCTCCATACTCCAGGCAGGGTTTGTCCCCCACTGTTCTGCCGCTATAAACGTGTGCCCAATGTTCTCAGTGATCAGTATGATCTCCCAGGAGGTCCCGACTGCTGTGGCACTTTAAGGCGCAGAGAAGGCCTTTGATTTGCTTGGGTGGCCCTTTCTGTGGGTGACGCTGCAGAAGCTTGGGTTGCTGTGCGGCTTCACATCTCTAATCCAGCTCCCTTACACCCACCCCATGGCTCATATCTGTGCAAACTACAGGCCAGGATTGATCCTGCCCACTCACCAAACTGCCCCCTATGTCACACCTGCGATGCAGATTTTCTGCACATGGCATGGCTGTGCCCCTATGTAGGAAGTGACTGGTCTCACATCTTTGCACACATCTCCCAGAAGCGACACTGACCTTCTGCTGATACAGCTAGGATACGTGCTCAATATCCCAAAGAAACTTGAAGATTTGTTACAATCGCGCTCCGACTCGCGAAGGGCAAAGTCGCCATACATTGGGGAGGTACACAACACCCTACCATATACAGCTGGATCGAGAGTCGTGTCTTTTGGGACACAACCAGTGAATTGTATGTCCAAATGCAACCGTCAAAATCCCTCCCTCGAGACATTTAGCAGCCCTTACGTACATATATGCTTCAGTCCAACACAGCTGACAGCAACTGACATCTACGAAGCATAGGTATCTGCATGGTGCGGCTGTTGATAACGCCGCTACTGCGCACTCCATGCTGCTGTCCCACACTCCACCCCTCTGGGTCCACAGAGTTCAACGCTGCCACCAGATGCCTCATTAACAATACATGTCGACTCAACCCACAAGCACCCCACCACTGACAAAGACCCGGACCAGGTTGCAATTTATGATTTTACTTCATGTTGTATCAACGTACAAATGCTACTGTTTAATTGTTTCTACTATTGCGATATGTACAAATTGTCAACTATGTGATGTGAACAATTTTCTGAAAATGATAAAGCTTAAAAAAATATATCAGTTCGGCAAGAGGGCCTACATACAGGCTAAAAAGCGTTGGGCTAAGCAATGAGCCCTGAGAAACTTCATAAGGAATACTAAAATCCTTTGCTTTAATGCACCACAACTATCAGTTTGTACCTGTTGGTGAGAAATAAATGGCGGAGACTTAGAGCCCTCCTGCTCACTCCCACCTGCTGACGGCGCTGCACCAGGCACACAGATGAGATGGTTTCAACGGTTGCAGACAAATCAAGCAGTACCAAGGCAGTCGCTCCACCCTGAGTGATTAACCTGGCGACTGATGCGGTCAGGGGCTGCAAAAAGTGCTGTCTCAGTACTGTGATACAAAAGGGGATGATGGACGGAGAATGGTGATGGATTAAACCCAGTTCAGTTGACTGGGGGTGAGTGTTTGATTTGCTCAAACGCTCCGTCCATCATCCCCTTTTTTATCGCTTTGTTCGCCCTAAGTTGGCAGGGTAGGCTCAGATGAGAGTCCCTTGCTCACTTGGCCACTGGATTCAAGATAGCCTGGCTGATGAGGATTATGAATCCGAAACCGGTCCCAGGATGCTTGTTTCCGGTCCAGGGAAGACATGGCTTGGCAGTTCAGGCTGGACTGTTCCCATGAGGCACAGGGTCAGACTGATTTGCATATGGCCATGTCTGAACAGTGGTGGCTGAGTGAGCTAAAGAATGGTGAGCGATTAAACCCAGATCAGTTGACTGGGGGTGAGTGTTTGATTTGCTCAAACGCTCCGTCCATCATCCCCTTTTGTATCTCTTTGTTTGCCCTTAGTTGGCAGGGTATACTCAGACGTGAGTCCCTTGCTCACTTGGCCACTGGATTCAAGATAGCCTGGCTGATGAGGATTATGAATCCGAAACCGGTCCCAGGATGCTTGTTTCCGGTCCAGGGAAGACATGGCTTGGCAGTTCGGGCTGGACTGTTCCCATGAGGCACAGGGTCAGACTGATTTGCATATGGCCATGTCTGAACTGGGGTGGCTGAGTGAGCTAAAGAATGATGATGGATTAAACCCAGATCAGTTGACTGGGGGTGAGTGTTTGATTTGCTCAAACGCTCCGTCCATCATCCCCTTTTGTATTGTCTCAGTACTGTGACCACTTCTGAATCCATTTTGTTAGGGATCAAGAAAATCGCAGGTGTCATTCAGTTTTACTAATTCCTGATTGAGATTTGTTCCAAGAATGTTAGCAGGTGTGGGCAGAAGTGAAATGGGGCGAAACGTTTTCATATAGTCCAGATCAGCATTTTGTTTTTGTTTTTAATTTTTTGTAGTAGATAACTCTAGCTTCTTTCCAAAGCTGCGGAAAATCCCTGTATCTAGGACTTGATTGTGTGTTCCGTGTAGGGTCTCAGCATTGCAGTCAGGAGCTAAATGTAGAATTTAAGTGGACAAGGGTCCGTAGGAGACCAGACATAACATTCAGCACAAATGGCAGCAGCCATGGCAGACCAGAGAGTGAAGGTCCCAAAAGTCCTTAGTGCAAAGTAAGTAGCAGCAATAGTTAAAAAGTCTCACCCAAGTACACACACACTCTGAGTAAAACAATTTAAATGAAGGTAAACATTTGACTGCTTGTCTTCTAAAATTGCATCCTTGAATAATCTCATTCACTCGCTGTTAAAAAAATAGCTTTCAAGTATCACCTTTTGAGCACAAGAAGTTCAGGGCAGAGGCAAAAAATGCTTTTCAAGGATTCCTGTCCAGCATATTTGGCACAAGCAATGCGCTCTTCGTTGTGTGTTCCTGTGACAATCAAATTAGGAAACAAGTTAAGAAAAAAAGCCTAACTGTGTAGGTAAAGCTCCTTTTCTTTAGTTCTGATATTAAAACCAATAAAAGGTTGGTTTTATTTGGCATATTTATATAGCGCAAACTTGACCCGAAGGTATTGGAGCACTTTACCTGAGCACCATATTTACATTACACATTCAGGTACGGGGAGATTAAGTGATTTGCCCAGAATCACAGGATGTGACGCGACCCCGAGGCCCGAACCCTGGTTTCCAGCACCAAAGTCGGCAGTCTAGCCAACAGACAACATCCAGCAACGTCCTTGTTGCTGAAGAAACTATGAGGCCAACGTATATGTTGTGTTTGTGTATTTTCTTATTGTCTCCATATCCTGCATGCAACCAGATAGTTTTATTTCCTCATTTGATAGTGCGTTCCGGGCTGGCTTGGGCATTTTACAAATGTGGTGGTTAGCCAAGTCAGTCTTTATGGAATGTTCTACAAGTAGTGCGTCAGCGGCTTTCTTGGAGAACTCCTCCTTGATGTGAAATTTAGGGTATTGTCCTCTGCTAAGTGGCAATCCATCAAATAGTCTATGGTTAATTATAGCCTGTACAGACAGGGATACAATGGCAAACTCCAGTCTCAGTTGGCTTCGCCAAGTTACTTTCCTTAGATTTAATGTATTTTCGGATGCAGCTCAAAAACTTGATTCGACCTTTCTGGCTATATCTGAATTCCAGCAGACAGACCCATACATAAGCCTTGGAACTATTTTAGAATTGGCAACCATGAGCGTGGTGGCCATCATGCCCCCTTCTTATTAAAAAAGGAATCTTTTTATTGCCTCCATTATTTCTGCGATTCTATTACGCAGATTCTTTAAGTGAGTCATCCAGCTTACTTTATTATTCATTATCAATCTTAGACAACTATATTTTGGCACCAGGCCAATTTTACTAGGACCGATGGACCAGTTGTATTTTTCGTTGACATAGTCAAATGCCATGATCTTTGTCTTGTTGGTGCTAATCTGGAGGTTATTATCTGTAATAAAGGAAAACACCCTAGCTGATTAAGGATGGAGGCCAATTTGTGTAATAGATAGGATAACTAGATTGTCTGTATAAGCCAGATATAGAGCTTTTGTGCTGGCCAGTCTGGGTGAAGGTGTCGTCATGCAGTAAGACCCAATTTAAATCGGAGATATACAAACTGAATAACAAAGTGGCCAGGACGCATCCTTGTTTTAGGCCATTAGAGATGTACATTTTCGAGATCATCCCTCTATCTTCCGATAGATTCACCCTATCCCATGTGGCACTGTGCAGTGTATTAAGAATCTTCAGTAAGCCTGATCAATCCCCAAAGATTTCAGTATAGACCACAGCTTCGATTTATTAACCATATGAAAGACTTGAGAAATCAATAAAGCATGCCAAAAGAGGTCTTAATTTGAAAATCTATCTTAACTAGAAATGATAGCGCTACTAAGTTATCTAAGGTGGAACATTTCTGCCAAAAACCTGTCTTGGAAAACAGATATTTGCTTTGATACATCCACCCAGTTTAGAAGGTAATAGTGTATGTGTTTTGCTAATATTTTGCCCTCAGCATCTAAAATCAAGCAATAGCTTTGAGGGGAACCGTTTGAGCCTCTTTTATAAAGGGGATATACAATTGAGCTTTTAAAGGACAATAAAACATGTCCTGAGTAGATGACAGAATTAAGTATAAGAGTTAGAAGAGAAGCTCATCATGATGGATCACATTTCAAGATTGCCACTGGCAGCACATTGAAACCGGGCGCACATGAGGATTTTGGAGATGTAATAATTTGTTTGGTTACGACTTGTGAAATAGCATATTTCTCCAACTCGACTACCTCATGACCTCCCAGTTGCTTTCATGTCCATCATACAAGTCTGTTTTTAAAAAAAATATATATTTTTTTTCTTTTATGTTCTGTAATGCTCATGCGATATCTACAGTTCACTTGCATATTCCATAACAATTTCTTCGCCTCATATTACAGACATCCATTGCATGGTACATCCATGAGTTCTATAATGTGCTGCTATTAAGCCTAGAACATAGTACAGTGTGTGGCTATACCCGCTTTAGTCCCTCTCCCAGCCTATCATACAACTCTGTTTAATAATCTTTCCAGATCTTTTATGGGATAAAGTAACCCCCAACTTTCGGATCCAGTACTCACTAATAGCCAGAACTTATGTGGGGTTTTCAAATAAATCACATTGTGAAGCTCTGTCCAGATCTGATCTTGGTTTTTCCTTTTAATTTTACTAATCATCTTGTGTTAGACGATTTCTGAGTTATTTTGCCAGCCCACATAGGTCTACTGTAGGTGCCCCCTTTTACGATGGTGCCTTATATTTTGCTCACATAGATCTACTGTAGATGCAATCTTACAAAGGCCCTGATGTTTTGCCTGTACAATTTTTGTGTTCTTTAAATAGTCTGTTGAAGTGTGGTTCTTAGTTTGACAGGTCTTATTATTTTCCTATTAGGTGTAGCACTGAAACTGAAAATATCCATCAGTAGTTTTGTGCAGTTACGAATGTCTGTAACTTGATTCCCATCCACAACCTTAGTAACTTCAATTACTTTGGTGAGAAAGAGTTGTACCCAAGCTTTATGTAACATGACGGTCAGCTTAGAGTTCCATACTATCCTCTTTTGATGTTTCATTAAGACACAGTTTATAAGGAATTTGCTGGAAGAGTCATAACCCTTTGTGCATTGATAACAATATGCTGCATAATGTGGTCACTCTTTTGTCTTTCTACTATACAGTAATCCTTGATGATATTGAAGTCTGCAACGTGAATGAGTATAAGTATAGTCAATTGATTTGTGGCCTTTGGTCCTATTAGTAACTTATGGTGGTTGATCTTTGGGATATCTCCCGTTCAGGTGTCTCAGTCTGAGTTTGCAAGAAAAGTTGAGCTAATTAGGTATCCTGTCAATTGCTATTTAGTTTTGGCCAAAACAGCTTCAGAAACTTTCAAAGCCAAAACGTTTTTATTGCTGCTTTTTTCTAGAGTGGGTGCATATAAGAGAACATTGTTGAAATCCCCTGTGACTCATACAGTCCTGCTTTTGGCTGGCCTGATTACCAATTCAATGTGGTTGAGTAATAATAAGTTATTTTCTGACTTTTGTCAATGATGGAGAAATGTATGTGGTAATGAGGCAGATCTCAAGACTTGAGACAAATTTTACCCCAACTGCACGTAGATTATTTGTTTTCAGAAAATGCCATTCTATAAATCCCCATGGTAGAGTTCTGGAATACTGACAAACCTTTTGCTTGGTCTTCCTTTTTGCCCTTTTGTTGCTGGAGCATCCACATTTATGAAATTTTGAAAAACAATGTCTGCTGCAAAGAAATGATATGAGATTAGGAATAAGAACCGGCTACTGTCTTGTGCCTTTAAGTTTTGGATCAGTCCTGCTCAGTTCAATGAACAAACTTCGAACAACACGAAGTTAGGATCACATTATCTAGAAGTAGCTGGATTTCTTCGTTGTAGTGTCCCATTTGGCTTTGCATTTTTGGGATTGACATGATTGCCAAAGAATGTGTTTAC
The DNA here is from genome assembly GCF_964263255.1 of Lissotriton vulgaris. Classification (NCBI taxonomy): domain Eukaryota; kingdom Metazoa; phylum Chordata; class Amphibia; order Caudata; family Salamandridae; genus Lissotriton; species Lissotriton vulgaris. Next base: position 120,591 of record NW_028250130.1, read on the forward strand.
TCTAAGCTGTTTAGCAATCTCTCTATCCTGATATTAAAATATGATATTAAAATAGCCAGCCCCCAATGGCCAGATAATAGTTAGGAAAGTATAACATTTTATAATTCAATGAGTAAAACATATTTATGATTCATCACAAATATCCACCTTAATTCTTTTTGTATTAGCAGACACTGAAACAGTTGTACAGGTTGGGAAGTATTCTTCATTTAGCAACGATGTACTATCACCAGTCTATGTTACTTGGTCGTACAAGTATTTCAGAAATTGTGAATTACAATATATATTCCATCCCAGAATATTAAATTCGTGCAATAAGCAATTAATATAGAGAATTGTTAAGTCACTAACCAGACTACCATCCTTGGTATCTGCATTTCTCTGATAGCCTCAGTTGGATTGATTCTTTACTATATACTCTATGTTTCTTCCCACATCAGATTTTATGAGTATGTTTCCATCTACATTCAGGAAATGTCTTTCAGGGCCACACAAGCTAATTATCTGGAAAACTGTATGTTTCAGAGTTCTATGGCGGTAGGCGTTATGCTTCCTCGTAGATCTAATTTTGTTAAGATTGCTGAAACTTTATTTACCTTTATCCCAAGCATTAGGAACTTGGACTTCATAACATCAGCACTTAATTGCTGGAATTTAAATGTAGTAATTTATTTTTCTTGAACTTACTTATACACATGTTGTACAACATTCACATTCTCTAAATTTAGAGATATAACCTATTCATATTGAATCAGTGATCTTAATAGTACAAGTAAAAATCTATTGCCAGATTAATAGAAATAATTAAAATACATTCTAGACTAAAAATCATCAAGTGCCATTTGTACCAAATGGGACTAAATACACTGGTTCTATCGGGGAGCGAGTAGACACAGGTAAACGAATCGGATGTATGACGAGTCAACGCAAACAAACGCAACGCACACTATTACATAGCAATCCTCATATCGCACACACCATTACATCACACGCTTTCACCACGACCACGCAAACCATCACATCAGACTCCGCATTCACACGCATGCAAAAGACTTTTTCATCGCACACTACAACCACGCATTCTATCACACCGCAAAATTCTCCGTAACGGCCTGCCAAACACAGTGCAACGCCTTGACACTTCCCTCAACCCTAAGGTGTAAATAGTAAAGGCAAAACAGTACCATACACTAACATTAACCCTAAGACCTAACCCTAAAGCCTAAAACAGTACCATATACGACTCCTAACCCTAATGCCTAAAACAGTAACATATACGACTCCTAAACCTAAGCCCTAACCCTAAAGCCTAAAACACAACCATATACGTCTCCTAACCCTAAGGCCTAACCACTACCATATACTACTCTTAACTCTATGCCCTAACCCTAAAACACTCCCATATAGTACTCTTAACCCTAAGCCCTAAACCTAAAGCCTAAAACACTCCCATATAGTACTCTTAACCCTAAGCCCTAACCATAAAGCCTAAAACACAACCATATACTACTTTTAACTCTAAGCCCTAAAGCCTAAAAATCATCCCCTCCACTAAACTCCCCATAAACTACCCTAAAACTGTCCCCTCCACTACGAGTACAGCGTAGGCCTTAAAGCCTAAAAGTCAACCTTACGTGTGTCTCATTGTGTTTCCTTATTAAAGAAGAACAAAGGTCCTAAAGATGAATGAATTCAACACACAATGAAGTTATAGACTAGGATCAGTACTATAATCAAGCTTCCTATACCCAGCCGGGTAAGGAATGTTTATTCCAATCAAAGAAATCAGAAAACCTCAGGTAGGTTATATACAAACATTAGATAGGGCACAGTCCTGTACCTATCCAGGAATACAAAAACAAGTGGTAAGGAAAGTGGGAAAAGTAAGAGAAAAGGTTAGCAGGCAAAAACGGTGGAGCCAACTGTCACTTGCAATTGGTTACATAATACAGCAAGCTAAGACAAACAGTTTCTACAGTACAGTGAACACAATGGATTTACTGAAGAAATATTTTAAGCGTCGACGTTTCGATCCCCTGGCTCCTAATAAACCGGGATCATCATCAGGACTGAATGATAAATTGCCTGTTTCAACTTAAGAACGCCTGTTGGAGTAAAGGGAAAGGACAAAAGGAAACAAAATAAGGCATCCGCCATACATTGTAATAGACATTTTAAAACGAGGTCCATATATCAAGCTTGTTTAAGGCAGTGAATATCAATATCAAGTTTTTGAACGCGTTGTTGTTCAGAGCATCCGGTTAAAACATGCAACAGTTGTCATCGTGGTTGCCCAAAAGGAAAAGTGATTGATCAGAGTTTTGCAGACTGAGTGATCAAAAAGGATATTTAACCGGCGCAGTGATGTGGAGAAGGGTTTGGGCCGGCGCGGTGATTTAAAACATTTTGGTAAACGGCGCTGTGATGTGAGCATAACAAGGTCTAGAAGAGTGATGATAATAGAGAATATATCCGGCGCATTTATGTATAACCCGGCGCAGTGATTTAAAACCATTTTTAGTGACCGACGCAGTGATGTGAAATTTCGTGAGCATAGCAAGGTCTGAATGTGTATGCGGCGCAGTGATGCATAACATTTCATGTGAGCCCATTGTTTATGATGCCATCTGGCAAAAATCGAGCGTTAAGTTTCGGGTGGATGGGCTAAACTGGTGATTGACTTCGGCACGGTGACCCAGGGTGGTTGTTAATTGTGCGAGCATTACTGCAGCTAAGGGCAACTTGGGTGCGCTTGTTGCCATGATTAACGAGGCTGGGTGCCAGAGTCCTATAAGGGGAGTACAATGTGAGACCACAGTCTGGAGATAAAAACCGAGGGCGCTAACCTGCCGACCTGCAGTGTGTGGCTTGGGTCAGGCACTGAAGGGTGAACATGAATGAGGCACCCTATAACAGAGGAGAATAGGTTGGTCGGGTGTAGTACCGAGTGTAAGGTGACGGCTGGGTGTGGAATGTCAATTACCTTCAAGTTGAAGAGAACGGGCTTATGCAGATGTCCGATAAGCCATGGAGTGAAGTAAGAGTCCCTATGGATGAGCGGGCTCTCAAGTGGGCGAGTCGTTCTCCATGGGTATGGGGTCTGCCGTGGGTATGCAGCTTCGTTCGCGGACCAACTATAAATCAAGAAATGAGGATTCTTGGTGAGGAGCGAGTCGTGGGCGCCCTCGGGTTTCTAGAAGAGGAGCCTCCAGGGCAGGGGCTTACATGGGCGCTTACCTTCCGTTTGGTTGAGGCAGGGGAGGCACAAGGGTCTTTCTCGTGGGGCGTGCAGCAGGCTGCAGGTCGGAAGACACAATGGTCTCTTCTCCTGAGCAATGCAATAATACGCTGGTGCTGCGTGGCTGTCCTGGCTTCCGCGTTGATATCGACTAGAACCAATATGGAAACCAAGGAATGACTAACTCAAAATGTGTAGTCCCTGGGGATATGGCAGACATATTGTAGTGGTGTTAGTTGTGATTAAGGCACGAGAAGGGAGTAGCGGACATGTTATATTGGTGTTGCTAATCACGCCCTTTGCAGTTGGGAATTCTCGGTGATTGCTCGAAGCAGATCGCGAAGTGAAGTGAGAAGTGGGTAATCCTTGTGGGGAGCAGAACCGGCTTTGTGTTAAACACGTGTGCATGCATGTGCGTTAGGTGGTTATAGTCATTACTGCAATTTCAGACATTTATACACAATCAGCGGCTATATGTACTGGACAGATGAATTGCTAATACAGTTCTCACTCAAATCATAGTAGACAAATTGCATCAGGGCGAATCATACGGCATCTAACCATCAATAGGATTAATGGTAAGTGTAAAAGTCTGTGTCATGTTGGCAAATTTTACAGTGATTGGCAGCGGCTCTGTCCAAGTATAAACACAAAAACTTCAAAAGTTCAGACCTACTGGTTGCCCGTCTGAGAAAGGGGTTCGATGCAGGCGTCACAGTAGAGTGGTCCAATCCTCGGTACGGTTCAAGCAGTTACGGATTGAGTCAAGCATAATTATGCATTTCAGTTCCTCTTTATTCTGCCCCCTCTCTGCGGTAATCTCAGTGCTTTCAACACTGTCCAGCGGATGTCATCCTCGCTGTGGTTGGCATCGACAAAATGTTCCACTAGTGGGGCGTTCAGCGTACGGCACCTAATGCGGCTTCTATGTTGACAGATGCGTGTTTTGACTCTCTGTGTTGTTTGGCCCACATAGACTTTGAGGCATGGGCATTGGATTAAGTATATAACATTACTCGTGTTACAATTAGACAGAGTATTGCATTTGAAGGTAACGTTATTAAATACCATGGTTTTTCCTTCAATGGTCAAATCACACACACTGCACCCCCCACATTTGACATGTCCAACAATGGGGGACAGACCCCATATAGATTTAAGAGTTGAAGGGTGACTAGGATTAGGGAGGGCTGCGTGGACCAATTTTTTGCTTTTTTTAAAATCAAACAATGGCCGATCAATTTCCATAATCCCTGCATTGATGACCGGCCAGTGGTGCAGTATCATTTTCCTCAATTTGTTGGATAGTGGGGAAAAAGTTGTTACACACGCTATCCTGTCTAAATCTTTTTTCGGGTTCAGGATTAGCAATGTTTCACGCAGGCGATACCATGCCCGTTTCAAGGCGTTCTTAAAATTCTTCTTGGATAACCCCTGTTTTTGAGTTTAGTGGCAAGAATATCGCTTTCTTTGAAATAGTCCTCCCTGCAGGAGCAATTTCTCCTAATTCTGAGAAACTGCGAGAAGGGTAGGGAGTCACGTAGGGCCCTAGGGTGATTGCTCGTATATTTTAGGAGCGTGTTTCTCTCGGTTGGTTTCCTGAACAAACGTGTCAGGAGTTCCCCTTCATGGTGGAAGATGGTTAGGTCCAAAAAGTCTATGGAGGATTTGTCAGATGTAGATGTAAAGTTGAGGCCTGAACAGTTATTGTTCATCCAGTGAAGGAAGTGGCGTAGATCATTGACGTCATATCTCCATAACATGAAGATATCGTCAATGTATCTACGCCACATAATGATACCGGGAAAGAAAGGGTTGGATGGTGTTAGGATCACTTGCCTTTCAATCCCGTCCATAAAGAGTATGGCCAGGTTTGGGGCAAAAATTGCGCCCATGGAAGTCCCTTTTATTTGCTGGTAAAAACAACCCTTAAATGTAAAGAAATTGCGAGTGAGGCAAATTTCCAAGAGCTGTAAAATGAATTTGGTGGGTATGGCATGTGGGCGGGACGTGTGTCAAGAGTTTTTTGTATGACAAGTAAAGCTGCAATCTGTGGGATATTTGTATATAGTAACTCCACGTCCATGGTACACAAGGTGTTGGTTGTAGGGTCGAAAGGATGGTGTTCGATCAGGTTGATCATGGACATGGAGTCTCGCACGTAACATACAGTAGGGGGGACAAATTCCTTGATAAAGAAATCTACAAAGGCCCCTAAGGTTCCAAAATAGATCCACATGCCGAAACGATCGGCCGCCCTGGTGGCATAGTGATGTTCTTGTGGATTTTGGGGAGCGTGTATATTACGGGGGTCCGTGGGCATTTCACATTAAGATAATTACATTCTTTTTTTGTTAGGAAACCCTCCGCTACTGCGTCAGATGTGACCTTGAGTATCAATTCTTGGATCTCTTTCGTGGGGTTAGATGCTAGCCTAAGGTAGTGATCCTTATTGTCTAGCTGCCTTTGGATTTCTGCGGTGTAGGAATCAAGTTCTTGTAACACAATCCCGCCCCCCTTGTCTGCACTTTTGATAACTAAAGAGTTGTTGGTTTTCAGGGAATTGATAGCATATTTTTCTTTAAGTGTGATAATGTATGGGGTAAATCTTTTTTTGTGTTCAAGGGCCATGAGGTCTTTCAGGACCATCTTTTCAAAAGTGAGGACTTCAGGAGGTACCATTCCGGCAGCGGGTAGAAAAGTGGAAGGTGGACGAAATGGGGTGTGTGCCTTAGTCTCTGGTGAGGGGTGGATTTGAAAAAATGCCTTGAGGCGAATGCGCCTGAAGAACCTCAAAAGTTCTGTCTGAATCTCCATGAAGTTGGGTTGACTTGTTGGGACAAAAGTGAGTCCCTAAAACAAACAAAAAAAAAAAAAAAAAAAAAAGGGAGTCCCTTTTTCAGAAGGGACAGCTCATCCTCTGCTAGTAAGGGACTAGTCAGGTTGAAGATAGGGATAGTTTCTACTTGTGTGGTGCGTAACCCTACTACTGGTAATAATTGTTCCTCGTCCTCCGCTCTCCCGGGGGGTTGAACCATCTCTGGGTTTTCTTTACCCGCCCTTGTTGCGGTGTTTCTTGTTGGCCTCTCTGTAAAAAAGAAGAGGCGGAGTTCTGGTGTGCGCCCGAACGTCTTAAAGAGCTGGGGCCTTCACCTGTGTCAGAGTTATCTGATGATTCGGCCGAGGTGTCGGAAAACCCCACCAAATTCTGGCGTCTGTTAAATCTTCCCCAAGGTGTATTGTGTTGGGGGTTGGAGTATGACCTATTTGTATAAAAGTCTTTCTGTAAGTATGGGTAGTTTGTCTCAATGTTATATGATTTTATATCTTTCTTAATTTTATTGGCCTTTTTATTTTGTTCGATTCTTTCGACACACCAAACCTCCAGCAACCTGGGAAACCCCCATTTGCTTTTGTTTTGATTTGTCATTAAACTCCTGCGAATACAAAAGGAACAGTCGGTTCTTAGTGACATCTTTATTGACGTCTTATGTCCAAACCTTACGTCAAACTCGGCACCTTTCAGGTATAAATATACCAACGTTGCCTTAAGCAAACACACGGTGGTGGTTTTGGAGCCGAGCAGCTATCTACTTGCTCGAGAGCCCAACTGATACGAGAGCCCACGGACGCTGCCCCTCCCTTTTGATGCACTGAGAAAGACGCTGTCTTTTCTCCTGCCGAGAAATCCAGCTCCGCTGTTCTCAGCCGCCTACGCGGGCTGCTGGGATATCGAGTCCTGAAAGAGAGATACCAGACCTCCTGCATTCTATTACCCAGGTACGGAGCTGACTAAATCCTTAAAGAGAATTCTTGAGTCAGATTCTTGGCAAAACCAACTTAACTTAAACTACTACTTACTTACTCCTTCCCACGTATTAGGCTTAGGTCAGGTACACCGGGGTAGGCTTAGTTTAGAAGCACCAGTTGAGTACGTTAGTCAATGTATATATGTATGTATATAATTTATCCATTTTAAAGTATCTTATGGCTAAGAAACCATATCAATGCTTTTACAGTATTATTTTATAATACTCTTTTTACTGTACGCACTTTACTTTACATAAAGATTGCATTTATGGCAATTCATTTCTCTTGCATGAGATAGAAGACTGCTCAATAAATTACACCTTTTTATTGAAAACGCCCGTCTCTCTTTTCTCTGCACGCTGGTGAAACTAAGTACGCACATTTGACTGAGTGAAATAGCTGTCTATTGTTTTCACACGACTCTAGAGATATACTCTTATTCTGAGGGAGCAAAGTTGTCATGTTATATGGTTGTCGGAAGCTAATCCCTTCTTGTCTATCCAGGGAGGTTAAACTCCTCCTCGTTTATTCGAGAAATTTTCTAGTGACCTCCAAGCTAGCTGGCAGACCTTAAGTCTAATATAGTCAGTAGAGACCTAGTCGACCTCAGTCCTACGTCTACACTGCTGAATATATTATTCCAAGGTGCAGAGCCTATTGGGAATATAGGAACTACACTACATGGCGCCCAACGTTTGGTAAGGCGAGAAAACGAATGCAAGACGTTAGAGTAACTCAGTCGTGCTTTTTCACACTGACCCTTTTTCCCGTAAATACTTCAAAAGACGTCTGGAGTGGGTAAAAGGTTAAAATCCGCTGGAACTTAGTAGGAAGAGATTCCTATGTATAGTTTTTGGTTTAGTCAACGTTGAAGGATACAGTGTTCCAAAATATTGTGCACCTAATCTTTGTTTCCTTGAAACTTGATCTGCAACAAAAACCTTTCTGCTGGTAAAATGGTGGAAAGTGAAGACGAGAGGGAGGCAGCTAGAACAGCAGCTCGACTCCTAGAGGAGGACACGAATGCTATACTCATTCCGGTCAACATAAGAAAAACTATAGCTCTTAAACTTATAGATAACGGACTGACACCACGAGGTGGTACAGTCATATTCGTGGTAGAGGCCCATGAATATCGGCAGACAGAGGTATTCTATTCATGGATAAACTTTCCAGCAGCAAACGCTGCAACACACGAATTCCACTATTACAAAATAGAGGAACCTCCGGATGAATACACTCCTTTCGAGGATGTTGAAATCCCACTAAATTACCAAGAGCACCTGCTCTGGTTTAAAGGCGCCCTAAAACATAATGATCACATCACCAGGCTCGGTCCACTAGGTAGACCAGGAGCAACGTGGCCGGTTCTAGCCAGCTACACACCACACCCAGACATCGAAAAAATGTCAGACCGGAAAATTTTAGCCCAGCTAAAAGTACTAATTAAAATATATAGACAATTAGTCCAATATGTAATGCGGACTTCAACAGCCCAACCAGCTATTAATATTCCACAACTGAACCCTCATCAGGGAAACACAAACAAAATTACACCACAGAAAATACACTCATGTCTTGGTAAAACACCTGCAAAACGGGAACAAATTCAATTCTAGCTAGCACAAAAGATAACTCAAATAGAGGCGGTATTTCTGAATACTACCCCTAGTGAGAAACACATATTTCTGACTATCTGCCTTCCAATGGGGATCGCACCACATGTGGAGGATTGTGACACTTGGGGCACAGTCTTTGCTTCCAGTTACACAAAAACTCTTGGTGTTCTGTCCATGGCGGTAATACCAGATGTACTAAGACAGATTCAAAATGAATACGGTCCAGAACCTGCTTTAACTCTGGGTATGAAATTATTGAAAGACTTCAAGCAGGTCTCGGCTATATTATTAGCCAACATAAAAGGAGAAGCAGCATCTGTGGCGATCCGCCAGAAATTGAAAGTAACAGATATAGCAGAGCAACCAATTGAACTTGCCAGAATCATAGAAAAATCCTATGAAGAACTAGGTAGAGATAATTTGTTTGGAAACCGGTAAAACCCCAACTAACTGAAAATCCTGAAAAGATATTTATTAAAAATAATCTAAACAGTCCAAAAAAGAGCTGGGATGGAAATAAACAATCCACTCCCAAAGAAAAAAGATTCCAGTCCAGAGGAAGGCCTCCTCGGCGGAGAGAAAGATCTCCGGACCAAGGACACAAGTCTCCCCAGAGGAAGCCCTCTGAGAAAAGATACAACCTTAGAAATAGGGATAATTTGAAAAAGCCTGATAGATATCAAGATATTGATACACGTCCCTCTCGATCTTTTCAGACTTCCTTGCAGAAATCGGAAAGAAGAGGACGGTCAGAACACAGGGAAGAGCACGTCAAGTCCAAAGACAAGGAACCTGCTCAAAGTAAAAAATTACAATTTCCAAGAAAGAAGGTAGCCAGTATTAAAGTAATCAAACATGCTGAGGATACTGAGGACACAGCTGAAAAATGGAGAGTGGGCCCAAACAATGCTAGACAGCGCAGCAGAAGTGACAATAGCTCGCAAGATCCTGATGAATCATCTGGAGACAGTGGACACGAATGAATACATTCAAGTGGAAACTGCAGATACCAGAGTTAGTGAACCTCATAAAATATACGAAATATCATTGTGTATAGAGGGAGATAAGACTAGGAAAGTAAGGGGTCTGTTTTGGGATAACCTTTCAAAAGGCTATGACATCCTATTAGCTGAGAAAGACTGCCCACCAGAGTTTGTCAGGGGTTGCCCTCGTGGCGAAGAAATGATAATGCCTGCCTTATCAAATCATATTCCAATTCATAGAAAATACGTATATGCAAGAAAATGGGCTGTAGCTCAAGCACCTGCATTATATAAAAATCATGTAGGATGGGATGAGGACTCTCCTCACAAAATCCAGTTAAAATGTCAACCAACTGCACAAAGGCAGTACCCAATTAAGCAAGAAGCTAAAAAACAAGTCAGGGAGATCTTAGATCAACTTGAATACCAAGGGGTGATCGAAACATGCACCTCTCAAATGAACAATCCTTTGTTTCCTGTCTCCAAAACAAACGATTCATATCGTCTAGTCTTGGACTACAGACACCTTAACTCATGTTGCAAGACATTTGCTGTACAAAACTCACACAGTGCAGCACTAATGAATAAAATTGTTCGCAAAAAATACAAAACAACATTAGACATCTCTAATGGATTCTTTTGTCAAAACATTGCACCTGAAAGCAGGTATTTAACCGCGTTCTCAATAATTGGGTCACGGAAAAATTTCTGTCGACTCCCACAGGGATTCAAGAATAGCCCAGGATTATTCTCAGCAAGGGTAACAGAGTTACTACAAATATATGATGATGAGGCATTATCTTATGTCGATGACATCTATCTCACAGATGATGACCTGGATACTCACTTGAAAAGAGTGAACACCATAATACTTGGGTTCGCAGCAGAGGGTTACAAATTCAACTTTAAAAAGTCACGAATTGCCCATCTAACTGTCCTGTTTTTAGGATATGAAATATCAAGTGAAAGCAAAAGCCTAGCAGACAACTTCTTAGAGAAGTGCGCTGTACTCCAAGCACCAAAAACGCTGAAGAACTTACAATCAATACTAGGTTTCCTGAATTTCGGAAGAACTTACATTCTAAATTATGCAGAGAGGGTTAAACCTCTCTACAAATTAATAAAACCTGATTTTAAACCAATCAATTGGACTCCGAAACACAGAAATTTTGAGATCATTGCAAACAGACATGTTAGCTAAAACAAAATTACAAACTCGCGACAACACACGCAACCTTGTAATCCGAGTCATCCCAGGAAGATGCGGATTCACGTACCTTACCTCTAATGAGGGAGAAACGGTACCAATAGCTTACAAATCACATTTGTACACAAAAGCTGAAATAAAATTCAGTTTAACTGAAAAAATTCTAACTGCGGTTCAGACTGCTGTAGCAAAAGAAAGAGCCCTAGCACAAGGTAAACGAATAATAATCGTTACACCGATACCAGCACTAGAAGCGGTAACAAAAGCAAGCATTCCAAATGATAAAGCACTACATCCGAGATGGATCCAATGGGTTAATTCTCTTGCTGCAACAGACGTAGCGTACAAATTTGATCCTAATTTAAAAACACAAGAATTTCTACAATATGAATATGAATGTTCTCTGCCAACCGAAATCCTGCCTCTAGAACACTACGGCTGTATAATATATACAGACAGATCAGCACAACCCGCAGTTCGGGGTAAACAAGCCTACAGTGCTGCGTGCGCAATTGTTAAAGGTCGTTGGCACAAACGAAAATTTAGACCACTAGTCATTAAAACGCAATCTCTAGGAGATTGTACAGCTCAGCAAGCTCACAGACAACCCCAAATTGTTTCAACATCTTTAACAATAAATTGAAAATTATATCTTGGAATGCATCCGGGATACATAATAGCCCAGAGAAACTAGAGTTTTTGTTTTCTCTGGAGGCTAACGTGATTTGTATCCAAGAAACATGGTGCGTTAATAATTTATGTGCAGGGAAAGACTACTTTGTGCTTGAGGCTGCGGCCTCCCCCTCAAAGAAAGGGCACGCTAAAGGGGGAATTGCTTGTCTTTTGTCTAATAGATTGCAGTGGAGATTTTCTCATTATGTTGATTCAAGTAATCTCTTCCAAGCAATAACAATAGGTAGTCTTGCTAGCACTGGCAATAAGCATTCTGTTGTAATTATTAATTCTTACATTCCCCCCGAAGAATGTTTTAATATTTTACTGAAGCAAGTGTTTCTTTATATTAAGCAGATTAAAGAGGTATATCCACCACCCAAAGTAATATTAGTTGAGGATTTGAACTGTAAAGTTTCTAATTCAAGTATAGATTTATTTAGAAATAGTTCTAAAGAAGAAGCCTACCTCATTCCACAATCACTCTTCCCAGATAAAATAAAAACTAACAAAAGAGGGAAGATATTGCTGGAAGAACTGTCTGCGGTTGAGGGGCTTATTTTAAACGGGAGGCTTCCCCTTTTGTCTGAGGAGCACAGGAAGCTGACTGTGCAGGCCCTGATCGGCTCTAGGTTAGATTATTCGAACGTTCTTTACCTGGGCCTGCCAGAGTATCTGCTACAGCGGCTCCAAGTTGTGCAGAATGCTGCCGCAAGAGCTATTTTTGGTTTGAACAGACGTGCCAGTGCAGCGGGCTTGCTGCAGACGTTGCATTGGCTTCCAATCCGCAAACGGATCGCCTTTAAGGCTTTGACTTTGGCCTATAAGGCTCTCCATGCGGTGGGAGCAAAGTACCTCCAAAAGAGACTTGCCTTTTACCATCCGGCTCGTTCTCTGAGGTCAGAATCCCTGTTTTTGGCGGTTGTCCCGCGAGTGAAGAGAGCTCGCCTGGGAGGTCGCTCCTTTGGACTACTGGCGCCACAGTTGTGGAACTCTCTGCCGCTCACACTCCGGGGAGCCACCAGCTTACTTGCTTTTAGAAAAGGTCTCAAAACCTGGTTATTTACCCAGTAGGCCGCTTTGTTGTTTGCCCTCTCTGCCTTTTGTTTTCTTTTAACTGTGTTATGTTATTGTGCTGTAGCCCTCCTTACTCAAAGCGCCGGGACACTCTTTTTGAGTAGCCGTGCGCTATACAAAAGTAAATATAACATAACTAGGCTTTCCTGTTTTCAGTTTCTATTTTTGGGAAATTCTGGTGGTGTTTTCTCAGTGTTTTCCAGTGATTTCAATACCTCAAAAAAACAGTTATTTTCAGTGGTTACTCATTTTCGCGCCATAAAAAAACAATTGAAACAGTGTTTTACCGGTGTTTATGGAACGCTTTGCTTTTATTATTGCTTTTTCCATTTTCCTTTAGAAATTGTATACTGCTCTACATTTCAGAAGCTTAATACAGTCATGAAATACTTTCCATTGTCATTTGATGCTGCAGCTCAGATTTAACAAGCATTTGCAATGCAATATGTTTCGCATTTATGCAAGTTTTAGCTATTTGCATTGTAAATGACAAAGCCTTATATTTATGTTTTAAAAACAAATTCAAAAATAAAAGGCATTGTTATGTGCAATGTCAATAGCTCAAACTCTCCTAAATGCGAGACCTATTGCATTGCAAATGCTTGTTTTAAATGAAAACGTGAATTGGTCCCTCAGCAAGTTGGAAGTTACAGTCTGTTCCAGAGTCACTACCCCTCTTCTGCTCAGAGAGTGTTGCACTCCACGAAGGACATGGTCACCTGACGGTATGCACCTGTTACAACGCATTTTTTACAACGCACTACCACTACAACGCAGGCATTACAACGCATACCATTACAACGCATTGCGCTGGGGGGCGCTCTAGGATAAGAGGTAAGTTTAATTTACTATCCAACACCTTCCCTAGGGTCCACGGGGACTGGAGTTAGAATAGTAAATTATACTTACCACTATCCAGCACCCCAAAGCGCTATGCGTTGTAATGGTATGCGTTGTGAATACCGCGTTGTAATGATATGCGGAGTAAAAGTATGCGTTGTAACGTCATACATCCCACCTGACTAGTGCAGTGTCTGCTTCTTAAGCGTGTTTCTGGTAGCCTACCAACTCTGATTAAGGACTTAGTAAACATCAGTTGTATAGTTTGAGTTTGCAGTACAATGAAGACGGGGTATCGTGCACATTTAAAAAACAAGCATTGGCATAGCCAATAGGCCTCACCTTGAGGAGCACATGGTTATGAGCGGGGTCGGCAATTGGGTTGCTACAGGTGAAAGTGTGTTGGGAAAGGGGCTCTCTTCCATGTATTGCATAAGAAACATGGCAGACTCAAATTAATCCTTCTCAGTAGGGAGCCAATGTAATCTATGAGTGAAAACAGAACCATGCTCCTGTCTCCTCAAACCAAGTATTAACTGGAAGACTGAATTCTGTACTACCTGAATTTTGGACAGCCCAGCATTTGAAATGCCAAGATAGAGACTATTACGATAATCCATGCTTGACAGAATGAGGGCTTGCACAGCTAATTTCTGAGTATTGTGTCTTGTTTTCCTTTTTATTGCGCAACCACAAGTAAAGTAAAAGCTGACTTTTAATGGTTGGAATAGTGCTATTTGTTACCAACACTCTTTAGGAAACTTCATTAGTCAAAAATGAATTGCGAGTTTCCCCTGAATATGCTTTCACACCTAGCTAACAAATATAATTGTAACAAAAACTTTGACACATCGAGTATGTTGCGCTGCTCGCATTTCAGTGACCGCAATCTGTTAAATGCATGTATGGCACGAAATTTCCAGAGCAAGCGTTTCCTCAGATGGATAGAGGTAAATATCCTAAGCAGGGAACATGTAGAATCCAGGACTGCTACAGGTATCGTGCTGCATGCTGCTAGCCACGATGTATGGTTTTAGACAAACAGTTTTACAGCGAACCCCTTACAAAGGCAATTCCGACGAGGCAACCATCTTACATGACCAACCTTTCCTGTCCCGCATTATTAATTTAAGCAGCAAACGTGCACTACGTCATTGTATCAGCGGGAGATGGCACATGGTCACCCAGTTCTTGGAAATAAAAGAGCATAAAGTAAATAGGTGTCAGAATGTATCCCCAAATGGCGTGGCAAAAACATCATTGGCCCTTATGTAAGCATTTCTTAATTCTATTTAAAAGCAAGGACTCAAACCTTTAAAGCTCCAAATCAGGGATACAACACTGGAGCTAGATGATCTCAATGTTAAACAGATCTGGAAATTGAGCCCTAGAATTCAACGGGCTTATTTACAAGGCCCATGCGCCACTTTTGTGTCATTTTTAACATGGAGAAAGTGATGCAAAAGTGGCGCAAGGGGCTTGTAAATCTGCCCCCAAGTTCTTATCACGGGGTCAATTTACGTCTGGCTGCTGATGAACAGGAAAGTCTTTTTTTTTAAACTGTGAAACTGAGGACTTCTGTTTTTTAACAAGCTAAGCAGTGCACTCAAAGGAGATTGGAATACCTCACGGCGCTGAACAATGCCTGCTCATGCCACCCAAAAATATCTATATGACGGACAATTAAGGCCTTAAAAAGACTGCTACCTCCTCACAAATATCAGTCAATCTAGGATTTATGAAACACGGGGACCTCCAAGAATTACATGGTTCTGCTATCAAAGGCTATTTTAATAAACCGTTCATAGAAATATATTAACAGACATTCATCTTTAAAAATGTTCCGACCTTTAGACTGGAGAGACCATGCTTTTGGAAAACAGAAGTACTAAGTACTGCACATACCGCGAAGGCACAGCAGACCTGCCCTGGACAAATGACATGTGTTTTCATGAGCACCCTGAACAGCTTCATTGGAAGGGCTTGCATATTGTTTTTATTGCATCTAACGCGCGCCGTGAGTCACTGTCTGGCACAGCTCCACTTACACGGGATCCTCCCAGCAAGAGCCCTGACCCAGTTGTCTGAGTAGGTGAAAGAAAACTCAGCAATAGTGAAAAGGAAAAACAGCGCCAAAGACTTAGAAATACATGGGCCCGAGCTCGGTAAACGTCCCCGACTCCCACACAGTGTGACATGAGCGGTCAAAATGGCAAAAGAAATGCTGCAGTGTGGTTCCCGCTATGGCGGCGCGGCCACGGTCTGCACAGAGCAAAACCCCCTCTTCAGATTTTGCAGTTAACCATTGCAATTCTTCCATGATTGTTTAGCTCTTAAAAAAGACTGGCTAATCCCAGGGCAGAAACTAGAGGGAATTACTACATTGAGAGCAGAGCTGTGAGTGAGTATGGCCACAACGAGAGCCAAGCTACAAGAGAGTGGGGGTGACATCGAGAGCAGAGCTCCGAAAATGCGGTTTCATAATATCCTGATCAGACTTCGGAAAAGCTTGGTAACACACGTCCGGGTTCAACGCCATCAAGGAAGGCAGTAATAGACTGGATTGTGGTAGGCGCCTGCAGGGCTGCGCTAGGTGAGAACTAACATGCAAGAAACTTGAGCGTGCCGCCTCTTTCTCCGGTGCCCGTCCCCCATCGCCCACTACTTTCTTAACAAAGCCTTGTTATGTAAATGGTCTTTTGAAAGACCTGTAAAGTACTTGTGCGCTGCCGGCTGCAGTAAGACGCAGACCACAACAGCTCGTCTCCCCCCCCCCACGTGAGCCAGGCAGGGGGCCTGGTGTTACTCCGGCCCTTGGGCCATTCACACCTCGGCTGCCCATTTGCAGAAGCAGTGTTTACCCCAGACACCTCCGTGTCAGACACTACAGGCAGGCCAATGATTTGTATTGCGTTGGCTCCATCAAGTGGCCAAGAGGCGCTACAGCAATGAAAATCAGTGAGACTCGGTTTCAACCGAGTCAGCTGATTTTCATTCAGTAGTGTATTGTCGTTTACAATCGGTTTTAACCGAATTCCGAACAGCCTAAACATAACATAACATAACATGTCCCTGCTAAATGTACCCATAGGTCCGCTCATAGCGAGTCAATCCTAGATTACGTGATTTCTGATTATGGTATTTTCTCGCTTGTCCAGGATTTAATTGTATCTCCAACAGCATTGAGTGACCACAATGTGATTAGTATAAGCATCTCTTTACAACCTCCCCCCTCTGATACTTGGTCATTTAATAACAAAGGTGTTAATTTCCATAAAGTCTCGGGTAGATGTTTTTGGAATCCAAGTGCCAAGAAGGGTGTGCAGGATATTCTTTGTAAAACTATACTAGAATTAAGTGATTGGCTGGGTTCTGAAATCATGTACTTTGAAAAATGTATGAGGGAGATCACCTCAGTTGCAAAAAAGTCTAGTTTTCCCAGGAAAAAGTTGCCATATCCTAGCGCAATGCTCCCCCTAAATAAGGAAATAAATAAATTAGTGCGGGAGCAATTTCTATGTAGATCTAGTGAATTAGCAAATAAAATATCTCTGCTAAAAAGAAGGAGAAGTAGATTGAGAATGAAACATAAAAAAGAAAAAGAAGACTCACTGTGGATAAGTTTAAGGGAAGCGGTTGTGCATAGTAAGGCTAGAGAATTTTGGTCTATAGTTGGCAAGGGATGTGGAGTAAGAGCTAGCCCTCTTCCTATCCCCATTTCTGAAGAGGTATGGACCTCTTTTATCTCAAAGCTATATGCTGGGAATGGCACAATGGTAGAGGATAGTGGGTTTGTTCAAGCAGCTGAGTTTCCTATCGACTCTCCTTCGGAGAAAACTATCGCAATGGCTATTAAGAACATGCGCTCCTCGGGAGCAATGGGACCTGATGAGTTACCCATATCGGTTTTGAAGCAGGATCTGATTCTATGGAGTAAGATACTTTTCCCATTGTTTAGATCTTGCTTCATCTCTAAAATGGTGCCTGCTTCTTGGAGGGGAAGCATACTGGTCCCACTATTTAAGAAGGGAGATAGGGACAAGCCTATGAATTACTGTTTGATAGCCCTCCTTGATTCAATCGGAAACGTTTTTGTAAAGTGTCTTTTAATATTAATTAATGATTGGGTTGAAGTAAATAACATTTTACCATTGGAACAGACTGGTTTCCGCAAGGGGCACGGTACACTAGATAATCTCACCGCCCTTCAGGTGATTTCGGACAAATACATACATGTTCGAGGGGGGGGGGTGTTTGCTGCTTTCATTGATTTCTCCACAGCGTTCGACAAAGTAGATCGTCGTACATTGTGGAGAAAATTAGCAGCACTGGGTATGCCATCTCATCTATTGGATCTTGTACGGTCTCTTCATACGGATACCTGGTGTCGTGTGCTTCAAGGTGGAGAAAGGGGTCTCTTACAACTAATTCCATCCCTGAATGGACTTAAACAGGGTTGCCTTTTGGCCCCGCTATTGTACTCCCTGTACATTGCTAATCTCCCAGCTTCCCTGTCTGCTTGTGCGGGCATTGCCCCGGTTGTGGGGGGTTCTCCTATCTCCTGTTTGCTGTATGCAGACGATATCCTTATCCTAGACCTAACACCTAAGGGCTTGGCTAATTGTCTGCAGGCTCTACATTTATTCGCTGAGTCCCATTTTATGAGGATAAATGCTTCCAAAAGCAAAATCATGTGCATTTCAGGAAAAAAGAAATCCAGGTCACAAAATTTTGGATGGTCTATAGGCGGCCAGAAATTAGAGGTATTCAGATCTTATACTTTTTTAGGTAAAATAATTTCGGCCAATTTGAGTGAGAAGCCCCATATCGATCATAACTCGCGTAAAGCCCTTGCACATGGCAAAGGTTTGTGTTCCCTTTACTTTGCTACAGGGAAAAGACATTTTGCTTGTTTACTGGAGGTGTTTAGGGCAAAAATTCCTGCAACGCTTCTATATGGAATAGAACTGGTAGAGCTGAAGCATTGGGGTTTTTGTCACACAGTTGAAGGAAAACTATTAAGATCTTTATCTACCCTTAACACAGCTTGTCCGCTGGCCGCATGTAGGCTTGAATTCGGCCTTAGGAGTAGCTGGGTTCAGGGATTGTGTGCTTTGGTTAGATGGGTGGCAAGTTTGGCCAGAGGAGAACCGGGATCATTGAGAGCTCTTCTTAAAGGAGAATTGTTGGGCAGCTTTAAAGAGGTCTCTCAAATAGTTAGGAATTTTAGAAAAGCTGTGACACTTTTAGAGTTGGATGAAAGTACTCTTTTTACATATTCCCCGACTCAGCTAAAAACCTTGCTGAAACAGGCTTCGTGGGAACTCTGTTTTAAATTGGATAAGAATGCTCTACAAGAAAAGAGGGGATGTGATCTCCTTTTTAATTCTTATTCAATAAAGCTTGCCCAACCGTATATCACCTGGAATAATCCACATGGAGTTCGAAGACTATGGTTTCTCCTAAGATATGATTTATTACCTTTAAATCTCCTTTTTATCAAAATGGTATGGATCTTCTCCGGTATGTAACCTATGCAATATGACTGTACAGGATCGAACTCATGTGTTGTTCTTATGTCCTGCATTGTGCTCTTTGCGGTTGAAATGGCTAAAGCCGATCTGTCTTCAACTTGGCATTTTTAATGCGAACATCTTTTTGCAGGCTTTGTATTTCCCCCCAAATGAAATGTTCTGCCTCTATATTTTTAATTTTTTTAAAGGTTTTTTTAGCTATTTATTAATGAAATATGGAGGTGTTTGCTGTTGAATATTCTTGTCCGATGTTAATTGTTGTAAACTGTATTTTGGTATCTTATGTATCCTATTTTATTTCCATTTGTGTATTTGTATTATGTATTTTATGTGGCCCTCTTTTGAGAGCCAAAACATAATAAATAAATTGAAATTGAAAAATTGAGCTGAACTACTAGCATATAAGATGGCGCTTGAAAATACAGATCGCGAATTCCCCACACTAATTGTGTGCGATTCATATTACTGCGTTCAGTCTTATAATGAATACTCGCAGAACTGGGTTCAAAACGGTTTCAAAGATGCAAAAGGTGGCACAATCAAGCATAAAACACTTTGGGAACAAGTAGTTCTTTTACAGAAAGAACTACAAAAGACTAACATGATACATACACTGAGTCATCAACGTGATGGCGTTCACGTTGCGGGTAATTCATTGGCTGATGAAGCCGCGAAGGCAGCTGTGCAAACGGCTTCCGTAGCTGCTATCACCCGGTCAAAAACAAAAATAGACAGCGATATAATGCAAGCTGTCAGTGCGTCAGTAAAACAGGACAGAAAAACACTCCCGAAAGGCTTTCCAGTAAAGTACTCATACACAACTGATGCGAATAATGTTCCATTTGCTCGAATCCCTGGAGTGGGGGATAGGGCAATTCCAAACATGGAACACAGGTTAGGACTAATTACAGCGGCACACGAAGGGCTCGCTTCTGCACATGCTGGTGTTTCCGCCACAATATCATTAATAAAACAGAGATATTGGTGGCCGCTCATGAGAATACAAACCAAGAAATATTTTCTAGAATGCGAAATAGGCCAAAGAATGAAAGTATCAACACTGAAACGACCTGCGCAGACACCCCTTCTAATCTCTGATAAACCATTAGCATGTGTTTACCTGGACCACTGTGGTCCCTTACAAAGGGATGGTAACTATAAATATATCATGGTCGCAGTGGATTCCTGCACGAGATTCATTTGGATGTGGCCCCAGCGCTCGGCTGACGCCAGAACTGTTATAAAAGATTTGCGAGTCTTTATCGGCACATACGCAATTGGCATGCTACATTCTGACCAGGGTCCTGCTTTTAGCTCTTGAGCTATAAGGAGGCCATGATCAGCATGGGCATTGCATTGCGGTACTCTTGTACCTTCCAACCTGAGGGAAATGGGATTGTGGAAAGAAAAAAACGGGACATAAAGCAATCTATAAGGGCGAGGGTATTAGGTTCGGGTGATGGGTGGGTCCAACATTTAACAAGTGTCCAACGTAGTCTTAACAATCTGCCAAGAAATTGTCTAAAAGGTTTCAGTCCGTACGAACTATTGTTCGGAACTAGAATGCATATTCAGGACTTAGATAGTCAGACTTCAGTAGTAGAAAAAAAATGCTTTGAGCCATTCCAATACATGGTGGGGTAGCTTGGGACAAAACGGATTACGAAATCTATGCCCGGTGGAACTCTTGAAATATCCACATCAGTTCAAGGTTTCATTAAGTGACTTTGTAAAACCAAGTACATTCTCTGATGATTGGGACTTTGAAAGCATAAATAATATGATGTCAGATTTAGTAATGTCAGCAAAATTTACAGAACATGATTACTTACAGGGTTCGTCAAATTATGAACAAATGTACTGCTACAACCACTTTCCACATCTCTATTTACATAAATATGCTCAACCTAGAAATGTTTTTAAGTATAATCAATGGGAACATTGTGCAACTCCACCAAAAGGCAGTTTGAAAACATTTTATGACAAATTCCCATACTTCTCAGGGTTTAACACAAGTGATGCAGAAACATTTTTATTTTAAACTGTTAAATAAGACAGGGATAAAAACAATGATGACAAATACTAAATTGATTTATTCTGAAACATTTTATGAAAAAATGATTACATTTGGTTTTGATTTCTGGAAAGACAACATTGAAACGAAAACCATCTGGGGTACAAATATTTGGCAGGTCCAAGGTTTAGAAGCATTATTTAGAGCCTGAATGATCCCAGAACAAATAATATTCTTGAATGACACCATTCAACAGACTACTTGTCTTGGCCTAGCTAAGATTAAAGACTTAAACAAACCGTCTATTCCAAAGCCAATACCTGATAGTAATACCACTACAGGAGTGGAGATAGACGTATCCAATATTGCACACCAAAACAGAACACATCCTGAAAGATAGATTCCTGAACAAAAAACAGGGGTTCAAAATGACCAGGCCAGACCCTAGATACTCCCAGAGACAACATCCAGGGATAGTAACAACATACAGTGTAGGGAAACTATGCCTTGAATGGCTACAGACATCCACACTGGCTGAAATTAAGCAACACTTGACTTTACTTAAAGACGGTGCTGACTTGCGCGATTTCATAATGGGACCACGCAAACAGCGTCAAAAACGTTTCATAGCGCCCAGTATATACGCTGCTTACAACGAAGCTTGGAAAGTAACTCAAATTGAGACAGTAGAACAAATACGAGAAATTGATCGTATTAATTGGGAAAAATCACTTTCTGTTGTGGACAATGGGTTAATGACTCTGTCCTCCAGAATATATTCACTGGACAGTATTGTATCATCTGCTATAGATATAATAGATCAGGACTTACTAATGTTACAACACGGTCAGTCCCAATTACGTTCTATTGTACAGCTAGGCTGGACGTTGCAAAATCTGCGTTCAGGCTACGTGCCATGGCGTTTGATAAACACAACGTCATTATTCTCTATCTTTCACCTTACTGATAAACAAATCAGTTTGGCACAAAAAGGAGCAGACTATACGATTCTGAGCATTGAAAAACTTGAGAGATTACCATTGACAATGTCAGAAAGACCTCTCACTGAATGGATAATACATGGAATAATTACAATTCCAATAACAACTTTCCAATTTAAATACTGCCAAGAATATATACCAGCGGGCCAGTATGAAAGGTTGGGTAAAGGGTACATTAAGTCATCATGGAAATTGCCTTACACACACACATGTTATAGTGAAAAGAAACAGAATGTATTTCTTAGTGGTAACAATTGTAAACAATCACTAAGCGGTATACTTCTGTGCCAAGGTATTAATTTGCATGGGGCCTGTGAGGGGACTTCAAATAACCTTTCATGTCACCAGCACGGCACACCTACAACACAAATAGAGCGGGAGGCACAAGGTGTTGCAGGTAAATCCTTTCCCTGAGGCAAGAACAGCCTCTCAAGCTCTCCCACTGTCAGCCTCTCTCGAGCTGAGCACAGCGTCTCTCATGAGTGATGTAATATGTGACGTCATCAGCAGTGCATTGCGGACGCGCGAGTTATAGTTAGCTGAACTAACTATAACGGGTGAATTTCAATGGTTTTGTATGAGTGAAATGTCTAGCTAACTATAACATGTGTGAAACCCATGTTTTTTTCAATGAATTTGCAAGGTTTTTTAAATGCTAATTCCTAACTAACGTGGCTGAAACCTATGGTTTTTTCAGTGAATTTCTAAGGTTTTTTAAATGCTAAGTCCTAACTATAACGTGGCTGAAACCTATGGTTTTTTTCAGTTAAAATATATATATATATATATATATATATATATATTGGTTTTTTAATATGACACGGTAAAATGCAATTTACAGTAGGGTAGATGAGGTATGTAAAATAACCTTACATTTTTTACTTTAGATATACCTGTACACATATCATGAAATCCGTACATTTTTAATTAACTTTAGCTATGCCTGTAAACATATCTTGAAATCCTTACATTTTTAACTTTAGATATGCCTGTACACATATCATGAAATGCTTATTCTAAAATGACTGTAAAAATTATGTTACTAAGTACTTATTTTGAATGTAACTGTAAAGATATAATTATACTTTTTCAAATATGACAATCAAAACATATAGCTTAAGTGAAGTACATAGATATTAGCTGGTGATAGCATCTTCAAAGAAGAAAACTGATGCTGATGGAGGCAGCAAAAGTAAACACTTGCTAGAAACTTTAGGCGGAGTTCAGTTTCATGTAGAGAAGTAGAATTAATGGGTAGGAAGATCTGCATTTTCAGTCTCTGAATCACATGAGCATATCATTTCCTTATTGAAGTGCAATGATGAAAAATAACCATTAGGTGGCACTGTTCGACAGCACAGTCGATGTGATGTTGAAAGTTCCCAAAGGAGACAGCCTAACACGAAATCCGTGTGAGGAGTCAGCCAGTTAAAAAAAATACGAAGTGAAACAGTACCTGCGGATGATACAATAAAGCGCTCCAAGGTCCCTGAATCGAATCGATGCATTGGAAGTAGGCACAATGAAGACTGAGTGGGAGGCTTCTTGATTTGACTTCAATAAACTTCCCAGAAGCCAATGACATCGTGGTAGACGTAGTATGCAGGAAACCCCAATGTCCCGAACAAGTGAAGAAGAGAGGTCAAAGAGTGCAAATGTTGAACAGCTGTCAGGCAACTTTTACTGACAGTTCCAATCACGTAAATGGTGGAATAATCTCAGGTCAAAGCAGGTACTCTCCCAAGGCACACAAACACGTAGAGGTCTTTTCCATGAAGGCGGAAGCAGGGCAGAGGGCAGATTATCTTCCCTCAATCTGGGCTCTGTGTGATCCACTGTGAAACCAGATCTAGTCCTCATTCCCCGGTTCAGGTAGACAGAAACGTTTGTTCAACAGAGCACTCACAAGGTGGCAGAATAGTATGCCAAGGCAGCAGTAAAAGCAAGCAGGCAGTAGAAGAGAAAATCAAGCAGAGACTGGCACATCTGGTGTAGAGGGCGACTGGTGGAAGGGCCCTAGTGGGGCTCAGGTGCCAGTAATCTTTGAAATGTTCAGCTTTCAATATGTAGAAAATTCTTTACCTTGAGCGTGGGCTGCAGGTTTCTACAGCTTCTTGAAGTTGAACGGTGGCTTGATGCTTGAAGTGGGTTATTTCCCAGACTGAAGTCCAACACTCCTGGTACCAAAATGTAGTATTGAAGAAAGGACGCTCCAAGCCAGGTAGTTTACCACGTAGATTTATTTAGGTGGTAAATTAGATACATAGACAGGTAAAGTCAGAGTCTTAGTAGGAGCCCCACTAAGGAGCAGCTTCACTGCTGCTTAGCCCTTCATCCAACTGATTCACGCACGCACACATTCCAAACACTAACATTCCATCAAGCAGTCATTCTGGCTGAGCAGCAACATACTACAGGAGTCTTGTTTCTGATGGTGTGTCTCATCTCCATCTTTTTCCCATTATGATGGTGTCTATGCTGTCGTGTCTGCATCTGGTGAGCAGTTCCTGATTGAAGATGTGTTGTGGTTCGAAACTGCGCAAGATTTTTTCAGGTGACTGGTGATGTCACTTTTTGTCATCCGCCAGCATTCTGATCCATACAAGAGTGTGGACAGAACACTGGCGGATAAAGCCTAATAATCTCCACACATTTTTCAGCATCCCAGTCATGTTCAGTCTGCTGTTCATGTTACTGCCTGCCCCTTCATTCATGTCTGGTAGTACTGCCTAGGTAGGTGAACTCTTCAGTCATGGCTACGTTCTCAATACCCTCCTTGATTAGTGAAGCGTTCGGGATGTTGATTGGCATGTCTTCTTCATGATGATATTCAGGCCCACTTGCGGTACATGGATGCTGATATGAGCCATCTTTTCCTGCTTATGCTGGTTTGTGTGAGAACAAAGCTAGGTCCTCCGCATAATCAAGTTCGACCATTTTAGAGAATAAGGTCGAAATGATGCCTCTGGCTTTGTCTTCTGTTGTCCATTCATCACTCAGTCGATGACTAGGTTGAAGGGTAACACTGACATCATGTATCCCTGTCTCAAACTAGTCTTAACTTCAAGTCTATTGTCACAGTTGCCTACCTTGCATGTGACATTTCATAGAAGATCTTTATGAGAACTATCTTCTGCGGTATGCCATAGGCTTTCAGTATATGCCAAAGGCTGTCATGGTGGATACTGTCAAAGACTTTCTCAAAATAGTGTGGCCTCCCTTACCCCTTTGGGATATTCAAAAAACTAACTTGATGCATACCAAATGGCAGCCATATTGACCACCTGATGATAAGTGGCACCTATATATGCTCACTGCAAGATATCAGAGTGAGGAGGAGAGCGGACGTCGGCCGTAATCACCATCTGGTGGCCTCTCTTGTGAAGCTAAAGCTCAGAAAACCAGAACGCAAAGCATCAGCACGACAGTACTTCGATGTGGTAAAATTACAGGACCCCCAGACTGAGAGGGCATTCAAAATCTAGTTCCAACTCCTAGCAGAAAAGGAAGATGAAAGAATGGATAAGACAAGGCACATGACAAGCTATTGAAGACAGGAGGGCATCAAGTAAGAAACTGATGGAGGCCAAATCTGAGATGCTGCAGGAGAAGTGCATGCAAAAGTAGGTTGAAGCAAACAGCACAGTCAGAAGAATGACAAGAGCAGACATGTAGGTGTACATAGATGACCTTGGCAGCCAAGCAGGGGAGGAAGCTAATAGAGGAGATCAGGGAAAGGTCTTCAACATCACAAGGACAGTCAGTGGTAAATCAGATACATCATGCCATACCCCTTTCATGAAACAAGCAAGGCAGATTACTCACAATATGAAAAGATAAGGAAGTTCTCTGGGCTGAGCACTTAAAAGAAGTATGGAACAGACCAGTATGAAAAAGTGAAGTGGACATGGATGTGAACACCTTCCCACCACAGAAAGAAGAAATCATCATTGCAATCCAACCTCTCAAGAAATTTTAAAGCTTTGCGCCAAAGCAACCTGAATGCAGAAATGTTCAAGGCAGACCCTGAAACATTAGCTAATATTCTCTAAGACTTTTTTACATTGGTTTAGGAGGGAAAGAATGTACCAGACTATTAGAACCAAGGCATCATTATCAAGATTCCAAAGAAGGGAGTATTAACCCACTTTAACAACTGGTGTGGAATTACTCTTCTGTCCGTCATGCACGTTTCTGACGCATTACTCTTTCTGCCAATCGCTGATAACTGTTTGTAAAATTATGTCCACAAATGTCATGACAACATGCTAAGACTAAGTCAGGGACTAGGAGGACCAGTCAGGGCTTCCTTCATAATTACTGGATAGTTCATGTGCTCCTTTGTCCTCTGGATGCAAGAGACATCCGGAGGGTACATAATTTGTCACATTTCTCATATTCTTCTTGGACAAGCAGTGCAAACACAGTGACTATGCTACAGGCAAAGAACATTGAAGGTGTATGGAGAATGTGGAAGCGCATGATTGAATAACACTTTTTACTACTACATTTATTGTTCAGATCTTTCAAGTGACCCACGTTCAGAATGTTGAATCTTCATCAAGCTAAAATGGCCTGTTCCTAGCTGTGATTGAAATATTAATTCAGAAAACTGGCTCTAGTTGGGAAGAAATGTATTGTCTTGATTCAGTATAATCTGCTGCAACCATGTTTTCTTACTCATGCTACCGTAGATATTGTAGCACATCCGGTAGGCTGTCACAGATGTGTTGGGCCCTGGAACATGAGATGTGAAAAATTGCAAACCAGATTGACCAGTTGAACTGTTTCTACTTTCGTTACTCATGCAGTCTCATTAGCTTAGTTAGTCACCAGCTTGTTTTCTTGGTGAAAATGTAGTTGGGTGATTGATCATAAGTATGTGTAGTAGGATATATGTTTTGGACTTGTATTCTCTCCATTGCTGATGTATTGGGGATTTACCCTCTTAGTAATCTCTAATTCATAGACTATCATTATTTTCTAGACGCAACCAAGACATGAGATGGAGTTTACTTCGACAAATGGAAGCATAATCGCAATCAATGTTCCCTCATACTCCTCATATTTTCTCACTTGGAGTTAAAACTATTGGCATTTTATGTGACCTGCTAAATGTTAATTTAAACAAAACTAATTGTTTACATATTGGCAGATTTTGACTGCAACCATTTCAGCTTCAATGAGAGGAGACAGGGAGAGGGATATCCCGAGACTCCAACCAGCGTCTTCAAACTTCTTATGCCTAGTAAAAGGACATCGTGGTACAAAAGGGGTGGTGGTGATGGACGGAGCATCTGAACCAATCAAACACTCACATCCAGTCAACAGATCTGGGTTTAATCCATCACCGTTCTTTAGCCCACTCTGCCACCCCAGTACAGACATGGCCATATGCAAATCAGTCTGACCCTGTGCCTCATGGGAACAGTCCAGCCCCCCTTTTGTACCACTTTGTTCGCCATAAGTTTGCAGGGTATGCTCAGACATCAGTCCCTTGCTCACTTTGCCACTGGTTTCAAGCAAGCCGGGCTGAAGACGGCTGAAATGCCAGAAACCGGTCCTCGGAAGCTTGTTTCCGGTCCAGGGAAGGCATGGCTTGGCAGTTCGGGCTGGACTATTCCCATGAGGCACAGGGTCAGACTGATTTGCATATGGCCATGTCTGTACTAGGGTGGCAGAGTGGGTTAAAGAACGGTGATGGATTAAACCCAGATCTTTTGACTGGATGTGAGTGTTTGATTGGTTCAGATGCTCCGTCCATCACCACCCCCTTTTGTCCCCCCCCCTCCCTTTTGTACCACTTTGTTCGCCATAAGTTGGCAGGGTATGCTCAGACGTGAGTCCCTTGCTCACTTTGCCACTGGATTCAAGCACGCTGGGCTGAAGAAGGCTGAAATGCCAGAAACCGGTCCTCGGTAGCTTGTTTCCGGACCAGGGTAGGTATGGCTTGGCAGTTTGGGCTGGACTGTTCCCATGAGGCACAGGGTCAGACTGATTTGCATATGGCAATGTCTGAACTGGGGTGGCAGAGTGGGCTAAAGAACGTGATGGATTAAACCCAGATCAGTTGACTGGGGGTGAGTGCTTGTATTGTCAATGCTCCGTCCATCATTTCCTTTGGTTTTTCTTAGTAAAAGGACATCAGTAGCATCCCTATGGTATCTTCTTCCTCAGCAGGAACTTTCCTTGTGACTTATAGCACTGTGTATGTCATCCTGTATATAATTCCTAGTTGTCCCATTTTTAGGGTTATAAAAGGTATTTAATGATTTTGTTTCCTTACTTGTTTTTTGCCTTTGTGCTATAGGCTGTTGCCGCAAATATTTCCTTTAGTTTGATTGCCATCTTGGTTCCTTTGCCCTTTCCTGTCTCCCAGTCCATTCATAGTCTCTTGATTGACATATTCCTTCTACCTGAGCCCATATGAGTACTCCATTTTGGAAAAGGGGGTGGTGATGGACAGAGTTTCTGAATGATGCAGAATACTCTTACCCAGTCAGAGATCAGGGCTTGATCCATCACCGTTTTTTAGCTCACTGCACCATCCCAGCTCAGAACCTGGCTACATGCAAATTAGTCTGTTCCTGTCCCAGTGCATGATGGGAACAGGGCAAACCAAACTACCAAGCCAATTCTTATACTGGGAAGGAAACAAGCTTCCGGGGACCGGTTTCTGGCATTTCAGCCGTCGTCGGCCCGGCTTGCTTGATTCCTGATGGTGCAATGAGCAAGGGACTCACTTCTGAGTATACCCTCCCACACTTAGTGTGGACAAAATCGATTTTGGAAAAGGGGGTGGTGATGGACAGAGTTTCTGAATGATGCAGAATACTCTTACCCAGTCAGAGATCAGGGCTTGATCCATCACCGTTTTTTAGCTCACTGCACCATCCCAGCTCAGAACCTGGCTACATGCAAATTAGTCTGTTCCTGTCCCAGTGCATGATGGGAACAGGGCAAACCAAACTACCAAGCCAATTCTTATACTGGGAAGGAAACAAGCTTCCGGGGACCGGTTTCTGGCATTTCAGCCCTCGTTGGCCCGGCTTGCTTGATTCCTGATGGTGCAATGAGCAAGGGACTCACGTCTGAGTATACCCTCCCACACTTAGTGTGGACAAAATCGATTTTGTAAAAGGGGGTGGTGATGGACAGAGTTTCTGAATGATGCAGAATACTCTTACCCAGTCAGAGATCAGGGCTTGATCCATCACCGTTTTTTAGCTCACTGCACCATCCCAGCTCAGAACCTGGCTACATGCAAATTAGTCTGTTCCTGTCCCAGTGCATGATGGGAACAGGGCAAACCAAACTACCAAGCCAATTCTTATACTGGGAAGGAAACAAGCTTCCGGGGACCGGTTTCTGGCATTTCAGCCCTCGTTGGCCCGGCTTGCTTGATTCCTGATGGTGCAAGGAGCAAGGGACTCACTTCTGAGTATACCCTCCCACACTTAGTGTGGACAAAATCGATTTTGGAAAAGGGGGTGGTGATGGACAAAGTTTCTGATTGATGCAGAATACTCTTACCCAGTCAGAGATCAGGGCTTGATCCATCACCGTTTTTTAGCTCACTGCACCATCCCAGCTCAGAACCTGGCTACATGCAAATTAGTCTGTTCCTGTCCCAGTGCATGATGGGAACAGGCAAACCAAACTACCAAGCCAATTCTTATTCTGGGAAGGCAACAAGCTTCCGGGGACCGGTTTCTGGCTTTTCAGCCGTCGTCGGCCCGGCTTGCTTGATTCCTGATGGTGGAATGAGCAAGGGACTCACGTCTGAGTATACCCTCCCACACTTAGTGTGGACAAAATCGATTTTGGAAAAGGGGGTGGTGATGGACAGAGTTTCTGAATGATGCAGAATACTCTTACCCAGTCAGAGATCAGGGCTTGATCCATCACCATTTTTTAGCTCACTGCACCATACCAGCTCAGAACCTGGCTACATGCAAATTAGTCTGTTCCTGTCCCAGTGCACGATGGGAACAGGGCAAACCAAACTACCAAGCCAATTCTTATACTGGGAAGGAAACAAGCTTCCGGGGACCGGTTTCTGGCATTTCAGCCGTCGTCGGCTGAAATGCCAGAAACCATCACCTTTTCCAAAATTGATTTTATCCACACTAAGTGTGGGTGGGTATCCTCAGACGTGAGTCCCTAGCTCATTGCACCATCAGGATTCAAGCAAGCCGGGCCGATAACAGCTGAAATGCCAGAAACCGGTCCCCGGAAGCTTGTCTCCTTCCCAGTATAAGAATTGGCTTGGTAGTTTGGTTTGCCCTGTTCCCATCATGCACTGGGACAGGAACAGACTAATTTGCATATAGCCAGGTTCTGAGCTAGGATGGTGCAGTGAGCTAATAAACGGTGATGGATCAAGCCCTGATCTCTTGACTGGGTAGGAGTATTCTGTATCATTCAGAAACTCTGTCCATCACCTTTTCCAAAATTGATTTTATCCACACTAAGTGTGGGAGGGTATACTCAGACGTGAGTCCCTAGCTCATTGCACCATCAGGATTCAAGCAAGCCGGGCCGACGACGGCTGAAATGCCAGAAACCGGTCCACGGAAGCTTGTCTCCTTCCCAGTATAAGAATTGGCTTGGTAGTTTGGTTTGCCCTGTTCCCATCATGCACTGGGACAGGAACAGACTAATTTGCATATAGCCAGGTTCTGAGCGGGGATGGTGCAGTGAGCTAAAAAACGGTGATGGATCAAGCCCTGATCTCTTGACTGGGTAGGAGTATTCTGCATCATTCAGAAACTCTGTCCATCACCTTTTCCAAAATTGATTTTATCCACACTAAGTGTGGGAGGGTATACTCAGACGTGAGTCCCTAGCTCATTGCACCATCAGGATTCAAGCAAGCCGGGCCGACGACGGCTGAAATGCAGAAACCGGTCCCCGGAAGCTTGTCTCCTTCCCAGTATAAGAATTGGCTTGTTAGTTTGGTTTGCCCTGTTCCCATCATGCACTGGGACAGGAACAGACTAATTTGCATATAGCCAGGTTCTGAGCTGGGATGGTGCAGTGAGCTAAAAAACAGTGATGGATCAAGCCCTGATCTCTTGACTGGGTAGGAGTATTCTGCATCATTCAGCAACTCTGTCCATCACCTTTTCCAAAATTGATTTTATCCACACTAAGTGTGGGAGGGTATACTCAGACGTGAGTCCCTAGCTCATTGCACCATCAGGATTCAAGCAAGCCGGGCCGACGACGGCTGAAATGCCAGAAACCGGTCCCCGGAAGCTTGTCTCCTTCCCAGTATAAGAATTGGCTTGGTAGTTTGGTTTGCCCTGTTCCCATCATGCACTGGGACAGGAACAGACTAATTTGCATATAGCCAGGTTCTGAGCTGGGATGGTGCAGTGAGCTAAAAAACGGTGATGGATCAAGCCCTGATCTCTAGACTGGGTAGGAGTATTCTGCATCATTCAGAAACTCTGTCCATCACCTTTTCCAAAATTGATTTTATCCACACTAAGTGTGGGAGGGTATACTCAGACGTGAGTCCCTAGCTCATTGCACCATCAGGATTCAAGCAAGCCGGGCCGACGACGGCTGAAATGCCAGAAACCGGTCCCCGGAAGCTTGTCTCCTTCCCAGTATAAGAATTGGCTTGGTAGTTTGGTTTGCACTGTTCCCATCATGCACTGGGACAGGAACATACTAATTTGCATATAGCCAGGTTCTTAGCTGGGATGGTGCAGTGAGCTAAAAAATAGTGATGGATCAAGCCCTGATCTCTTGACTGGGTAGGAGTATTCTGCATCATTCAGAAACTCTGTCCATCACCTTTTCCAAAATTGATTTTATCCACACTAAGTGTGGGAGGGTATACTCAGATGTGGGTCCCTAGCTCATTGCACCATCAGGATTCAAGAAAGCCGGGCCGACGATGGCTGAAATGCCAGAAACCGGTCCCCGGAAGCTTGTCTCCTTCCCAGTATAAGAATTGGCTTGGTAGTTTGGTTTGCCCTGTTCCCATCATGCACTGGGACAGGAACAGACTAGTTTGCATATAGCCAGGTTCTGAGCTGGGATGGTGCAGTGAGCTAAAAAACGATGATGCATCAAGCCCTGATCTCTTGACTGGGTAGGAGTATTCTGCATCATTCAGCAACTCTGTCCATCACCTTTTCCAAAATTGATTTTATCCACACTAAGTGTGGGAGGGTATACTCAGACGTGAGTCCCTAGCTCATTGCACCATCAGGATTCAAGCAAGCCGGGCCGACGACGGCTGAAATGCCAGAAACCGGTCCCCGGAAGCTTGTCTCCTTCCCAGTATAAGAATTGGCTTGGTAGTTTGGTTTGCCCTGTTCCCATCATGCACTGGGACAGGAACAGACTAATTTGCATAAAGCCAGGTTCTGAGCTGGGATGGTGCAGTGAGCTAAAAAACGGTGATGGATCAAGCCCTGATCTCTAGACTGGGTAGGAGTATTCTGCATCATTCAGAAACTCTGTCCATCACCTTTTCCAAAATTGATTTTATCCACACTAAGTGTGGGAGGGTATACTCAGACGTGAGTCCCTAGCTCATTGCACCATCAGGATTCAAGCAAGCCGGGCCGACGACGGCGGAAATGCAGAAACCAGTCCCCGGAAGCTTGTCTCCTTCCCAGTATAAGAATTGGCTTGGTAGTTTGGTTTGCCCTGTTCCCATCATGCACTGGGACAGGAACAGACTAATTTGCATATAGCCAGGTTCTGAGCTGGGATGGTGCAGTGAGCTAAAAAACGGTGATGGATCAAGCCCTGATCTCTTGACTGGGTAGGAGTATTCTGCATCATTCAGAAACTCTGTCCATCACCTTTTCCAAAATTGATTTTATCCACACTAAGTGTGGGAGGGTATACTCAGACGTGAGTCCCTAGCTCATTGCACCATCAGGATTCAAGCAAGCCGGGCCGACGACGGCTGAAATGCCAGAAACCGGTCCCCGGAAGCTTGTCTCCTTCCCAGTATAAGAATTGGCTTGGTAGTTTGGTTTGCCCTGTTCCCATCATGTACTGGGACAGGAACAGACTAATTTGCTTATAGCCAGCCAGGGTCTGAGCTGGGATGGTGCATTGAGCTAAAAACGGTGATGGATCAAGCCCTGATCTCTTGACTGGGTAGGAGTATTCTGCATCATTCAGAAACTCTGTCCATCACCTTTTCCAAAATTTAAAACCCATATGAGTACTCCCCCAGGCAGTACTCTTCAATCTTGTTTTCTTGTGAACGACAACTCCTTTCTCATTTGACCTCTCTTGCAGGGGTGTTCAGCGTAGGTAGTGGATTTAAGGGCAGAGAAATTAAGAGCCTCTTCCTTTGGTGTCTTCTCTGTTTAGGATTGTAGGGCCTCAGGCCAAAATGCCTTTTATACTATTGACACCCTCTTGAACTTTTTCTCGAATTAACCTCACACTCTGCACTCTCTCTCCTCATGTGTACTGTAATTACATTTCTTCCATAGGATCACTGAATAACACTTTCTTAAATTTCATCCACACAGGTATGTTGCACCTTCATTGCTTCTGTATGCACCCCATAGACCCATTTACTTTGTATGTGATTGTGCTTAGGGTATGCTTTGGTATCTGGGTTTTATGCATGCATTGCATCTCCACTGCTTCAGGATAAAGTCCCCAGATCCATTTGCTGTAGTGTTAATGTACTCCCCTTGAGATGCACCAGCACTATAGCAAGAGAGAGGGAGCCTACAACAATATGTAAAAATGATGTCCAACTTTGCACCTCTCCCCAACAATGACAATTCTGAAACCATACCCATCTGTATGCTCTCTGACTTTGCCCTATTCTCAGATGACATTTCCTTAAGAAGGAGAGCCTTGTCCTTAGTTTCATCCAAAATAACAGTTCTTTTTCAAGATATAACTGGAACTATTCAATGTTTTTAGAAGGCTTTTTCTTAAATCATTTGTCATGGACAATCCGTATGCTGAACGTCTCCATCCATCCAGAGCTAGTTTACTGTCAATCTTTAATCTACTTAGCAGTACATTAGCAACTGAACTGTTGACCTTTACAAGCCTGGTTCTGAAAGAAATCACTAAACTAAAATTGATTCAGGAGTATATCTATTTTAACATCAGCACTGAACAAAGACAGGTGCTCATCAATCTTAAAAGTAACAGCTCAATTGCAATAAAGCCACCTGATAAAGGTGGTGTATTGTAATTCAAAACACCACAACGTGCAAAGAAAAAGTGATAAGATGATTAAAGAAATTGTTAATGAGCTGATATGGCGTCTCAGCCCTCATTACCCAAATATTGTAAGTGTATCAAAACCTTCACTGTTCCATTGCTATTTCTATCACTTACACTTTGCACTTGTTAAACATTTTAAAAGCACATAAAATACATTAAAACAAACAAACGTATTTTGAACTCCCTCCAACCTCATCTATACATATCAAATTATATTAATTTAGGACCCTATTCCCATCTTTACTAGACCTACACCCATTGTGAACAAATAATCTCAGACATCGAAATGTTGCGGAGTTAATTTCCTTGAATCCAACCCCCACATTTTCTACTATGCAAAGAGACCCTCTAAGTGTGACAAGTTCAATTGAATATTCTCCTCATCATTTTGTTATTCAAAATAACATTAGACAAATCTAAAAACACAAATATATTTCTAATAATGTCCCCATGTACAATTTAAACGCATAAGGTGTTAAACTATTACAATATTCCTGATCAGTAATGGTCATTGAAAATGAAACCTTCTGTATGACGAAATGGTGGAAAAACAAGCTAAAAGCTTCAGTTTCCTAATGTTTTAATACATTCATGTTACAAACCATGAATTTTTTAGAAAGCACATATATCATCTGTTGAGTCCCCCTTTTAACGAGGCGAGCTTCTGGTGGAAGCCATAACCTGCATTATTGACCATTCCCCAATATATGCTAGAGTAAAAAATGAAACAGATCGAATGATTATCGTTTAAATAGCAGTATCACTTTGCTCCCTATAGACACCTGCATTAGCTACAGCTCCCCTTAGCAAGCTAACTTGTGTTCTCTGTGCGACCACCTGAGCACTGTGCACTATTATGAAAGAGTAAATATGTTTATTTTTGCAAGTCTATAAGGACCTCTATCACGATTTGTTATATTCTCATAAATACTATTTTCTTTTATAAGTGATTATTC
This sequence comes from Lissotriton vulgaris, assembly GCF_964263255.1. Taxonomy (NCBI): domain Eukaryota; kingdom Metazoa; phylum Chordata; class Amphibia; order Caudata; family Salamandridae; genus Lissotriton; species Lissotriton vulgaris. The sequence continues at coordinate 155,776 of NW_028250130.1, forward strand.
ATTATTTTATCTCTAATTCATCTGTCTGCACTGAACCCTTATTCTTTTTTTTTTTTACAGATTTTATTGATTGCATAGTAAACACATATGTAATGCTCTGACATCCAAAAACAATCACCAGAATCAAGTTATCAATCACAAGAAGTATGCAGTTTCTGTCATGGGCAAACATACAAGGGAAGGAAAAACAGTGAAAATAAGGTACCCCCACCCCCCGTCCACCCACAACCTCCCTCCCCCCGCGCGCGCCGCTGCCTGTTCCGCCTGTATTAAGTTTGTTAAGTATAGCGCCTGCCAAGTGCGCCAAAGTGTCTGTATCACAGTCTTGGCTGTTGGGCTGTCAAGGGGACTGGATAGCATTGTCTTCAGGTGGCGGATCCAACTCCAGATCCCGATAGTCTGCCCACCTCTTCCTTATCCTGTAGTGCTTTTGAGGACAGCCCCTGGCTACGTAAATGGGCTGCACCAGTCCAATACAAAAGTCCATCCCATTTTTCCAGGCTATGAGCGACGGGGCCTGGGGCGCCTTCCAAGATCGTGCAATGTCTCCCTTAGCCAGCGTTAGCTCCAGTAATAGTAAGTGGCGCTTATACCTATTGCCCCCCACCCCAGCCAGAACGTGAAGGAGTGCCAGCTTAGGATCCCTCTGAAGCACCCAGGCCAGGACCTCATTGAGGCACCGGAACACCCCATTCCAGAACTTCCCTAAGACCCTGCAGTCCCACACTGTATGCATCAACGTGCCCTCCTCCGACCCTCACCTAAGGCAATCTGGGGATGCAATCAAGCCTGCCCTCCACAGGCGCTGTCTGGTGTAGTATGTACGATGAAGGTGTCTAAATTGGATTAGTCGCAGGCGCGTGGAAATTGCTGCTCCCCTGGGTCCCTCTAGTGCCTCCACCCAGTCCTCCTCATCAAGCTCCCCAACATCCCGCTCCCATGTGGTCTTAAGTCGTAGCAGGTCTGTGGAGCAGTGCCGCACCAAGGTTTGATAGATGCGGGACAATTTCTTATCGGGCAACTCCCCCATAAAGACCTTAGCCTCAATGGGGCTGAACTCCGACAGGTCCTCCAACCCCTCAAGGTATGATGTGAGAGCATGTCGGAATTGGAGATAACTATAAAATTGGGTACGTGGCATTTCAAATTCTTCCCGCAGAGTATCAAAGGATTTGAAACACACACCGCCATAACGTCTCCCAGGGTAGAGATGCCAATCGCATCCCAGCCCCGGAAGCCCACCAGAGCAGCCAGCTGAGGCAGCCTACCATTTCGCCACAGTGGGGTTTCTAAAGTTAGGACATTCCTCCATCCCATCCTTCGCAGAGCCTGTCGCCATATCTGAAAGACCACCTGTGTACTGGTTGGCAGGGACCTTCTGAGGGATGCAGAATATAATAGAGTTTGTAGAGATGCAGTGCCCATCAAAGCCCGTTCCACAGCATATGCGGGATCCCTCCTGTCTGCATACCACCATTCGTTCAAAACTAAGAGGTGGGACGCCTGATAATATGACAAAACGTCTGACCTGGCCACTCCTCCAGTGTATGTTGACCGAAAGCAAGTGCGCAAGGCAACAGGCACAGCACCCCCCTCCCACAGAAAACCACTCAATGCCGTGTTAAGGAGCCGAAACCAGCCTAGTGGGACCAACGCCGGATGATTTTGCAATTGGTATATCAGGCGTGGGAGCGCCACCATCTTAAAGATGGCAGATCTGCCATGAATTGAGAGCGGCATTCTAGCCCCCACCTTCAAATCTTCCCGAGTGCGCTCCCAGACCGGGGCAATGTTTCGCTCCCAGGCCACGATCGCGTCCTCAGTGAGAAACACCCCCAGATACTTCACGCCATCGGTAGCCATCCGGAGCCCCTCCACCCATTTCCCAACTGGCTGCGGACCTCCCAGGTTCCAGAGAGTTGACTTCCCAGGGTTCATGTAGAGGCCTGATGTTTCACCAAAGATTTGTAGGATTCGCATAAGGCGAGGCCCCGATCGCTCCAAATCCGTGAGGAAAAACAGCACGTCGTCCGCGTAGAGGGCTATTCTGTCGGTTACCTCAGTCGACCATCGAAATCCTTTCAGCTGAGCGTCGATTCGCACCCACGCCGCGAGGGGTTCCATTGCGAGTACAAATAGATATGGGGAGAGGGGGCAGCCCTGTCTCGTCCCCCGCTGAATACGAAAGGAGCGGGATATCCCCCCTCCCCCTCCCACTCGCACGGCGGCCGTGAGGTCCGTGTACAATAGCCGTACGTATGCCAGAAAGCAAGGGCCTAGATTCAGGCGCCCCAGTAGGGAAAATAAGTACGTCCAGCTCAGGGAGTCAAACGCCCTGTCCATGTCCGCCAGCAACAGCGCCGCCCGTTCTCCCAATCCCCGCCAGGCCGAAATCGCAACCTGGGCCCGTCTGATATTATGACGAGTGGCACGTTGTGGCATAAAGCTGGCCTGGTCTGGGTGAACCAGGTCTGTGATATGGGGCTTAAGTCTATTGGCGAGGGCTTTTGCCAGTATCTTGGCCTCGGTGTTAAGCAAGGAGATTGGACAGTAAGACTCATGTCTCTCCGGAGGCCGCCCCCGCTTCAGGAACACAACCACCTCCGCATGCCTCCAATCCGGGGGCAGCGTGCCACTCTCGCACGCCTCTTCAATGACTGGACGGAAATGGGGAGTCAACTGCATTGCAAATTGCTGAAAAAATTCGCTAGGGAAGCCATTTGGACCCGGCGCCTTACCCGGGTTCAATTTACCCAGTGCCGTGGCCAACTCGTCGTCCGTCAATGGCCGGTCCAAATCATCGCGAACCTCATCTGTGACGGCCCTCGGAGGGAGGTCATCTATAAACCGCTGCACAACCTCTGCCTCCAAGCACTCCCGGGGCACGTACAACGTCTCATAGTACGAAGCAAAGCTACCAGCTATCTCATCCGGTTCTAAAAGCGGCACCCCATCCGGGGTCACTATGCCGGGCAATGGCTGGGCATGCATAATGCCCTGACACAGGTGATGAAGCATCTTGCAGGACTTGTCACCCCACTGATATATGCGACTGCGTGTAGCCAGCCAGGCCTGTCTGGCTTCATCCAGCAGCACTGCAGTATATTGTTGTTGCGCCAAAACTAGCTGCTGCCTCGCCTGTCCACCATCATCCTCACGCCCCCTATGCTCCAGATCCTCCAACTCTGCCACGCGCCGCACAAGTTCCCTACGCTTCTCCCTACGCGCAGCCGCGCACCACAAGATATCTATCCCCCGCAGCGTGGGCTTCATTGTCTCCCATAGCATCGCCGGAGAGTCTGTCGTGCCCGCATTAGTGGATAGGAAGTGCGCAAGTTCACAGGTCATATGAGTACGGTATGGAGCCTGCATCAATTGCCATGGCGACATGCGCCACCGAAACGGCTGCCGAGTGCGACCAGTGTCGACAACAACATAGACCGGCGAATGATCGGACAGTGCCCGTGGTAGTATCTCTGCGGACAAGACCCTGTTAGCCATCACTCTCAGAACAAAGACGTAATCTAGCCTTGAGAAGGAGTCCTGTGCCGAGGAAAAGTACGTGAAGTCTCTACGCGCCCCATGTTTGTGTCTCCAGGTATCAACCCAATCCAGACCCGTGACCATAGCTTTTAATCTGGTGGCCGGCCCTTCCCCCCCACCACATCGCGAGCGCCAGCAGTGCTTCGCCATCTATCGCACGAGACCTCCATGACGTCGTTCCAGTCCCCTCCCACAATGGACAGGGCAGTGGGCATATCCACCCATAAAGACATCAGCCTCTCTACTAGGGCCCACTGCAAGGGGGGCGGTGCGTATATGCTACCTATTACCACTACTTCACCACCAATCTCTCCCTGCACAAACACATACCGACCCTGCGCATCCATCCATGTGCATCTATGAGTAAAGGGAACCCTACGGTGTACGAGAATTGCCACTCCCCGTGACCCCCTAGTGAATCCGGAGTGGTAGGTATGGGTGAAGCCATTTCGCTGAAGGCAGAGCGCCTTGGTGCCCATCAAGTGCGTTTCTTGCAATAAAAGTATATCAGCTCCCCTTCTCTTAGCCCAAGCAAACACAGCTCCCCTCTTTACCTTGTCCAACATCCCCCTCACATTCCAGCTCATTAGACGTATCCCACCAGGGCCTGGCCGTACACCCCCACTATCATAGACATTTACGCAGTAGCACATATTACCGCACTGCCCCATGAAAGCAGCATTGGCAGTTCCTACAACAGATCGGATGCAGCATATTGCGCGCGAGCCCTCCCCCCCTTTTTGAACAAAACCAATCCCCAACAACCCCTCCCCCCCACCCTGCACCTCCCAAACATTGAAGCACCTGTCGTGGTCGGAGTGTGGTGTCGGCCCCAACTGGGAGCCAAGTGCCACCCCCTCCAATGGATCCCCATACAACAGCCCATGTGGAACTAGGCTGTCGTTCCCTGCTTAACCCAAACCAAGTGTGGCCACCAGCCAAGGCCACATCGCCCTGGTCATCATTGTTTAACGTCTAACGAAAGCAAATGTCAGTTCCCTCTGTATTCAGGGCACATCCTCCTGAACCTCCTGCATGTCTTTATCTTGACGGGTCTTTGATCTTGACTGCGAGCTGCGGCTCGAGCGTGATCTGCCGCGGCGTTGTCGCTGTCTCTCGGGACCCCCTCCAGCAGGGCCCCCCGTTGAGGAGTCAGATGCCCCACCTTTCGCCGTGTTGATGCGAACCTTTACAGTCTGGTCTGTCCATCGAAAAACCTCTTCCGGGGTGTCAAAGAAGAATGTGCGGGACTGGAAAATGACCCGCATCCTCGCCAGGTAGAGCAGTGCATATTGTAGTTTCAGGCCCCTGAGGCGAGCCTTGGCCGCGTTGAAGGATTGTCGTTGTTGCTGAACCAGTTTCGTGTAGTCCGGGAAAATAAGAATGTTAGCTTTCTCATACGTGAGCTGGCCCTTCGGTCTTGCCTGTTTCAGGATAGCGTCCCTATCGGCGTAGTTTAAGAGCTTGGCAATCATGGGACGCGGGCTCTCACCTACCGGGGGTTTCTGTGTCAGAGCGCCGTGGGCCCTTTCTACTACAAAGCAGCCATTGTGTCAGGAAACGCTCCTCATTGCCCTTCTCGCAATTCTCCGGAAATCCTAGAAAGCGAAGGTTACTGCGCCTGGCGCACCCCTCCGCATCCTCAGCTCTCAGGGCCAGGCCCTTCTGAATTCTCGCCAGGACCCTCTTTTTCAGGGTAGTAATGTCGTCCTCCACCATAGATATGCGCGTTTCTGCGCCTGTTATGCATTCCACGGCGTTTCTTAAATCCTGCCGAAGGAGCATCACATCCGAGCCACTGCCCCAATCTTAGCATACTGGGCATCTCTGGACTGCGTGATCGCCAACAAGAGCGCCGCGTTGTCCAGCACCAGAGCCTGTGCACCCTTCGAGCCAGCAGCCTCAGTAAATGTGTCTATTGGTCCCTGTTTTCCCTGGCTTCCACCTCCACCTCGCGCCATGATGCCCCCGATGAGCGGGGCCGCCCTCCGGCCTATGTCCGACTGACCGTGCCGCTGGCCGCCGTGCAGCAACGGCCACCAACCGCTGATTGCCTGCCCAAGGAGGTGGTGGAATGACTGACTCGGCTCTGCGGTCCGCACACAGCTGCGCCGCCCCCTGACCGGCGCTAGTAGATGCTGGGCAGAAACCTTTAGCCTCGTGGTCCCATATACAGGGGGGACGTCACTGTGCGGTCAGCTCCCCAATGATAGTGAGCCGGGGCCCGACCTGATCCCCGATTATCGGCAAGCCTCCGCAGCCACCCTGCTCTTCCCACTACAGGGCGCTGCACTGACCTGGACACGAGGCAGCCGCCCGCTTGATCCGTCGCGGCTCACCTCCGATTAGCCCCGTAGTCCCATGTACAGAGGGGACGTCACTGCGCGGTCCGCCACCAAATGAATGTGGGCCGGGGACCGACCTGACCCCCGATAATCAACTAGCCTCTGCAGCCACCCTGCTCTTCCCACTACAGGGCGCCGCACTGTCCTGGACACGAGGCAGCCACCCGCCTATTCCGTCGCGGCTCTCCTCCGATCGGCACCAGTCTCTCCACCAACCAAGATGGCGGCCACCCTCACCCGCCGTCCTCTGATCCGGCGCCCTCCAGGCTCCCCCAGCAGCCGCGTCTCCGTCGGCGCCACCAGGCGGAAGAACCAGCTCCCGGGACCCCCGGTTCCTCGGCAATCAGCAGGGCAGGCACCTCCTTAACACCTTGGCTGCTAGGTGTTTTCCCCTCCTGTGCTGCAGGCTCCACTTTCCCATTGTTCATGACGAGCTCAGCTCGTCATCAGCACAGCTCAACCGTGCATCATGACGAGCTGAGCTCGTCATCAGCATCGAAAGGGTTAACACCCGATGCGGCCACCCCAGCCGATCGGGTCACGCCAAAATCGAGGCCCCCGGCTTTGCAGGCCGCACCGAACAGCCCCGTTCGCAGCCCTCCTCCGGGACGTCCCTCGATCACAGGAGCTGACTCGGGCGTCACCAAGCACCGTCGATCGATGGCCCCGGGACCGGGCACCAAGCAGGATCGCAGGGAACTGTGTGTGATGACCAGGGCTAGGATATTAGAGAAGGACTTCTATCGGCTGGTCGGAGCTCCGACTCTACACGATCGCCATGTTCGCTGGCTAAGCCTCGCCCCCCTTATTCTTTGTTTTTGAAGGCTCCTAGTTCCATATGAGTGTTACGTTGCCCCTGTTTTGTACATCTATATAGTTAATGCATAGCTTAAAACAAATGATGGCAGGTGACATAGTTAACATATAAGATAGAAAAATAAACCATCAAGTACTTCCCTAACAATAGATATTATCTATTTCTTACCGCACTTCAATTTAATCCAGCTAAAGATATAGAGCACAGAGTAAGGTTTGCCTAGCATAAGATTAGCATACAATATTGTGACTTGTACATAAATGCTAATGAGTAATTGCTATGAAGTTGGGATTTTAATGTTGTCTAATATACCCTCTATTCACACAGACACACACATATTGTAAACATCCAACTGATTGTAATACTAAGTTTAAACATATGGGGAAGCGCAGAGTGGCTATTCATTGGGGCAGGTCGCCGTCCCGAAACCCTAAAAATGTATCACAGAAATCACATACTGCCACAAGCAACTCTCCACATACTGAGACATGATACCACCGGGGGCTCTCCCACTTGAAATTTAGGACCCTTTTACCTCCTTCCTCCACTGTAAAACACCCCTCCCTCCCCTGTGGTCGACGTTGATCCGACAGCCTTGGCTTTTCCGGGCCGGCTGGTGAATGACTGACAAATACTCATTGCTCTACATGGTTGGTGGGGATGACGGAAGCCACCCTGCTTCGGTATGCACAGTAGGCCAAATTGTATTCTATGTGTTCTACAGCTCTACAATGTACAGAAAGTGCCAAAATGCAACCATATTGATATGTATTGTATTTTATCACTGACCACTGCAGTGTTCACACATGTATTGCCAATAAAAAAGGAAAATGGCTTCAACATATGGTTATCAACCATTATCTAATTTATATATTACACTTTAAATTTACATCCCCGACTATTGTAGCAATAAATTCAAGCATTCAAATAACTCTAATACTAAATTTCAATGTCGAACATTATCTCAATCTTGTACTGGGTTTAACTAGTATGTGCAGACATTTCAATAATAATAATTTACATGAAAAAATATGCAACATACACGTCAGTGTGCAATTATTGTGGTAAGCTAATCTATTAGATGTCCATGAATAATTGACACATTTTAAGATGTCCATCAAAGTAGTCAGCTATACATTCTTCTTGAAAGGAAATTACATTTGTAGTCCAATATCAGCTAGAACTATGTCATTACATATGGGTGAATTCCCCAACAATCTACAATGAAACAATGAAATTTTACAGTGCCGCAGTTTGTGAGAGTATTAATTTCTTAAGATAATTCACTGTAATAATGGACTTTACTTTCAAAAGTTTGTTGTAGAGAATTCTCTGAATTTTCATATCAGACTGAAACATAAATTACCAAAGCAGTACCATTTTTGGTGAACCCTGCATCCGGTTTTCTCACCATGACTATTTCCTATATTATGTTCTCAATATGTCATCCAACCACACATTTTTGATTTATCAGTGCTCCTGAATTTTACATTTTATTGTGTCTTCTAATCCTTATGTGCTTTATTTTAGGACATGCACATGACACATGCTCCGTTGTTTCACATACATCTTTGCAATATCTATTGGTACCAAATGATCAATCTTTCCCTCTGGACATGGTTTCTCTGGTGTTCCTGACATTCACTCTTTTTTTTGTTTGTTTAAAGAGCTTTATTAAAGTACATAAGAACAAAGGTACTACATTAGAACAATGATTATAAGAAAATTACAAAAGATATTATACAATATGTATGTCCCTAGCAAAATGAAAACCTGATATAATTACTATTGTCAAAAAGCAAAAAGAAAAACTAGGAACAGTAATACAGAATTAGGCACCTTAGTGAATTAGCATTTTATGTTTTACAAATAAAGAGAGAAAAGAAAAAGAGAGCAGAAAAGAAAGAGAAAGTAATCAACTTCCATACCAAATAAACTTAATAAGAAAATCCGATAACGGGCACTATAAAAGTTCAGATAACAAAGTGATAATTATATAATATCTTAATATGAACAATATAAAAAGAATAAATCACAATACTCATGGCGGCTAAAAAAAAAGTACTGTCTTTGTTACGCATTACAGGTGAGTATAAATAGTTGGTGAGTGGAGACCAAAAGGCTTCCTTTCAAAGAAGTTGGTGAGAGTCAATGGCAGAAGCTCTATCCAGCCTATGATGATAACAGAGAAGGTTCCACCAGACAGAAAAGGTGACCTTAGAGGCATCTTTCCAATCAGAGGTAATAACCTTAAAGCCAATGGCAAGTAACAAATCCACAAACTAGCCCAGCTTGTGTGCACCAAACCAATTTGCAGAGTTACTACCAAAAAATATGGAGTAAATCTCAAAAGGAAAATTAATAGAGCAAAAGTAAGAGATTGATTTACATACCTTTGTCCAAACAGATGTAATGATAGGACAAAAGAAAAAGGAATGTAAATATGTGGCAGGGGTGTTTGCGCAGGTACAACAATTAGGGGAGAGGTCAGGACTGTATTTGGAGATAGATAATGGGGTTAAATACAACCTCTGATAAAAGCAATATAGCGTTTGAGTGGTGCTGGCATTACAGGAAGTGTGTTGTATTCATGTCCAGATAGAGTTCCAGGTGTGTACAGAAAAAGTGTGCTGCAAATCCGATTCCCATAAAAGTTCAACTTTACTCTTGGGGCGATTGGGAAGAGAAAAATGAAGATATTTGTAGATATAGGAGGCCCGAACTGACGGGGAGGTAGATAACGTTTCTAATGGGGGATCTAATGAAGCACAAGAAGATCAAGAAAGGAGAGAGTACTGTTGAGTTAAGAGCATTCTTAAAGAATTGTACTTAAGAAAGAAGGTGGCAGGAAGACCAAATTTGGATTGGACTTCCTGAGAAAAAGAAAGTGTATACCTTGAAATAAATGTTTAACTTGGACTATCCCTTTGGCAACCCAATCCTACCAGAAAATAGTACGGTTTGAAAGCTTAAGGGATTTATTGTGCCATAAAGAAGAATCAAGGAACACTTGCAGAGATGAAAGAGATTTGGTTAGGATCGGGTAAATGGTCGATATATATATTGTGAAATGTTTGGGGACATAAATGAACGAGGAGGATGAGAAAAATTAGCTAGCGAACAAAAATGAAAGGAATGAATAAAGGAGTCCTCCAATCTACACTAAGCCTTAGAAAAGAGGAGGGGTACTGACGGAAGTTGGGAAAATTGACACCTCCCCGATCTTTAGGTGCAGGTAAAGAAGACAGAGATGCAGGCTTTCCGGTAATTCCATAGGAATTTACTTAGAGTGCTATTAAGAGTTTCAAAGAACGTTAATGGAAGCCTCACTGGTAACATGGACAAATAGAAGTTAATAACAGGGAGCATCATAATTTTGATTGTGTCCAACCTACCCCACCAAGATAGATATAAGGGTGACCATTTCCTTGCCATGTGAGTCACTTTCAATAAAATATCCTCCATGTTAAGTTAAATTGTTTTGGCGATTGAAGAGGAGAATTTGACCCCCAAATATGTAATGTAATTGGTCTTCCATTTGAAAATCGTATCTGCGAACATATTTTTAAGCAATATTTGTTTAGTGTCAGAACTTCAGATTTTGTAAAGTTTAACTTATAACCCTACAAGATGGCGTAGGAAGATAAGTTGTCAGTAAAAGCAGGTAGAGAGACAAGGGGATCAGAGACATATAACAAAATGTAATTGGCATAAGCAGTGGATTTGATTTCTGTGGATTTGGAAATAAAACCCCAGAATAAGGAAGAATGTCGTAAAGAATGAAGAGAAGGTTCAAGAGATAATATTAAAAGCAAAGGAGAAAGAGGGTAGCCTTGATGAGTACCCCTTTGAAGGGCAAAATATGAGGATTGAGATACATTAACAAAAACAGAGGTAGTTGGGGAAGAATAGAGCAAACTTATAGGAGACAAAATAACAGGGCCAAAACCATGCCATTTAAGTGCCCACATCTCAAAAAGTCAATGAAAGCAATCAAAGGCTTTTTTAGCGTCTAAGGTGATGGCTGTTAAAGGTGAGGAACTCTTAGAAGCAAGATGAATAATATTTAAAAAGGTTCTTGAATTCAGCCATAGTTCTACCCCCAACAAAACTAGTCTGTTTGGAACCGATGAGATCTGAAATTAATTTATTTTATTTATTTATTTATAAAGCGCAACAATCATCCCATAGGGATATCACGGTGCTAGCGTAGTGGGAGGGTTTTACATTGAACTGGTCTGTTGTGATCGGTGGCAGCAATCCTAGGGGAATAAATGAACTTTAAGGTTCTTCCTGAATGCCATGTAATCCTCGATCAGCCGTTGCTCCAGCGGAAGCTCGTTCCAGTGCAAAGCTGCAAGGTACAAAAAAGTGCGTCCGCCTGCCATACTCTTACTGATCCTTTTAGTTTCAGCTAGCGCCTGAGAGCGTAACCTTAGGCACCTAGACGGGGTGTAGAATTTGATTCTAATCTGCAGAATCCTGGTGCCAGTATAATGGAGTGCCCTGTGTGCATGTCCTAAGAGCTTAAATCTTGCTCTTTCACGCATGGGCAGTTAGTAAAGTAGCCTTAGGCAATCTGTGGCTGAGCTATATCTGCCCTTGTTGCATACCAGTTTGGCCGCTGCATTTAGCATTACCTGCAGACATTTAAAAATGTAATCTGGCATGCCAACTAAAAGTGCATTTCCATAGTTTAGCCTACTAACAAGCAGGGCCTGTGTTACTGCTCTGGTGCTTTCCAGTGGTATCCAGGTGAAGAGCCTTTTTAAAAGCTTCAGTTTTGCGAAACTTCTACCACACAAGGTCCACACGTTGTCCTGCATTGATAGGGTGTTGTAAATGATGACACCCAGGTTTTTTACGCACTGCTTGTGTGCTGGGGCCATGCCCAACGAGTGGGGTCACCAGGACCCATCCCAGATATGATTGGCTCCGCCAAGAAGCAAGATTTTGGATTTCTCAGCGTTGAGCTTCAAGCAGTGTTCTGACATCCAGGTTGCCATTTCAGTGAGGCAGTTGTTGAGTTTGTTCACATGCCTCTCTCCGATGCTATTGTCATTTGCGTGTCATCGACATAGTAGCAATCCCAAAGCCCCATTTTGTTCCAATTTTTGCCAAAAATGATACGCAGGCATAAATAGAGTAGGGCTCAGGGATGCTCCCTGCGGGACACCACAGCTGAGATTTTATGGAGTTGATGAGAAGGCACCCATTTTCACAGTTTGAGTCCTGTTGCTCAGAAATGAGCTGAACCATTGAAGGGCTTTTGCGTGTATCCCTTTCTCGTGCAGGTTTCCCAAAAAAAGCTGGTGGGAGACCGTGTCGAGGCCGCTGACAGATCTAACAGGATCAAGGCTACTGCCTTTCCCTGGTGCAACAGTGATCTTACATTATCTAGGACAACCAGAAGAGTTGCCTCTGTACTCTTGGTGGCCCTGAAACCTGTTTGAGAGGGGTCTAGTAATTAATTTGACTCTAGATAATTGGACAGTTGTCTGTTGACTAACTTCTCCAATACTTTGGAGAGATAAGGGAGTTGAGAAACTGGGCGGTAGTTGGCTGCTTTATTTACATCTGAGCCTGCCCGATTTAACTTCCCCCATTGCCTTGGCAACCTCTTTTTTGGTGAAGGGGAACAAAACTGCCTAGACGTGCGAAGGCGTCAGGGTGAGGTTCCCGACTTTCCCAGTTGGTGGAATCTACTGGGGAGGTGATATTAAATGACGAATAGATTGTACCTATTTTGTCTATAAAAAATTCACTAATCATTTCACAACATTCTGCTGAGGGGATGCAGAGTTTGGAACATACAGGTCGGTTTGCATAGTTCACGTACTATTTTGTATAGCTCTTTTACAGAGTTGGTGTTCTCATTTATTCGTGTGCGAAATACGCCCTTTTGGCTTACTCAATTGCACAATTATAGCTCCTAAGTTCTGTTTTATATGCTGATTTATTGAGGTCCAATCTGGACAGCCTCCAGCTGTGTTCCATTATTTTGCACTTTTTTTCAATGCCCTAAGTTCTGCTGTACCACTGTTCGGATACAGTTTTTCTTGAGGGGTTGGATTCAAGTTTTGGTGCACATTGGTCCAGGGCCTTGGTGATCTCTGTTTCAAGATTCATTGCACCCCTATTGGTAGGTAGGGTCCCCAGAGTCACAAGGCCATTAGGAGCAAGGTGGTGTTGAAATGATTCGGAAGTGACTAATTTCCAGGTTCTGTATGTCCCATGCACCGGTTTGGGATCTTTTACTGGTGTTGTGGGTAAGGAGAATGAAAAGATAATTAGTGAATGATCAGTCCATGACTATAGTTGAATCTATATTGGAGAACAATAGGTCTAATGTGTGCCATGCGGTATGTGTAGGCCCCTTGATCCATTGTTTGAACTGAAGGATCTGCATGTAATTTTCTAGATGGGTTATCGCCACATTTTTTCAAAAGGAACATTGAAGTCCCCAATGACCATGACATTTTTGTATTTTAGGCAGGCAGGCAGGAAATAACTGCGTAAGCAGTTTAGTACTGAATTCTGACTGGCATCCAGGGGGATTAAAGATCACAGCCCACCAAATATAATGTGATTTCCTTTAGATATCTCAAATGGTAGTAGTTCGTACTCTCCCAGCTGAGCCACTGTGATGGGGAGGCAGTTGAAGCAATCTTTAAACAGAATGGCTAATCTCCCACCCTTCCGCACTTGCCTATCTTGCCTCATCATTTTATACTCGGGGGCATTGGGTTTACAATGTCAGGGGAGTTGTTACCGTCCTGCCACATTTCAGTAAAAAAGACCAGGTCAGGATCTGTCTCCTTAATAGTGTCCCAGATCTCTAGAGAGTGTTTGGGTACCGACCTAGCATTACAGTAAATGCAATTAAGTCTCATTTGATCACCCACTTCTCTATGTGATTGATCAGACTGTGCTAGGCTACAGCATCTACATATTATACAGGTAAAAGGCTCCTCTGTGTTACCTGATTAATGCAAAGGTCCAGCACTTTAGCAAACATTTTAAAGTCTAGATTCATTAGAGAATAAGGGAGGTAGATGGCACAAGAGGAAAAGTCTATCCTTCTTTGGGATTGAACAGATCATAGCTTCTAAAAAAGTGCCACGGGCCTCGTTATGGGAAATAAAGTGCCGACAGAGAGATAGGAGATATGAATCTGTGAGAAGCAGGAATAAATTCAGCAATAAAGCCATCAGCGCCAGGAGCCTTATCCTTAGGTAGCTGAGCTAAAGCTATTTTTATCTCGAAAAGGGACAGGTCTTGAAGAAACAATCAGGTGAAGGAGATGAACGAGGAGGCAGAGAATCGAATACCAAATCCAAAGCAGTGTCTGAAGGAGAGGACTCAGGGGTATATAAATTCTTATACAAATGTGTGAAGCCTTTTAATATCTCTTCATCTCTAAAATGATTAATACCTTTATCATCAAGGATATTAACTATTTTGGATTGTTGAGATTTGCCTTTCAAGTAGTTTGCTAGCAATTTACCAGCTCTGTTGCGTCCAGCGTAGAATTTAGAGTTGTTTTTTAGTAATGTCCCAGAGGCTTCCTCAGACGATTTTGTGTTAGAATTTTATTTAGCCTGGACTGCTTGTTTTAGAGTAACTTCATTATTAGAAGAAAAGTAAGCATGCTCGCGTTGCTTATTAGAAGATAATAAGGAAGAAGATTCCTTAAAAGTTATTTCTTCTTAACAGCCACGTAATCAATAATAAAACCTCTGGCTTTCGCATTAAAGGTGTCACAAATGGTATGGAAAGGTATGTCCGGGCTGGTGTTAGTGAGAGAAAAGTCTGATAAAAAACCTTTGAAGTGCTCTACAAAAATAGGATCTTTAAGTTAATAGTTGTTAAAGCGCCATCTACGGGACTTGGAGAGTTCAGAAGGGAGATCTAAATTAATAAAAACAGGTGCATGGTCAGAATTAAGTATGGATCCAATTTCGGCATGAGTTAGGTTAGTAAGAAGATTAGGAGTTAAAACAATTTAATCAATTCTAGATCTGGAATTGTGTGTGGGAGATTAAAAGTTGAATACCAAACTGTCCGGGTTTTATATTCTCCATGCATCTACCAAACCTCTTGAATGGTTTGTGCTTGTAAAGGTTTTTTGCATTTCATTAGGGATAAATCTAGAAGTGGGATTTCTGTCAATGAAGGGGTCCACAACCTGATTACAGTCTCCACCCACCAGGAGATTGGAATTCAAACAGGAATGCAAGACATGACATGGATTGCCAAAACTGTGAATCTGTACCAGTGGGTACGTAAATGTTGAAGAGGGAAATAGGGGAACCATTAATGACTAGGTGAAGAAGTACTATATCTATAAAGATGTGATAACCTGCACTCCTATTTGTATTCCTCCTTTCGTAAAACTAATCACTTTAAATCAAATGTATACTGGTGCTGTCCCAAACCTGGCCGACCCCTGCCAGGTGAAAAAACAACAAAAAGCAACAGAAACTGTTTATTGAGACGCACAATTCACTGGCCCACTATGGTGCCATTTGTTTCCTTAATAATAGATAATCAATGTTTGAAAGTTCCTTCCCAATCTTAGTCCATTGTATTAACACAAAATTCATACAAATGACTCATTAAACTCAAATAAATGTTATCCAGTTCAAAACGTCTTCATTTCTTGATTTAATTCCTCTCAATCCATGAATATTCGGAATGTTCAACAGATTCACAAAACACTGTCCATTAAATTTCATGTAGCGGAATCCATAGTATGTTCAACACCCAATGCATTTCGGTATAAACCTTCATCAGGGTAAATGCTGCAATTTAACAAAACATTCTTGTAATACATACTATAATTGAAATTATTGAAATAAAAGAAAAGGGATAGACCAGGGCGGTACCAACATGCTTGTGATGTCTCCTGTTTGTCGTGCTCATGAAATATGAATAGTGCTCCTAAAGTAAACCTTAAATTCATACAGTGAACACTCAATGTGCTAAAATATGTGTGACTAAACAATATGTGATTAAAGCCACCTGTGGCTCTTCCACCCATACTGCATGCCTATGTATTGGCTCCTATCTCACCTTCTCTGCCCGTTATTAACTTGTGCCTGTCAGATGGATGCGTAACTGAACAAAGACAAAAACAAGAACAAAATGCAACTCTATTTGTTACTGCCTGCAATACATAATGTCTCATGTAAGTGAGACTTACAGTTCTCTGCTCACCTGCCGCAATATGCTGTGGCCCCCTTTCTCTCCTGCGGGTTTCTATCTACGATGTTATCCACTGCAGTGTTACGTGAATCTCTACCACATCTAAAAGGTAAATGTTTGTTTGTTTCAACTTTATTTCAGCTTTACTTAGCCATAAAAGCAAGACAAAAGAAATAAAACATTTTACAAAGAGATATCCTCAGTACCTTTTACACATAATATCTACATAGACAGGGAATGATAAAGAGGAAGGAGAGAAATTTACAATTTTCCATATTTACAGTTTTCCAATTATTTACAATTACCGTCCTAAAACCAGCAATCTCATTGCATAAGTAAGCTAAAATAGTCGTTTTTTAGTCGTTTTTTAAAAGCCAGGCTATAAAACATTTAAATATATTGCTTAAAAAAAATACAATATGCAAAGTGGAGGAAACTAGAGTCTGGTTAGATACACTATAGCTTAAGACCAAGCTTCTTCCTAATCAGATAAACATTAAATTGGAACCTACTTGTACAGAACACTACCAGTTGTGAAGTGTTGGACTTAATTATTCGATCAGCTTCTTTGTATGTCCTAACGCCCATATTTTTACATAAGGATCTTATCCATCGAGTCCTGGGGGACTTATAGACCGGGCAAAAGAAGAGTAGATGAACATCATCCTCTTTCGCCTTTTGCGAACAAAGGGTGAAGAGGTCAGTCTCTTTATTGCCCCCCCACCTGCATATATTTGCATTCGTCTGAAAGACCCCGTATCTAAATTGCAGATATAGGGATTTTGCTAATGGTGGTCCTATCTCATTCATAAAGGGTTCAAAGGAAGCACTATCCTTTACAATCAGAAACTTCTGAGTTAAGGTACCAATTGTTGAGCTATGTAATATTTCATAATGTATGACCAAAAGGTGTCATGCTCTGGGGCTCTTCCCAAAAATGGGAAAGCCCTAGCCTAATACACCAAAATTAAATATGTTTTATCCATGCTATAGTCTTATACTCATCAATCTGCATGATTTCTATTAGACCACTTCTGTAGTTAAGCAACTCCAGAGTAGTCCATAACCTTACCCAGTAAAGTAACGGCCTTAAAATAGCTTGATAGTCTGTGCATTTTATATCAATATCCAGAAACACTGGAACTAGGGGAGTTATAATCGGTATTTTGAGTAACCTATGTATGAAGTTCCTTTTGCAGGATGGCCCCCAAACCTCAGCACCGTAAAGTGCCGCTGATTGGGCCTTTGCTTTAAATACTTCCAATGCTGGTGTAATAGCCTTAGAGTGACTCCCACCATGTACTTTTAAGATAGGCAACGAATTTTGTTTAAGGGATAGTCTACTTTTCTCTAATTGCCCCTTCCATAAGAGGTAACTATCCAGCGTAATACCTAAATAATTAAAACTCCCCACATATTCCAATTTTTGCTTATTTAGGGTCAAATTTTTCTTGAATTATTTTTGCGGGTTTATGGACATATATTTAGTTTTGGATGAGTTAGTTACTAGTCCCTTTCCCACACAATAACTATAAAATGCGTTCACCAAATTTTGGAATCCCTTCGGGGTCTGTGAGATGAGGATAGTGTCATCAGCAAAAAGTAATGCTGTGATCGCTTCATCGCACAATTTCGGGGAGTCATGGCTACAATCCCCCAAATATGTGGGTATGTCATTCACATACAGTGAGAAGAGCGTAGGTGCCAGCACGCATCCTAGACGCACGCCCCTTCTCACTGGTATGGCCTTTGTAACTTCTCCTCCCTTCCCCCATCTCACTTTGGCGTAATTCCCTGTATGGAGTCTGATTAGTTCTACAAGAAGTTCGCCTGGGACCCCCAATTTCCTTAATGTATCCCACAGAAGGGAGCGAGGGACGAGGTTGAAAGCGGCCCTCAAATCCATAAAAGCAAAGTACAAACTACCCTTCCTTATGTTAATGTATTTCCAGCAAATACATGTGAACCTGAATACTTGGTCTACAGTGCTGATTTTTGATCTAAACCCTGCCTGGAATTTAGTCAGTATCTGTGACTCATCCATCCATCCTAAAAGTCTATTTAAAATATGTCTGGCAAAAACTTTCTGTAAAAGGTCAATTAACCTAATTGGGCGGTAATTAGCTGGGTCATAACGATCCCCTTTTTTAAAAATTGTAACAATTTCTGCCCCTTTCCAAGTCTCAGGGATTGGCGTGCCTGCCACTATAGAATTACATAAAAAGTTAATATAAGGCCCCCAAACTTCCGTATCATGTGTTAGAAGATCCCCAGGGATCTTATCAGGTCCTGGGCTTTACCTGGTTTAATGGCCTGTAGTGCCTGGGTAGTCTCCTCTAAACTAAAATATAAGGAAACTGTGCTAGGGGCTAGATCGACCTCTTGTTCTTCTACACACGAACCCACTTCATTTTGAGAGTATAATTTAGAGAAGTGGTTGCACCAAGTTTTTTCGTCTAAGTAAAGATCCTTAGATGATCTGCGGGTCTTGTTCCCCTTTGATATTAAGCACCAGAAAGTGCCCTGATCTCTCATTTTGGCAGCAGTTAAGAGTTCCTCCCAGATTGTCTCATCCCATGCTTTTTTCGTCTGTATTAGAATCTTATTATACGCATGTCTGCTGTCTCTTATACCCTGTTGGTTCTTAGTTTTAACTGCCTGAATAAGGTGAGACTTAGCTAGACGGCATTCTTTGTTGTACCAAGGGTTGCCTGAGACTGAATGACTGCAATTTGAGTTCTTGTCCTTATCATAACTTTTACTAAGAAGAGGTGTTAAAGCCTCAATCAATTGGTAGTGCATATCTAGTACACCATGGGTGCCTAATGAGAGATTCTGTCAGGATGCGGCAATATCTGAAAAGGTATTATAAATATTTACCAGCGTTGTTTCTTTAGCCAAAATGTTAGGCCATTTCAGGGCACGCCTGTTATTTGTTACCTGGAGTTCACCATCAGTACTATTTACTACAGTGTCTCCCGCTGTTTTAGATGTAAAAGGCTGAGAATCTAAATTTAGTTGAAGCGGGAGGTGGTCGCTCTCTGTCCTAAAGTCTACTTTAAATTCAATGATTAAATACCATAGACTTATGGAAACCAATATAAAATCTATATGCGACTTGGAGTTGCCTTTACAAAATGTTGGAGCTGAGGGTTTATCTGCTTGAAAACGGCCATTACAGACCCTTAAGTCATGTCCCGCAGTTAACTGTAAGATCTGAATTGCTGCCACCATGCTTTTAACTGCCCCAGTACTATCTAGAGCAGGGATATCATTAGCTCTATCCTGTTCATCAAATAGATTATCAAGGCCCAGTACTGGCTCAAATTTACAATTAAAATCCCCACCTACAATCACTTGTGCGTTGAGACCTAGTGTGTCAAGATAAGAGTCCAAATACTCTATCACCTTAGATTCCTTGTTTACGGGATTTGGCCTATTATATACATTTATTAAGTATATAGTTTCTTTATCTTGTGTCACCATCTTTAGACCTAGTAGGTCCTGGCATGAAATAGAGAGAGGGGTAACTTCAATTTCCAGAGAGATTTTTATCCAGATCACTAGGCCCCCAGACGCTCTTCCTCTTACTGAAGGGGTAGCTTTGTGGTAGAAGGTTTTATAGCCAAGCCTATGTGGAATATCTAAGGCCCAGGTATCCTGCAGGAGAATCACATCGTAATCATCAGTATAAGTACACCAAACAGTATCCCTGAGATTCCTAGATAGGCCAGCTATATTCCATGACATAAATTTAACAACCGGATTATCATGGGAAGTTATTAGTAGTGGGTCCACTTGGCTAGTTTGAACAACTGTTCCTCCTACTGCAGAGGGTTTATCATCGGTTGCTCTTTCCCAGTGTATTTGGTGCTTGCTTAGTAGTAAAAGTCTCTATCACCTTACCCCTTTCTAGCTCTACAATGTTTTCTTCCTGGGGGATTGTAATAGCACTAGGATTAAGTAGTCAGTCTACTTCTTCAAGATTATTGAAACCATCAAATCTGTTCACTAGAGGGATGGTTAGATGCTGCTGTCTTGGATGCCCATCATACTTTGGCTTATAGAAGTAACCTAAGGGGAGTGCACTTATAAGCGTATTACTACCCTGCAGTTCTTCCATACATTGCAAGACCCTTTTAGCTTGTTGGGGGCGCCTAAAGTTGACCACACAGTCTCCTCTTATGTCTTTTAGTGAGTGTCCCAGCCACCCTACCCTGCGGACCATCAATATGTCGTGGGTGTCGGCCGGATGGAACTGCTTAAATTTAACCAACCAATCAACAACCTTGTTACGGAGATTTTGCCAAGATTCTTGTTGATCCCTTTTTAGAGAGGGTACCCCTGAAAGGACTATTACGTATGGTGAAGATTCCGGGGGTAATTGTAAAACGTCAGTTTTTGGCATCAAATCTGTTCCCTTAGGACTATATACTTTGGTCATACCTGGTGTTTTACTCGGGCTTCCCTGAGTTGTCAGTCTATTTGCCCATTTAGTATTAGGACAAGCTAGAGTATGTGTATGATCCTTTCTACCCTCAATCGGGCAGGGGGCCTTCTGTGGGGGATTTGCAAATGTCGCCGGGCTTTCTACTTCTCTTCCTATTGAGGTCGTAAGAGATATGGGGTTACTCCCTTTCCAGCTGGTAGTTTGTTCCTCATCCCTAATGTCTCACACAAATGTTCTATTCTCGCCGTGAATTGTGTTAGACTAGCTGTCAAGTTTTTCTCGAGTCCCTCCACTTTCTCTTTTATCATAGCTTCAAGGGAATTCTTCAGCGTTGTTTCTAATTTCCCAAGTCGTCTCTCCAACCCTATATCCAAAATAGTGCTACCACTGTCTGTTTGCGTGCTAATGGTCTTTGTTGAGACCATTTGCCTACCCCCCGCTCGGGTGTTTCCAGTTTTTGGTCTAGCTCCCCCGACTTCTTTACTATTTCTTTTATTCTTTACTATTGGGATTGCCTTATTTTTCTTCAGGCTCTGGTCTTGTCCCTTATGCACTGTGCCTAGTCTATGTGAGCGAAGTCTCGCTCTTAATATGGGACTAGATTTAGATGTATCTTCCTCAGAGGAAGTGTCCACAGAAGACCTTGGAGTATTAGACAAACGTGATATATTGGGTGAAACCACTATGGGGCTGGGTGGAGTTGTACGCGCTGAAACCAGAAGGGGTGATGGTGAATGAGGGGGCTGGCCATTAGGGATAACTTCAGTCATGTTTTTAGGGGATGTATCCACCTCATGGGCCCTACCTGACCCTTGTTCAGCACCCTGCTTGTTGATAAGAGCAACAGGGTAATGGTTAACAGCAGGTGATTTAGCATTACTGATTTTACCCAAGGACGATCTTTTCTGCACCTCAGCTATACTTAGCGATAATCTTTTCTCAGTCATGGCTATTTTGCGTTGTAAGACTGATTCAGCTCTAATCAGGAAAGCGTCCATTTTACCCACAACTCCTTCCCCCGCTCTCTGTACGTTCTTACGGTTAGCTGCCATGAAACACAACAGAGGTATAATAATATAGAAAACCAAAAACCAATTTCAGTTGTCGTACTTATCAGGTGGGTGGCCCAGCCCGGCCTCGGATGGCCGCAGATGGCCCCGCCCTTGTCCCAGGCTTCTCCCGGGACGCTCCCGCGCAGCGGTAACCCAGAAGTATTATATAGGGCTCGCTCTGACCAGGGGGCGGGGCTGTCCAGTCAACACGGACCAGGTGGGAGAAGTGAAGCAGGGGCTCCTGGTAAACGGAGTCCCTGCAATGTTAGTCGCCGCCCCTCTGAGTCCCAAGGCAACGAGGGAAACAGTGACAGCTCCCAGTTGACCAGCGTCTCCCCTGAGACCAAGTTCGAAGCGGCACCCGCGCAGCGGGTGCTGCGAGTCGTGGGTCCTTTCTCCTCCTCCTCCTCCACAGGCAGGAACAAAAACGAAGCCCAAGTCCAGGCACTCGAAAAGACAATGCTCCCACCAGTTACACGAGTGAGCGGTAGTTAAGTCCTCGCTCTGACCAGGGGGCGGGGCTGTCCAGTCAACATGGACCAGGTGGGAGTAGTGAAGCAGGGGCTCCTGGTAAACGGAGTCCCTGCAAAGTTAGTCGCTGCCCTTCTGAGTCCCAAGGCAACGAGGGAAACAGTGACAGCTCCCAGTTGACCAGCGCCTCCCCTGAGACCCAAGTTCGAAGCGGCACTGGCGCAGCGGGTGCTGCTAGTCGTGGGTCCTTTCTCCTCCTCCTCCTCCTCCACAGGCAGGGACAAAAACGAAGCTCCAGTCCAGACACTCGAAAAGACAAGGTAAATGTAAATGTGTCACTCACTGATACCTAATTATTAGCGTTCCATGTTCGTGCCTTACGGCAAATACAACTATCACAGTGATTACCTGTATCGTTCGTGAAATCTCTACCCTTGGCGTTCCTCTGCACTCGATGTTCACGCTACCAGCGATGAGAACGTCTCTTCCATCCAAGTTCTAATCCTCAACATCAGCGACAACGAAAGAGGACTCAGCTCCTAGTGCGACCGAAGCCAACTAACTGCCTCAAGATGGCTGCCAGTATCCAAAAGTGTAAAACTTTATCGAATTGGGTCCCCAATAGAGGATACCCATAAAAATATAACAAATAAACTTTGCCCAGCGAAAACCAGAACTTTTCAAGAACAAAACTAAAAAACGGATCTAATACAAAACAAGCTTATTCACATGTACTACTATCAAAAGCCAATTATTTATTACATCACTTTAAAAGATTATGATAGTGCCATAGAAAAATATGAAGAAAAATGCTTCATGAATGGTGACAAAAAACCAGATACCAGTGCTTAAACTAGAAAATGTAAAGACCTCCATAATGTGTATCTAGTATCTAAGTATTTATTTTGCATGAGCCTGAAAAACATGATCACAAATGATGATACACAATAAATATAAAGCTACAGTTCTGCAAGATCATTGTAAAAAACATAACATTTCAATTTTGTCATTCAGTCCATGGGGTACCAAAGTTCTCAAGAAACGTATCCAATGAGTCTCTTTTTGCGCTAAAAAGCGGGTGGCATCAACATGTTGTGACTCTAACCCCCTCTCCAAAACAGTAAATCTCAACTGGGGTATCGTATGGTGCATTTCCTTCCAGTGTACTGCCAAACATGATTTAACATTAGCTGTGCGCATCATGCTCTTATGTTCTGTGATACGTACTTTCACTTTCCTGGTAGTCCGCCCTACATACACTAGCCCACATGGGCATTTGATTGCATATACTAACATGGTTGAATTGCAATCAGACGTGTTCTTCAACTGAATTTCTTTTCTTTTCTTTCCAAACGTATTCCCAATTAATACATTCCTACAATGACCACAATTTTGGCACTTTATCATACCTTTCAAACCACTGTCAATGACAACACGTTTCTCCTGCTCAAAAATCTCTTTAAGGTTCTTAGACCTCGTAAAATCAAAAATGGGGTTTTCTAAAAAATACTTGTTTGAAATCAGATTCTTGGTCAATAATTTCCCATCTCTTCAAAATGCATTTTTTTTATGGTTGTCACAAAAGTAGAATGTTTTAACACAAACACCTCTCTCCTGGTGGGAGATTTAGTGACTTTTTCCAGCAACTTTGTACGTGGTATAGAGCATGCTTTCTGTCTCGCTTTCTCTAACACTGTGTTTGGAGAACCCCTCTGTTCATAATTTTGGCTCATCACAGTGATTTCCAAGATACCCTGAACTGTGATAATTGCAAATGATTTTTAAGAGACTGTGTATGAAAACTATTGTAGTGAAGTGCGTTGTTTCTATCTGTGGATTTTTTGTATAATCTGGTGGTTCAACTTGTTCCCAGAAGTGATCTAAAGTCTTGGGGTCTGGGTCCCCATATTTATACTCAAATTCTCTTTGTTCTCTGAAGGCAGAGATGCCTCTGCCTAGTCCAAAGCAGTTCTGGTCAGTCCTGGAGCACTTTGTTGACAAGACTCCTTCTTTCCTTTCACAGTGTAGGCCAGGGACATCAGACGCCCCACAGGAGGTGGAGCCAGCATTGTGAAGTGAAGGCACAGCCCTATTCAGGTCCCAGGTGCAACTCCTCCCACCCATCTAGATGCATATCTCTCTATTCAGCACTGTGCCGACTCACCCTGTCTCCCGGAATCCCCCAGACTCTGTCACTCAAACTCCAGACAAGGAATACACAACCTAGCAGAGGCAGGCTTGGATAGTTAGGCAAGAAAATACCTACTTTCTAAAAGTGGTATTTTCAAACACAGAATGTTAAAACCAACTTCACTAAAAGATGTATTTTATCATTCTGAGTTCAGGCATACTAAACTCGAATTTCTACCATGTTCCCTTAGTCAGTTAGGATTATAAGATGTAATAATCAAACTGCCCATTCTGGCCTATAGGGAACAGGTAGCCTTGCAATAGTGAAAAGCGAAAGTGGTTGTAATTCACTATCCGGACATGCCACACACACCAGAGCATGTCCTACCTTATCCTTACAATGCACCCTGCCCTTGGGCCTACCATAGGGGTTTCTGATATGAAGAAAAGGGAAGGTTTAGGGACTGGCAAGTGGGTGCACTTGCCAAGTCGACATGGCAGTCACAGACTGCACACAGGCCCTGCAATGGCAGGCCTGAAAAACACTTTTAAAGCTACTTCTGTGGGTGGCACAACCAGTGCTGCAAGCCCACCACCAGCGTTTGATTTATAAGCCCTGGGCACACATGGTTCACTGTACTACGTTCTGACAAGTGAATCAAATTACCCAATCATGGAGTTACTAATTAGTAGATCAATTTAACATAGGGAGCACTTGCACTGTGGCACTGAATAGCAGTGCAATTCAATGACAATGTCCTGAAAGGTAACAGTTATTAGGCAGTTAATCATAGCATGCACATGGCATTACTTGGGTGGACAAGAAAGAGATAACTCATAATTTTGTCAAAAAAGAACTTATTCAGTTTTATGTAGAAAAAAATAATTTCATGGTCGAATACAGTTGAGGAAACAGCACTGCATAGAATGTAATGACAACCACATGGGACTTGGTGCAACAAACGTGAATAAATAGTGCAGGTGGCGACGCAAGTGAAAGAGAAAACAGCTTAATCGGCGCACTGTGCAAGTGGTGCAAGCTATTTACAGTGGGTGGCTAGAACGGCGCATGTGACATTGTGATATCACAGTGGGCACAATTAGTTTTGATTCAGGTCTTAAAGCCACTAGAAGAAAAGTGCGCCTGTTATTCAGGCTGTTGGGTCGACGGCGTTTCGATTCGGAGAAGTTAGGATCATCATCAGGACTGGTTGTCTGAATTGGGAAGTGCTTTAAAGGATCCCAGTGAATGTGGATCCTGAAGACTAAGTAGAGGAGGTAGGTTGGTATATGGCAGTTAGGTGAGTCACCGATGAATTGGCGTCAACGCTAATGGGCCAGGTGAAAGTACATGTCTATTGTAGCTGGTCACTTGCTCTTGACAGAAGAATCAAGCACGGACGGTCACGCAAATTGATAGAGCGCTGACCGCTAGCGGGACTCAGCCGGCTAGAAAGCAGAATCCACATCCAAGTAAATAACCGAGCAAGGCCAACCCACAAAGCCAGGAAAGCTTGATTCTTCTGTCAAGAGCAAGGGACCAGCTACAATAGACATGTACTTTCACCTGGCCCATTAGCGTTGACACCAATTCATCGGTGACTCACCTAACTGCCATATACTAACCTACCTCCTCTACTTAGTCTTCAGGATCCACATTCACTGGGATCCTTTAAAGCACTTCCCAATTCAGACAACCAGTCCTGATGATGATCCTAACTTCTCCGGATCGAAACACCGTAGACCCAACAGCCTGAATAACAGGCACACTTTTCTTCTAGTGGCTTTAAGACCTGAATCAAAACTAATTGTGCCCACTGTGATATCACAATGTCACATGCGCCGTTCTAGCCACCCACTGTAAATAGCTTGCACCACTTGCACAGTGCGCCGATTAAGCTGTTTTCTCTTTCACTTGCGTCGCCACCTGCACTATTTATTCACGTTTGTTGCACCAAGTCCCATGTGGTTGTCATTACATTCTATGCAGTGCTGTTTCCTCAACTGTATTCGACCATGAAATGATTTTTTTCTACATAAAACTGAATAAGTTCTTTTTTGACAAAATTATGAGTTATCTCCTTCTTGTCCACCCAAGTAATGCCATGTGCATGCTATGATTAACTGCCTAATAACTGTTACCTTTCAGGACATTGTCTTTGAATTGCACCTTATCTACCCAGTCCTGACTTGGTCTAAGGGTTATACTCCTGTCTTGTTTAAAAGACTGAATAGCAGTGGCACAGTGCCCAAAGCATCTAACCAGCAAAACTTATCAAAAACAGAGGAGGCAATCAGAAAAAATGATACCAGGTCTAACAAATACCATAAAATCTAAGATTATTACGTCTGATGCGATTCTCCAATTCCTCCGTTTGTTGTTTAAGAAGAGCTATTTCTTTGGTCATAGCATCAATTTATGGATCACATCGTGAGCAGCACTGACCTCTCTTTACTCAAAACTAGACCATTTCCCCTTAAGTCTCTGAAGAGTAGCTTAGGTGTCTATAACAAAAGGTTTCAGAAGTTTTATTTCCTCCATGAGGTCATCCAACGTTATGGGTAATGGAGATTTTGTAGGAGAATAAGGCTCCTTCTTTTGGGGTTTTGATGCAGCTAAAGTGGAGTCCTTGCTTTGGGAAGACATGTTCGCAGAAGCAACCTAATGCACCACAGCCTCAAAAATCAGTCAATTATCAAGTGTGCACCATATTTTAAAAAACAAAACACACAATGAAATCCAAAATCTGATGATAATTGAGCTGGAAACCGGATTGGAAACTTGTGAAGAAACAATGACATTTAAAACAAGTGAAAGGCAGACAAAAGCAGAAGAGGTCCATGAAAAAACACCATTGATAACCCAAATCAAATCAAACACGCTTTATTTGGTTACTTGCAGAATAACCATAAAAGCACATTACAATTCATGCACGATTAAACATTTCCTAAAAGATTATTAAAATACAATCATAACGTAATTACAAAAAAGAAAAGAAGGGGCCTGGCACATTATCATACTTGTCATTAAATCACATCATAATAGTTTTTCTACATTTAAAGAATTTTTTAAAGAAAACTGTCACGGAGCCAATGACAAATTGTAATTCTAGGGATTGTAGGACCACAAATGCTGGACCACATTGTCTCAGACCAAAAAGTCTCAATACAGGAACGATCCACCTTCTTCTCGAAGCAGAATAAAATTTACAGAAGAATAATTTGTGAAGGGTCAACTGTACAGATACATCGCCTCACAGACATTTGATTAACACTCTCAACCAGTTGCTTAATTCTGGGAAGCTTAGCAACCTGTGTAAAATAACCAGGTGAAAACGCATTAATAAGAATCTATCATAATCGCCTGTATTCAGACTAATATATGGCTGAATTGTTAAAGTCATCAGGGTGAAATGGTGAGCTAAAACGGTTAATTTTTTAATTTCAGTTCTTGTTCTAATTTCACCCAATAAATGCATGCAGCAATTTTTAAGATCTTTCCTGAATAC
Source organism: Lissotriton vulgaris (assembly GCF_964263255.1). Taxonomy (NCBI): domain Eukaryota; kingdom Metazoa; phylum Chordata; class Amphibia; order Caudata; family Salamandridae; genus Lissotriton; species Lissotriton vulgaris. The sequence continues at coordinate 183,300 of NW_028250130.1, forward strand.
CTTACCCATGGTATTCCTGATGGCCTAGGTTCGATAAGAAAGTTTTACCATATTCCAGCCATCTAATATGTTTCACCCCGTCCAACCCCAGGCTGTCAGCTAAGATCTGGCGATTGAACACCGTTTGGTCAGAGGTCCAGATCCTGTGTCACAGGATGATTAGCTGGATTTTTATAGTGTCCTCTTTGTACTGCATTCTCAATTCCGTATGGCATATGTAGGTGGAGGTGCTGTTTGGAACCGCCCACAGAAACCTAAAGAACATACTTTCAGATCTCTGAATAGAACTCACATCTGCATACCCCCAAAGGCCCACTCCATAAGAGGCGACTGCTACACATTTTTCCTTGTATATCTGTAGCAGTTCTACAGGCAGCCGTCTGCCCAATTTTCTACTGAAATTTGATAACGCAATCAGAGCCTTTATAAACAATAACCTACTGACCTTAATTGCCTAGGTCTAAGACCCTGTATGATCAAATACAATTCCTAAATAGGAAAAAGTTGTGATGCATTCAATCCGCTTCTCGTTAATAAAAAGTTTTGTAGTCTTATTACAACCTTCCCCACAATTCATTACAAACGTCTTGAAAGGATTGATGGTAAGACCCAAATCTGACATAAAATTAGTAAAACTAGTGACGACTCTTTGAAATCCCAGCGGGGTGCGGGCCATAAGGACCACATCGTCTGCATAGAGAAGTGCGGGGATAGGTTGTTTTCCAACCACCTGTGTGTCCTTGCTCTCTTGCACCAATGTTTTACCTAAGTCGTTGGTGTACAACGTAAAAGGAAAGGTACAAAGACACAGCCTTGTCTCACTCCTCTCCTCACACTAAAAAGATTGGTGCATTTACCCTCGACCTCATAACGGACCCTCGCCATTGCCCCAGAATAAAGTTGTCTCAGAAAGGAAATTAAAACAGAATCCACGCTATCCCCTCTAAAATCCTCCACAGGTTGTCATGAATTACACAATCGAACGCCACAGTTAAATCAGCAAATGCTAAAAATATTCTGCCCCTCTTTGCCTTAGCGTTTTTACTTAACAGGACAGTAAGATTGAGGCCCTGTTCTACCGTACCCAGGCCCTTATGGAAGCCATATTGTAAATCACTTATAATCAACTGATCCTACGCCCATTCCTGTAATGTATTTAATAAGATTCACCCTATAATTTAGTACAAAGCGAGATTGGCCTGTAACATGCTGGTTTTGCCTTGGCCCCTTTTTTAAAAATATGCACCAAAATTGATTTATACCACGTTGGCAAAAATCCACTAGAACTACAGGCGTTAAAAACCTGTGTTAAAAGTGGACCCCATAGTGCCATATTAGATTTGAAAAGGTCCACGGGAATGCCATCAGGCCCTGGGCCTTACCACCCATACTTACAGTTATGGCCGTAATTACCTCGCTAAGTTCAAAGTCTAAATATTTGTGTTGGTCTATTAGCAATTGACCTGACGCAAAGAAGGTGGTATGTTATACAACGCCGAGTAGTGCTCGATCCACTCTGCCTCGCTAATAGCAATCTCCATAGTTGCCTTGTCTCCATCAACCAGGAAGGGCGCATTAACATAAAAAGCAGAAGAGTCTCTGGTTACAGAGGCTTCATGTAAATCGAGCCAAGCATCTCCTTTTAAGGCATTTCTCCAATCTTTTAAAGCACTCTGATGCTCCTTTCTTGCCTCTCTAATGTCATCCCGGGTTTTCACTAAAGTGTGCAGAGTATACTTAAGCTTGGTATAGGCCTTTGTACATTTTGAGTCAAACCACCCTTGTTTTTGAATGGCTTTTTTTATTTGTTTTTACAAAAAAAATATTTCCTTATGTAATTTGAAATGACGGCAAAACCTTCCATAATATCCTTGTGTGTGCTTCTTTCGTCCAGGAAGACTAAAGATATGTCAATTAAAATTTGACACAACCTTACTCAGAAACTCAACAGGGTTCAATTTAGCCCAGCGTAGCGTGTACCCATTTTGTCTAGACAGGGTGATATTGCCTACATTGTCAGTAGAACTACCTCTCGTGTTAAACTGGTGGCTATGCGTTAAGACACCCAAACCTGAAGGAAAGTGATCACTCAAGGATATCTTATGGGTAAGAAAATACTTAACCCGTGAGGAACGTCTACAGGATGTTAAAATAAAATCTATAGTCCTTGTCCATTAAAAGTAGGGCAAAGGGAAGAGACGGTGTGCATAGAGTATTAACAAAGCCTAACTCAAGTAAAAACATCATATCATTTAGCAAATCTCCATACATAGTGTGCGGAAAATGGGGGAAGCTCATATCTTTGTCATAGTAAATACCACACACCACTTTCTCCGCATATTGACATAGGGCGGAATTGAAGCCCCCCCCCCCAAATAATAAATACATCCTTATTTACGGACTCTTGTAGATTTTGTAGATAACAACTTATAGACCTCATTGTCCCCTCAATCAGCTCCTGTGGGACATTATTATAGTAATTCACTAAAATCATGGAGAACGATTTGTCAACTGGAAGGCTAATAACCTGATAAAAGCGATCGCCAGCAATCATTGTGATTCTCCCAATATTCACAAAATTAGAAATATCAGTACATAGTCCCCCCTTGGCTCTACCATGGGACGATGTTACAACTGGTGTTGGCATGGTTTTATACCCGTTAAAATGGATAGGGTCCTCCATCCAGGTTTCCTGAAGACTGACAATGTCGAATTTTCTTACAAAGTCAATCCAGACCTGGTTGGTCAGCTTAATTTTTAAGCCAGCTACATTCCAGAACACAAACTGACATTTATTCTCCTACTTGTTTCCCAAATTACCTCCATATTTTCACCATTAATAGGCACTATGCAATCAGCTTCTTGTGTGGAGGGTGATAATGGGACAGCCAGGACGTTTAGGAGATGTAGCAATAGCTGTAAGTGCTTTTAAGGCCATAACATCAGCAGATAGAATGGAGGATAATAAGCTGGTGATTTGTGTGTTAGGGCATATGGTATTAACATTGACAACCTTTGATACTTCAGAAGTAAACAGTGGATCACTGCCCCTAATAGTTTTTACTGGTTATAAAACCTGGGAACATATGTCGCTAGTTGAAATATAGTTTTCATTACTAGGCAGGGTAACCATATAACTGTCAAATAAAGGCATCCTTGGACCATCAGAGGATTCAGCCAAGCTATTAGCTACTGAACATAGTCAACTTCTTCAAGATTTGGAAGTATATCAAAGCGGGTATGAGTTGAAACACTAAACCAAGGGTTACGAATCACAGCTGGAATTTCCTTACTTGAATCAATATCATTAAAACAGGTAGGTTTTTAAAAAATATCCTAGTGGAACCAAATTAATATTTTGACTTGAAATATGATCACTTCCAGCCCTACTCAAGATCATCTGTATGAGTTGTGAGGTTTTAAAATGTAATACAATAATCTCCAGACAAGTTCTTTTGCCCTTTCCCTATTCAACTCACTCTTCTAGCCATTTTGAACTCGGCAAAAAGTCTCTCAGTTAGGCCCGTCCTAGCTCCCAGCCAGGATAGAGACTCAGTCCCAGGACACAACCACCCCACGGCGCTGCCGTGGGACATTAGCTAGCACCACAGTGTATGGGGGTACAGCTGGAGCTAAATCCAGTGAATTGTGGAGGGCTCAAACTCAAGGTCACTCGGGAGTCCAGGCATATTACTATTAATTGTACCTACCAATTGCTTCGACCTGGACGAGACCAAGGAGGTTGCCGGGTAAAGAGTCTCTACATTGGAAATAGGGGTTTGTTGCTCTTTATTGCCTGGATCCCCCATTAATTTCAATAGGCAGACATTTATCCAAGCATTTGGATAATGCCTCTTCCATTAACCCTAATCTGCTATTTAGGCTATTTAAGGTTTCCCTAAGATAAATGTCTAGTGCATCCAATTTCTTTTTTAATTTCATAACTTCATTCTGCGTACGCGAGTTCGTGCTGGCTATAGCTTTTTCCCAGCCACCAGGGTTGTTAATTGTCATGGGCTTATCCTTTTTGGGAGCCTTTTTTTGTACTTTACGAGAGGTTGCCCTAGCCTTTAACACAGGTTTCCTATCTATACTAGGGGGGTATCGGGGTTTCTAGAACGCTTGGTAGGTGTAAGTGTTCTGGACACTGCCATTTGTTCTTACCACTCTACTATGCGCCTCAATAGGTAGAGCAGGTAACTCTAGGTTGGTATTATCTAATACGGGACCTGTTTTGTCTGAGTTCATGGCCTCTTCCACTGTTAAAATTTTCTGTACAATGGCACCCATAGCTCCCGTTAAGTAATTTAGTAATGACAAACATGAGCCCTCCCCCGATTTAGATTGTTTTATATGCTGAACACTAGGTGCTTTTCTCTTCCCCATTATAAGCAACCTATAACAAATTGTACGTAGACAGCCAAGAAAGTATCCAAGTCTTTAGGTACCTAGTCCATTTCTTGGCTCTTTACCAAACTTTATAAGTCCACATAAGATGAGGGAAGAATGTTCAATTATTGGCAGGAATTTCAGTTCGGAAAAGGAAAGGGTTATCCCGCAGGACAGTTACCACACTTAAATGCTTGTGCACAATACCTCCAGGCGGGAGTCAAAGTCAAAATGGCGTGGCCCAACCTGGCATCTTCCGGTTGATGACGGGCCCGTCTTGGCCCGGTTGGAGCACGGGCACATCCCGCGTGCGTCTCACGTTGCGGGAGATGCTGGCGTCATTTGTAGCGATCCAACGCTATCTCAAAGGTGTTGGCCCCAGCAGCCCCTCCCTCACAGACCCAGTCAGGGAGCAGCACTAAAGTGCAGATGCAGAGGGCTAAAGTGCAACCAGTACAGGTTCCAGGTGAGAGGAATGATAACCCAATATGACTGAAAGCCTTTTAAGCCAGCAAAAAGAGTGTTCATTTGTCCAGCGCGCAACCAAAACGTAATTAAAGGTCTGCTCTCAGTATGTTTTAGGGCATACCCTAATCCCCAGGGTTGCACAACAGTGCCTGAAGGAACCGTTCACCGCTGCATTCCGCGATGAGCAAAATGGCAGCTGCAGCCGGCACCTCTGAGAAGAACACGACATGGGGGAAAAAGGGATGAAATATTGCCTATTTAAAGCTAAAAATGACAGCTACCTGTGCCCCTGCACATGCATTTCCATAGCCTCCACTCCATGGTGCCAGGAGACATGTGATGCCGCTCCGAGTAAGTAATGGTCCCGGTCGAGGCGTGGAGCTTCACTGAGTTGCGGCCATCTTGCAGCGGATCAATCCAAGCCCCCCTGACATTCACTCTCAGCATCAGTGCAACTATGAATCATTGGTTTTCCTTCGAAAGTATTTGCTTTTTAATCCATAAATGTAAAGTTGGGATATTTTCTAGATATTTAATGCCATCTCCCTGACCAGGGAGACTTTTCCATTTTTAAACTCTTTTCTCCAGTCATATATTGCTAATAATTGCAAAGAGTAGTCTATGAATTTGCTGTCCGATAGTCTTAGGCTGGGAGTTATTATAATGTTATCAATTCTATCATTTATTATATCGTCTGAGTACAAATAAGAGCAAGCAATGTATAAATCTGGGGTATCTCTGAGAAATAATAATAAGTTGACTTTGTTGAGTCCTATAGTTGTTGAGTCCTATAGTTGTACACAGCTTTGGTATTCTTAAGCGACCATCTGATTGTTTTGAAACCATCACATGTGCAGGAAGGTAGGTGAATGGATGTAGTTTTTAACATATTTCTTTTTTGTCCGATCTAACTTAATGAGATTCTTTGCGTCTGTGAAAGCCATTTTCAGTTTAAATGACAGCTGAGGAACCAACTATTGTCATATTTCTACCTTTTGTGTAGGCTTGAGTGGCACTGTCAAGTTTTTTTTATCCCATCCTGTTAGTACCTCATTTATTTTGCTCTTTTTTATTAACCTGTGTGAGAATCAAAGTTCAATTCAAGGTTCCACTCACTGTCGCCTGGATGAACCTGTGGATCACAGGACCTTTTGAAGAGAATTCGGAATGCAGTAGTGTCAGCCTTGGCCTTTAAACTAATCAGTTTAAGGGGCATAGATCATTTCAGGCCTTTTAAAAAGCATGCTCCTTAGACATTTTCCCTTTGAGATGCGGGTTCCACTGGGGTCATACCAGAGCCTCACGTTGTTCAACCTTTACATACCGCCTATGGTTAATATTGTCCTGCCTTTTGGGACCTCATTAGTGTCCTATGCAGAGGACTCCCAGCTAGTGTTCTCCCTCACCCTGACTGAAAACACTCAGCTCCTTACCTTGAGCCTTGCATTGACAAAGTAGGTAGATGGATGGACAAGTCCAGTCTCAGGTTCAGGTTCAATGGAAACAAAACTGAGCTGATGATACTAGGGAATAATATAAAACAGAAAGGAACACCTATCTGCACCAAAACAATTGTGCCTGTACTTCAGCCACCCTTGCACCACGGTGGAAGGGTGCCTGTGTTAGCATGAGGCAGCACTCAGTGCACCAGCTCAGAGTGAGCGCATGAATGTGTCATATCTCAGTAAATATATCACATTACTGCTCATTCCAAGCCACGCAGCGCAGCAAGTTGTCTTGCTGCATTGTGTTCCTTGACATTTTCATAAATTTGGCCCCATGTGTCTTTTTTTACATTAAGTTTTTGGCCAGTTTTTTGCAGAATTTCTCAATCATCTTCAAATCAATACTCATGCCTTCCCATACATTACTGAGTATTACGTTTTTGTCAGCAAAGACTAACGCAGCAAATAGTTCACTATGTTCATCTGAGACAAATGTAAAGCATTTTCTGAAGGTCACTTATTAAAGGTTCCTTCACAATATTAAACAACAGTGGGCATAATGAGTCACCTTGTTTTACCCCAGACGTCATTGTTATTTCAGATGTAGATTCATTTTTTCACCTTGAATTACATGGAGGAAGCCGTGTATAAGTATTTTTTTATATCTTGGATATATGACTAAACTCTGTCTTTCGAGACTCCGTATGATGTGTCAGTGACTGACAGAGTCAAATGCTTTCAAAATGTCTATGAATCCACTGCAAGAGAGTGTTTATTCTTTTATACCCCTCTTATGATGTTCTTTAATAGTATCAGGTTCTGAAGACACCCTCTCACTTTCATGAAGCCTTTCTGTCATGAACGCGATTCTGTATCAATTGTTATCTGTCTCCAATTGCTCATTTTATTCAGCTCATTGATTGGAACGTTCTAGGGAATTAGTATTGATCAGTTCTTTTTGATGCCTTCTGGGACTCTTCTAATTTCTAACCAATTTGGTAGTATTCTGTACCTCCAATTTTTTTTGTGAACATTGAGCAGATTGCATAAGCCATATATTTAGGCATCACAGCTTTGTACAGGTTGGTGTTTTTAAAAGTTTCTGCTATTTCAGGAAGTGTAATTACTTTATACCGAGCCCGTAGTCCCATTTTATGAAATTCTGTCATTTGGGATTAATTTCGGGGTTTTCGCTTCCTTTTTCAATAATGTCTTTATAAGATTGATAAAAATCTTTTGTACTGATCTGACAAATGTCATAATCTGCACCATCTGCCATAATTCTGGCAATTTTCTTTTAGTCATTCTTGAATATTGCCTTATATTTTTTGTAGATGCCCTTTGCTTCTGCATATTTTTTCTTAGGATTTCTTTTGAGTTTTTCATTTTTTCTTGTTTATGTTACTTTGGTCTAATGTATTCTAGATGTAATCTTGAACAGTGCTCCTAGGCTCATTACCATTTCCCGTGGTATTTTCTGAATATTTAAATCACGAGTTCTTCCATCAAATCCATATAAGCTTCTTAATTTGGATTTTTGGAATAGTTTTGCACTTCTAATATTCTGTCATTCAGATCACAAAAGTTACTTATTTTAGCCTCTGGTTTCCTGTTAATAAAGTCTTTACGCTTTTCTTTTATTGTTCCCTCTCATATTTCTGGTTCATCATTGTAGTCATTTTCAATATTGGTGTTGTTTGATCAAATCATTTGCACGTTTTTTGCTAATTTCTCTTCTATTGCATTTTCTAACCAATCTTTTTTCCGATTTTATTCTCAAAGTGCAGGACCATGAGCGCATTTATACTTCTTTTGTTTTTATATAGTTTTTCCAACAGTGATAATTATTTTTCTGACCGCAGTTTTGAAAGTTGCTGCCTCCTAGAGCTGGAAGTCTTTTATCATCTTGTGCAATTCGGTGTGTGAATCTTTGCATGTGTGACCCTCCGATTTTAGTTGTGAATCACAGATCATAAGAGCTACATAGGAACTGTAGGTCCCCTTTCTGAATTCTGCCTTTGCATATTGGCATGCAATGTTATGGAACTCAACTTCCTTGTCACATTTTGAGCAGCACGTTTTCAGGTAGAGTCCTCTGTGTTTATTGGAGACATGTTTTAAAGTTATTTGAAGGTTCTCATTATGTCTCCACACAAATCTCAGTTGTATTTTTCATTGGGATATTTCCAGCATGTGATGTTCTTGAAGTTAGTTTTCTTGTTATTTGGTTTTTCATTGACCTCATATACATCCGGCAGTTTTGCAAGTCTTGATGTGACTGTTTTGCTTTTAACTGATGAAGCTACAAATGTAATGCTTTCACAGAGGTCAATAATTTCCTCATTATTGATAAGTAAGTAGGGTGAACAGTCGCGATAAAGAATGATCCAATTCCTTGTTGTTCATTGTGTTGCTAGAGCTGGGTATAGAGTTCACAAAATTGCTGAGGAAGTTAATGATTTGTGGAAAAAAACAGCACCCACTTCAACCATTGTGTTGAGGCTTTTGTAATGCAAGAACTACCCCATCTGGAATTGGGACTGTTAGGATTGCCATTTGATGCTATCATGCCTAAGGCCAAGACAGATACCTTGTTTGGCCTATCTTTATTGAAGACTCCTCCAAGAAACTAGTGGTATAGTGATAGCTATCAGCGGGACCACTTGGAATAGTTACTCCCACTGTTTACCCATGCTTGATTAAATTTCTTCACTTCCACATTTCGCGCAATGGGCAGAAATCACATTGCCTCAACACCTACTGCGGGCCATCGTAAAGATTTGTTTTAGTTAAACAGACAAATTCCCCTGGTTCGCACCAGGTCTAAGTCAGCTGCTAGGCACCGGCCAATGCAGAATACTGGCCCTGAGCCCCAGGTTAGCGTACGGGGAGAGATGAGCATTGCAGCTGGGACGATCCATAGGAAGTGCCTGGCTTGCATCCAAATTTGCCATCGCCCCAGAGGACAATGTTTTTTCCAGCCCAATCAACCCAGCCCTAAGAGCCAATCCTTAACCCCAAGTTATGGATCTGACTTGCTGACTCCCTTACCTACATTGTTTCAACATACCAGAGACTGTTCTGTTGTAAATGAATCTAGGACCCTAGTGTAATTTTCCCGATTCATGCCATTATATAGGTATACTTTATCATATCCTTATATAGGTATAGAAATCACTACCATATTTAGCCTAAGCCATACAGCCCAAATACGGCATGGCTACTTCCACTAAGTTCCGATAATAAACAACAATTTCTTAGAAAAACCTGCCTTCCGCAGCCAGGGACTTCCCCGTGCTTGAATATTAAGTTCTCCAAGAACTCCTGGCGTTTTCCAAGAATTTAGCCTTTGAGTGACGTTATTAAGTCCAAACATGCGTCAAACTCGGCACCTTCAAAGTATAAATATGTCTTGGTTTGCCCAGACAAACACACAGTGGTTTGGAGCAGATCGACTATCTACTTGCCCGACGCCCTGCAGCAGCAAGAGCCGAAGGAAGCCGACCCTCTAAATGACTCACTCAGAGAGACGCTGTCTTTTCTCCTGCCGAGAAATCCAGCTCCAGTGTTTCCGGCTTACCCTTGCGGGTATTTGGGAAATCGAGTCCTGAGAGAGAGATACAAGACCTTCTTCTTTCTAACACCAAGGTACAGAGCTGATTAGACCTCTTAGAGAATTCTTGGAATAGATTCCTGGCAGAGAACCACTAAACTTAAGCTACTCCTCACTTACTTCTTCCCTTGTACTAGACTTAGGTTAGGTACACCGGGGTAGGCGTATTTTAGAAGCACCAGCTGAGTACTTTTAGTCATTATTTATTACTGTATGTATTTTATACATTTTATGCACTTCATGGCTTAGAAACCATATCATGCTTTTACAGTACTACTTTATAATACTGTTTGTATTATATGCCTTGTACTTTATAACCAGTATTACGATTGTAGCAGTTCATTTCCAATGCTTGAGAAAGAAGACTGTTCAATAAATACTTTTTTTGAAAACGCCTGTCTCTCTATTTCTCTGTATCTCTGGTGAAACGAAGCATGCACGATTGACTGAGTAAAATAGTTATCTATTGTTTCCGCGACTCTAGAGATTTGATTTCTTATTCTTGGGAAACAAAGTTGTCATGTTTATGCAGTTGTCAGAAACTAATCCCTTCTTGTTTATTCGAGAAAGTTTCTAGTGACCTCTGATCTAGCTGGCACTCACTATTAAGTTTAATATATTCGGTAGAGACCTAGTCGACCTCAGTCCTACGTCTAAACTACAGTTTATATTATTATTCCAATGCGCAGAGCCTATTGGGAATATAGGAACTACTCTACAGTTCAACTTGGAGACCTGCTGTCAGGATCAGAAAAGACAGCCAAAGAGGCTAACTTCATATCACTAGTTTGTCAAGAAGGAAGAACCTAGTGAAAGAAAGCGAAAACAAACAATCCGACAAGGAGAACAGATGTGAGGTTGGAAGGTCCTAGAAATCCTTATGGAGGAGACGGTTCCTTAAGATGGCGGTCTCCTCGGTTGGCAAGTTTATTGCACTAATGCTCCATGTTACGGCACGTGAGCTAAAGAGCAGTGGGAAGTGCATGCGCAGCCTTTCAAAAGGCGCACTTCACGAAAGAAATCTGAGGGAGTAGTGGCTTTCCTTCGCGGCTCATCTGTAGAATAGTTTTGAGGGATAGTATTAGTTGCGCATGCTAGTCGGGTAGTTTAGGGAACTCCCTCGGTCCGGTTCGTTTGGCTGAGTCTACTCAGGAGCAGGTTTTCAGAGTACAAGGAAACGGTTTGCACTAACTTCCAATTTCAGACTTGACTTTAAAGATAAAGAGAGACACGCTTACCTGAGAATTTCCAGTGTCTTTTTCCTCATTCAAGCAAGTACCCTGTTAAGGTAAAATACATTAAAAAGTTTACTGAAGACATTGAAGAATGTATTTAGTGTTTTGTTTTAAACAGAAAGAGAAAAGGTTATTTACCAAACAATAAGCAGGAGGAGGAGCTTTGCGGCGCCTAAGATGGCTGCGTGAGCTCAGGGCTCCCGTGCACCCCGCCACCCCGATATCTATCCTGTCCGAGATCCTGAGAATATTTGACGGGGAACTGTTGCTGAGCGCGTGAGGACACGACTGCTGTTTTCGGTTTTCCTGGAGACCCCCAGAAGCCCGAGAAACATCGTCTGAAAACTTCGGGGCCTTCAGAATTGGGGCCCGGGGGCGGTCCGGGCTCTAGTGCAACAACAGCGGGGTCTGCCACCGGAAGTCGCCTGTCCGTAACTCCATCTACGGGATTTGTTGGCACTTCCTTCGCCAGTGGAGTGGGGACATGCCCGTACGTGGGCGCCGTCAGTCGCCCCTCTTGGTTTGATCGTGCCCCTCGTGCCTAGACTTGAGGCGCCTCGCTCGGATCACGATCGTCAGCAGTGGAGTGAAGTAACTGAGATCGGGCTGTGGCCAAAGTTCTGGCCATTATCACTGGCACTGGCGTACTGGGTCATATCTGAGTATCGTGTAACCCTGTGGTCTGTGTCCATCCCGAGATGGCGACCAAGCCGGACCTCAATAAACAACAGTCGAAGAACACCAGAGGTTCCCGAACTGTCCAGGTCAATAAGATGGACCGTTATGCGCAGCCGAGGAGCTCCCCTGTCACCCTCTGGAAGTCGCAGGACGGTGGAGGGGAGTCATCAGGTCAGACTACGGAACCGACGATGTCTGACCTAATGGCGGCTATACGAGGGGTCGAAACCTCTCTGGGTAAACGTATGGAGTCGTTGGATCACAAACTAGATACCGTGACCATCGAGGTTAACCTCATTAGAACTGATCTCACCAGAGAGCAGGTTAAATCGCTCGATATCAAGACGGCGAGCTTGACTGATGATGTGGCTGAGCTTCAGAGGAAAGTGAGGGGCCTCAAGGCCTCTGGCGAGATGGCGGCTCGCAAGCTGGACGATTAAGAAGGACCGGCCCGACGGAATAACGTGCGAGTAATCGGGATACAGGAGAAAGCCGAAGGGCCAGCCCCAGATTTGTTTACGGAGAATTTAATCATGAACAATTTGAAGCCGAAGGGACTCTGTAATTTCTTTACGGTGGACCGGGCTCATAGGATCCCCGGAGGTAGACCACGACCGGGGGCTCCGCCTCGGCCTATGATCGTCAGGGTCCTGAACTTCAGGGACAGAGACGCTATCCTGCAGACGTCGAGGACCGATGGGCCCCTTAAGTTTGAGAACTCAACTGTGAATTTCTTTCCCGATTTCACGCAAATGGTGCAGAGAAAAAGGCAGAGCTTCGGGGGTTTCAAGCGGAAGCTTCGAGACTTGGACATCAAGTATGCCATGCTGTATCTGGCCAAGCTACAAGTTGAGGTGGACAAGAAGGTGTGGTTCTTTGAAAATCCTGAGATAGCATCTGACTGGGTTGAGAGCTTGGCCAGCAAGACCCCCCTGGGATCAGGACGGTGGAGAAGAAGAAGCTCCATGATGATTCTGGGTGATGCAGAACGTTACTTGGACATGGTGTTAACAGCGGGCGGGAAAGGCTTTTAGATCAATCCCACTGTTATAGTTGCATATCTCGGAGATAGCTTCAGATTTAAGGGGAAGCGGGGCACCGATATCCTCCTCCGATCTATTTTTAGATAGTCTTTAGTTTCATTATGGGGCGACAGGCACACTGCGAGTTGGGGGCGGTAGCCAAATGCAGGTGTGCAGGGTGGGGGGAGGGGAGGTGGGTGTAAGTGTAGTTTGTATTTTTGTTGGTTCAGGGTCTATTTTTTGCTGAGGTGGAAACGTAGTTTGGCTATTTGCCATACATGGGTCCAGGGAGACGAGAGTTCAGGGGATCGGGGATCAAGGTGCTAAGCTGGAATGTTAACGGGTTGGGTGATAAGATCAAGAGGGGGATGGTCAGTCAGTTAGTCCAAAGGAACTCCCCAGTCGTAGTACTGCTCCAAGAGACTCATTTAGTGGGGAACAAGTGTAAGGCCATGCAGAGAGGAGGTTACAAACTAGTAGTACACGCTGGCTATACGACTGGTTCTAGGGGTGTTGGGATACTGTTCAAAAACTCCTTCCCCTTCTCTGTGCAAGCAACCTTGGTGGATCAGAGAGGTCGATATGCTGGAGTGTCGGGACTTGTTGGGGGCCCTACAGTCACATTTTTATCGATTTATGTTCCCCCTGCTCTCCAGACCGAGACGTTCCGAGACTTGGGGGCCATCTTCCTTACCCTTCCCCTTGGTCATCTGGTGTTGGGAGGAGATTTTAACTCAGTGGTGAATGGTGTGATTGATCGGGCCCCCCGCGGTGCTCCACAGGCGCAGAGAGGGTTGTCTGATTTTATGACTACGTTGGGACTGATTGATTGCTGGCGCGTCCGTTATCCTAGCATGACACATTACACTCATGTTTCGGCTGCACACGGCCCTCTCTCACGCTTGGACTACGTCCTCCTCCCAGCTGCGATGGTATTGTATGTGTCGGAGGTCAGGCATTTGTGGAGGGGTGTCTCTGATCACTCTCCGCTCTGGTTGTGCCTTGCACTGGAGCTTCCGGCTGTGGGCAGGATAGCTCCCATAGGAGCATGGCGGCTGAAAGACTCGGTCATTGCTAAGGAGGTGCGCCACATGTCTGATCGGTATATCTCTGAGAATTTCGGGTCGGTTGATTCCCCCAGTTCGCTGTGGGGAGCATTTAAGACGGTGGCCAGAGGGGAGGTGTTATCCATTGTCTCGAAGTAGAAGAAAGAAGGGTTGGCTGTGCTGCTCGGGAAGGAGGAGGAGGTTCTATCCCAGGAGAGGCGGGTGGCTGAGTCTCCGTCGGAGGCCGGCCTCCACCTCTCGAGGCTCCGTGAGGAGGAATATAGGAATCTTGCCAGGGAAGGAGCCTTAGCGCATCACAATTCAACACAGAGTCGCGTGTATGAGCATGGAGACAAAGCGGGCAAGCTTATTGCCTTGCTCGAGCGGGGAGAACATCCGTCCCGACTAGTGCCTGAATTGGAGAGTCGGTCTTCGAGTAGGCTTACGAACCCGCAAACTGTGGCCAATGAATTCGGGAAATACTTTCAAGAGATTTATGCTGTGTGAGACAGGTTTACAGAAGTCGATAATGAGGAAATGATTAGAGATATAATCATGCTGAGTTTATCCGAAGAAGACCGTGATTTCCTCGATTCGGCGTTCACGGATGACAAAGTTGCACAGGCTATCCGTCAGGTTAAGTCCGGCAAAGCCACTGGTCCGAACAGCATTCCGTTCGAACTATACAAACTCAGTGCTAACAAAATTGCTCCCTATCTGAGGGCTATGTTCACCGACAGCAGAGACAGGGGTGTACTCCCATACAACCAACGGGTGGCCAATATCGTGCTTATTCACAAGCCTGGCAAACCTACGGAAGTATGCTCTTCCTACAGACCCATTTCTCTACTGAATGCCGAACTCAAGATCCTGGCCAAATTATTGGCCACCGGACTGGTGAGGGTGATCTCCTAGCTGGTACACCCGGATCAGTAAGGGTTCATGCCGCGGCGCAGCACAGCGCTAAATCTGCGCAGACTCCATAGCATATTGGGGTCGGCCGGTCATCTGCAGGAGCAGGCAATCATGGTCTCCCTGGACGCCTCCATGGCTTTCGACAGAGTGGAGTGGCCCTACCTATTTGCGGTGTTGGCAAAGATGGGATTTGGCGTGAACTTCATAGCTTGGGTGCGGTTGCTTTATACATCCCCCCGGCTAGAGTGGTGGTCAACAACTGTAAGTCAGAGAACTGCGCCCTGGGTAGGGGCACCAGACAGGGGTGTCCATTGTCCCCATTGCTTTTCGCGCTAGCTATGGAGCCACTGGTGGCTTGGGTGAGATGGTAACCCTCAATACGGGGCAAAAGGTGGACACCTGAGTGGGAGGACAAGATCTCCCTCTACGCGGATGATGTCCTGCTCTACCTCACGAGATCTAAGACCTCTCTCCTATATTTTCTGGATCTTCTTGAGGTCTTTGGGAGGTACTCGGGACTGGTGAATAACTGGGACAAGTTGGTGATATTTACTTTAGCCGGTGGCCCCCCGAACGTCCGCGGTCCTGTCCCATTAGAGTAGAGACAGAGGGCTTTAAATATCTAGGGATTTTTGTCACACTTGATCCGAAGCTACGCTTCGATTGTAAACTGGCCGTACCGCTGGTGCGGTGTAAGATAGACGTGGAACGCTGGCGCTCCCTCCCATTATCCATGGTTGGTAGGGCCACTCTCTTCAAGATGATGGCCTTGCCGAGATTCCTCTACGCCCTACAAAACTCGATGGACCCGGTGCCCACTTCCTATTTCAAGGGAATTGAGTCATTGCAGAGACACCTCCTGTGGGACGGTGGAGCTTGCATAGCCTTTAACAAACTGACCTTGGCGAGGTACGACGGGGGCATCGGTCTCCCTGATCTGCGCAAATATTACTGGTCCTCACATCTAGCCGCCATCAACCATATTGTGTATGGCGTGCCGGGTGATCCTGGTTACGCCATGGATCGGAGCCTTTCCCCCGGTGGGGATGTAGTGTAGTTCCTATTTTCCCAATAGGCCCTGCGCATTGGAATAACATAAACAGTAGTATCGACGTAGAAGTGCGGATCTTCCAGGCCTCTACTGACTATGCTAAACTTAATTGGGTTTGTTACCAACTAGCTCAGAGGTCACTGGAAACTTTCTTGACTGAATAGGAAGTGATCAGCTTCCCTGGCACAGCCAAGAAGGGATTCAGTTTTCCAACAACCGTGCAACATGACAACTTTGCTCCTCAGATAAGAGTCAATCTCTAGAGTCGTGTGAAACAATAGACAGGTATTTTACTCAGTCAGTTGTTGTGCAGATTACTTTCACAATATGTAGAGAATAGAGAGACGGGCGTTTTCTATAAAAGGTATTATTTATTGAACAGTCTTTCTTCTCATACAAGAGAAATGAATTGCCACAATTGCAAGACTTGTTATTATAAAAAGTGCGTACAGTAAGATGAGAATTGCGAAATAATACTGTAAAAGCATTGATATGGTTTCTTAGCCATACAATGGTTTAAAATGAATAAAACATATATACATTCATATATACATTAGGCTAACGTACTCAACTGGTGCTTCTAACTACACCTACCCCAGTGTACCTGACCTAAGCCTAACACGTGGAAGGGAGTAAGTAAGTTGCAGTTTAAGTTAAGTTAGTTTTGCCAAGGTTTGCTTCAAGAATTCTCTCTAAGGGTTTAGTCAACACCATACCTCTGAAATAGAATGTTGAAGGTCTGGTATCTCCTTCCAGGGACTCGATATCCCAGTCACTCGCAAGAGTAGGCTGGAAACGCAGGAGCTGGATTTCTCGGCAGAAGAAAAGACAGCGTCTTTCTCAGCGCGTAGAGGAAGAGGAGGAGGGGCAGCGTCCGTGGGCTGGTTGCATCTGCTGGGCTCTGCAAGGGACGGCTGCTCAGTTCCTCTGTTCACCACACCATCGTTCGCTCGTTCGCAGCGATAGCATCAGCAGCGATAACGGCAGCGAAGCCTATGAGGCAGCTAGCTAGCATTTGCTTAAGGCAACGTTGGTAATATTTATACCTGAAAGGTGCCTTGTTTGACGTAAGTTTTTGGACATAAGACGTCAATAAAGATGTCACTAGGAAGTGATCATCTCTCAGTGCTCATTAGAGTTCTATTACTAATCAAAACATAGCAAGCGGGGTTTTCCCAGGTTGCTGAGTTTTTATCTTGTTGAAGAACTCGGAGTGTTAATCTAGGAATCTTTGATAGTGGCTTCTACTGTGTCATTTGCACTAATGAGCTGCAAAGGAAGTTGCAGAGGAAGTGATTCTGAAATGTGGCTCTGATCGTGTGAGTCCAGAGACGAGTTTCTGAATATTGCATTTGATCGGTTATGCCAATATAGGGGAATAAATGGATTATAGCCGTATAGGGGCATAAAGGTCATAGGGTTGATCAGGGTCCTAGATTAGAACGCGACACCCACTCCACGAATTTCTGTCCATCAAATTACTAAGACTATAGCAAAAGATGCATGTGTAACATTGCCCACCCCAAAATACATATTTGCATTTGAAATAGGCGTATTTGAAATACGTGAAAATATAGGTACTGTACGTCTTTAAGCATAGTAATCATTAAAAAAATTATAGCATATGTAATCAGTTTGAACGATTTTGCGAAAGAATTACACATGAAATATCTCTTAATACAGAAAAGAAGGGCGAGATAATTTCATCACATATAAATGCATTGCAGTAAAATGTGCTAGAGGCTGGTGTAAAGTTATTATGTCTCTAGATTTAGCTAAATAGAAGTAGAAGCTTCTGTTCTCTATGAATAGGTCTACTTTAAGCAAAGAATGTTCGTGCCAGAAAAAGGGGAAAATATTATGAAAAATAGTTCAATCCCAAAAATATTTTCTAGTGAACGGGGGAATAGAGTTCCAACGCTTTTAGCAGTTTTTGTTGATCAAAACTGAAGGCCGAATTCAGAGTTCATGGGAACGCTGTGTGTCGGAATGCTTTTCAAAAGTTATTGTTTCTGTTCAGGGGAGAACATCATATCAGAAAGGCTCTCAAAAAATTGGTCTACAAAATCAGGTGACAGTTCGACCAAATTCGATAGTGCTGTAACTTGGCAGGTGTGAGAATGATTGCTGTCATCAAAGTCTGGATCAGCAATGCTCACAGAAGGTCATACCTGGGTGATGTTGCTTTTGTCACTCGCTCCACTGTTACCACCTAGTCGTAGTACAGGAGTCTCAACGAAGCCGTAATCAGCATTAGTAGCCGCTGGGGACAACACAATGCGTGAGCCGTTACAGGACTGAGCAAAGTATCGATATCCATTGGTACTGCTGATGGAAGTGCAAGACAGATGTCCAAAGCGCACTCATCTCCGCATAGCATACATCGTAGTACAGGTAAGATGCAGGTTTGCCATATCGGTCTGAATGAAAGGAACCAGGTCATGTTTAGATCTCTCAGCCTGGCCAATCCAAGGACTCTAGTTATTCTGTCCCGGGAGCGGATTGCTAGGATCGTTTCTTCCATCCATGTAGGAATCATGTCTGAGCTTTGGCTTGCCATATCGGAGCAGGAGGGTCAAAAATAAAATGCCTGCTACAAGTCCCAAAAATAGGGGTATGCCGCCAAAGACTGAATGGACAAAATTGGGAATGATTCCCAGAATTGCTTGAAATGGTGTTAGCAGTCCCGTAAAAATCGTCTTAAATATGCCTGGGATGCCTATGGCGCTAGACATGTTAAGAATTTGGCTAAGCATTTCTGTGAAATGCACGGGGCAATTTGTTGATAAAAGGTCATGAATCTCTGATGTTGTCCTTGCAACTTGGAGTTCATACGTCTCTTTTGATGACGTGATGGGCACTGTTGTCTGCAAAAGCAAAGACTTCATTTTGCTTAAAGTATCAATTCGTATAGAAGAGAAATTCAAACGAGGCCAGATGGGAGTCTCTATGTCTCCAGGGCCGCTCGGAAACAATGCTTGCATACAGCATTTGACCATGGAAGTTACGCTTACGAGATAGACTTTCCCTGGCAAAAGGCCACAACAGCTGTGATCCGTTATTAGAATGTAACTCCCATTTGCGAGTTGCATAAAGAAAGGCTCTATCTGCGTTGCAGGTGTGATATGTTGGTGGCATGAAAGATTGTTAGAATTACCTCCACAGGCTCCGTGTAAATTAATACCCTGGCACAAAAGTATACCGCTTAGTGAATGTTTACAGTTTTCACCACTAAGAAGTACATTTTTATTGCTGTCACTATAGCATGAATGTGTGTATGGTAATTTCCATGCTGACTTAACGTATCCTTTACCCAATCGTTCATACTGGCCCGTAGGTATGTATTCAAGGCAATTTTAAAACTGGAAAGTTGTTATCGGAATTATGATAATCCCGTGTATTATCCATTCAATGACAGGACTTTCTGACATTGTCAAAGGTAATCTCTCAAGTTTTTCGATGCTCAGGATTGTACAGTCTGCTCCTTTCTGTGCCAAGCTGATTTGTTTATCAGTAAGGTTAAAGATGGAAAACAATGACGTTGTGTTGATTAAATGCCAAGGCACATAGCCTGAACAAAGATTTTGCAGCGTCCAGCCTAACTGTACAATAGAACGCAATTGTGACTGGCCATACTGTAACATTAGCAAGTCTTTGTCTATTATATCAAAGGCAGACGATACAATGCTGTCAAGTGAATATATTCTGGAGGACAGAGTCATTAACCCATTGTCCACTACAGAAAGTGATTTTTCCAAATTAATACGATCAATTTCTCGTATTTTTTCTGCTGTTTCAATTTGTGTGACTTTCCAAGCCTTGTTGTGTGCAGCATAGATACTGGTCGCTATGAAACGCTTTCGACGCTGTTTGCGTGGTTCCATAATAAAATTGCGCAAATCAGCACCATCTTTAAGTAAAGATAAGTGCTGCTTAATTTCAGCCAGTGTGGATGATCCTAGCCATTCGAGGCAGAGTTTCCCTGCACTGTATGTTGTTACTATTCCTGGATGTTGTCTCTGGGAGTATCTAGGGTCTTGTCTGGTCATTTTTAACCCCTGTGTTTTATTCAGGAATCTATCTTGACAGTTGTTTGTGTCAGTAGGCCAGATTAACCACTTTTTCCAATCAGGATGTGTTCTGTTTAAATGTAAAATTTTAGATACGTCTATCTCAATAACTGTATTTGTATTCTCAAGTATTGGCTTTGGAATAGACGGTTTGTTAAGGTCTTTAATCTTAGCTAGGCCAAGACAGGATGTTTGGTGAATTGTGTCATTTAAAAACATCATTTGTTCTGGGATCATGCAGGCTCTGAACAATGCTTCTAGGCCTTGTACCTGCCACTCTTTTGTACCCCAGATGGTTTTTGTTTCAATGTTATTTTTCCAATAATCAAAACCAAATGTCATCATTTTTTCATAAAATGCTTCTGAATATATCAATTTAGTATTTGTCAGCATTGTTTTCAATCCTGCTTTATCTAACAGTTTATAATAAAACGTTTCTGCATCACTGGTGTTAAACCCTGAGAAGTACTTGAATTTCTCATAGAATGTTTTAGAACTGCTTTTAGATGGTGTCGCACAATGTTCCCATTGGTTATACTCAAAAACATTTCTAGGCTGTGCAGACTTATGCAAATAATGATCACCATAATGTGTGAAGCAGAACATCTGTTCATAACTAGACGAACCTTGTAAATAATCATGATCTGTGAATCTAGCTGACATTACTAAATCAGACATCATATTATTAATACTTTCAAAGTCCCAATCATCAGAGAATGTACTAGGTTTTACAAAGTCACTTAAGGAAACCTTGAGTTGATGAGGATACTTCAGGATTTCGACCGGACCATAAATTTCATAGTCAGTTTTCTCCCATACTACCCCACCGGGTATTGGAATGGCTGTGACATTTACTGTTGACAGTTCTCTTTTCTTCACGTGGGATGATCTGTGTGGTTTGAGGACTAAGTTGATGTTCTGACTTGCTGTGTCCATTGTACTATATTTTCCCTCAATGAATTTTCCCAAACAAAGTACCATGATGAGCCAAAGCAGGAGGAAAAATATACCTAGACCAAACCAGAACTCTAACCATGGAGAAATAAGGTAAATTTCCTTGAGTTGATGAAAGAGTTCTGCAGCTTTTTCTTTAAAAGTCTTTGATTCTGGCATCACTTAGGGGTTGCTTTGATCCTCGGAAAAGTTATCGAAGTTGATGAAATAGCCAGAGGCAGTTCTGTCAATTGTTGGGATTGTTCTTTCAATTTGTCTTTCGGTAGCACATTCTGATGCCACATCTTTGTAGACTGGTGTTTCTTGACGAACTGTTTCAATCTGTGTTTTAACACCTTAGCTGCGTGTAAACATTTCTCCCCAGTGCTGCGCTGTCCATTAGAACTAGTGCTGAATGGACGTTCAATGGTCGTGCGCAGCACTGGGGAGGTAGCGCTGCTGACGACCATTGGCCGTCAGCAGCACTTAAGGGGTTAAGAGGCATGAGTTCCATGGCATTATTGCATAGTCCCTCTCTGTGCACTGCAGGCTGATCGAATGTGATTAGTCTTTCAGTTTGGACCTCTTGGATTGTGGCAAGTTTGGGTATTCTGTTGTTTCTCTGGAGTCCACTGGGCCAACTGTTGATTATAGGCCACATGCTTGTGGTGGTTTTACCAGCTCGATTGATACAACTCTGTTCTCCTTTTTACCAGCAAGGGGCGGTAGTACTACTGATCTTGTTCCGTTGATAGCTAAGACAGGTACTGCTTTTCTGTAAGAAGGCCCAAATTCCTTCTTCACCGCTATTTTTTCTCTGACTAGATCCCCAATCTTTGGAATCCAGACAGGCCTTGCTGGGGCTCTTGCTGGTGGTGCCTCGTCAGTGGTAGCTGGCTGTTGCTTTAACTTTATGTTGCTCAAGGATTTTCTTGTTTCGTTTAAGTCCTGTAAAACAGCCAAACGGTCTTTGATGTCAAAGTCTGTTTTCTTATTGTCTACCACTGATACCTGACTATCTAAGTCCTGAATTCGCATTCTGGTTCCGAACAATAGTTCGTATGGGCTGAAACCTTTTAGAGAATTTCTTGGCAAGGTATTTAGGTTTAACTGGACACTTATTAAATGTTTGACCCACCCAGCACCCAAACCTAATACCTTCGCTGTTATAGATTGCTTTATGTCCCGGTTTTTTTTTTCTACCACACTGTTCCCTTCGGGGTATGACGGACAAGAATACTGCAACCCAACTCCCATGCTGGCCGTGGCCTCCTTATAGGCTCGAGAGCTGAAAGCAGGACCCTGGTCAGAATGGAACATGGCAATTGCGTATGTGCCGATAAAGACTCGCAGATCTTTTATAACCGTTCTGGCGTCAGCCGAGCGCTGGGGCCACAGTTTTTTAAGTGTGTTTTAGCCTTAATGATTAATAGGACGCTGGATGGCAGGTAGACAGCATTATGCCTACCATGGCATTAATGCGCTTGACTCATTGCTGCGATCCCTGTCCCAGTCCGGGCAGTTCTTTACATATTTGTAAAGGGGTAGGCTCATTCCTGGCCACCAGTACACTGATTGTGATTCTTTCAGAGATTCCCTCATCTGTATGTGCCTTGGACCTTCACCCATGTGTGCGTCTGCTATTAATAACTTTCTCCGGTTCATGTTTGGAATTACCCTATCCCCCACTCCAGGGATTCGAGCAAAAGGAACGGAGTTTGCATCGATTATGTATGCATAATTGAGTGGATAGTTCACGGGTAGTGCTGCACAGTCGCCTTTTACGGACGTTTTGACTGTATGTTCTGTGGTGTAATTTTATTGGTGTTCCCCTGATGAGGGGTCAGCTGTGGTACATTAACAGCTGTTTGGACTGTAGCAGTCCGCATTACATATTGGACTAATTGCCTATGTATTTTAATTAATGTTTTTAGCTGTGCTAAAAGTTCTTCTCTAGACATTTTATCAATGTCCGGATGTGGTGTGTAGCTGGCTAGAACCGGCCACGTTGCTCCTGGTCTACCTAGTGGACCGAGCCTGGTAATATGATCATTGCGTTTTAGGGCGCCATTAAACCAGAGCAGGTACTCTTGGAGTTTTAATGGGATTTCAATCTCCTCGAAAGGAGCGTACTCTCCCGGTGGATCCTCTATTTTATAATAGTGGAACTCATGTGTTGCGGCGTTTGCTGCTGGAAATTTTATCCATGAATAGAATACCTCTGTCTGCTGATATTCGTGTGCCTCTATCACGAAGACGACTGTGCCACCTTGTGTGGTCAGTCCATTTTCTATAGGTTTTGACTTTATAGATTTTCTTAAATGTGCTGGGATGATTATTGCACCCGGTTCAGTAGTACCGGCGTCCCGTTGATTTGCATCTACTGCGGTTTCAACGGTCCCGTTTTCTAACACTGACATTTTATAAATGCAGGTTTTGCAGATCAGGTCTCCAAGGAGACAAAGATTAGGTGCACAATATTTTGGAACACTGTATTCTTCAACGTTGAATAAACCAGAGCTTTACATAGGAATCTCTTCCTACTAAGGTCGGGCGGATTTTAACCTTTCACCCACTCTAGACGTCTATTGGAGTATTTACGGGAGAAAGGGGTCTGTGTGAAAAATGCACGACTGAGTTACTCTAACGTCTTGCGTTAGTTTATCGCCTTACCAAACATTTGTGCGCCATGTAGTGTAGTTTCTAATTTCCCAATAGGCCCTGCGCATTGGAATAACATAAACAGTAGTATCGACGTAGAAGTGTGGATCTTCCAGGCCTCTACTGACTCTGCTAAACTTAATTGGGTTTGTTACCAACTAGCTCAGAAGTCACTGGAAACTTTCTTGACTGAATAGGAAGTGATCAGCTTCCCTGGCACAGCCAAGAAGGGATTCAGTTTTCCAACAACCGTGCAACATGGCAAGTTTGCTCCTCAGATAAGAGACAATCTCTAGAGTTGTGTGAAACAATAGACAGTTATTTTACTCAGTCAGTTGTTGTGCAGATTACTTTCACAATATGTAGAGAATAGAGAGACGGGCGTTTTCAATAAAAGGTATTATTTATTGAACAGTCTTTCTTCTCATACAAGAGAAATGAATTGCCACAATTGCAAGACTTGTTATTATAAAAAGTGCGTACAGTAAGATGAGTATTGCGAAATAATACTGTAAAAGCATTGATATGGTTTCTTAGCCATACAATGGTTTAAAATGAATAAAACATATATACATTCATATATACATTAGGCTAACGTACTCAACTGGTGCTAACTACGCCTACCCCAGTTTACCTGACCTAAGCCTAACACGTGGAAGGGAGTAAGTAAGTTGCAGTTTAAGTTAAGTTGGTTTTGCCAAGGTTTGCTTCAAGAATTCTCTCTAAGGGCTTAGTCAACACCATACCTCTGAAATAGAATGTTGGAGGTCTGGTATCTCCTTCCAGGGACTCGATATCCCAGTCACTCGCAAGAGTAGGCTGGAAACGCCGGAGCTGGATTTCTCGGCAGGAGAAAAGACAGCGTCTTTCTCAGCGCGTAGAGGAAGAGGAGGAGGGGCAGCGTCCGTGGGCTGGTTGCATCTGCTGGGCTCTGCAAGGGACGGCTGTTCAGTTCCTCTGTTCACCACACCATCGTTCGCTCGTTCGCAGCGATAGCATCAGCAGCGATAACGGCAGCGAAGCCTCTGAGGCAGCTAGCTAGCATTTGCTTAAGGCAACGTTGGTAATATTTATACCTGAAAGGTGCCTTGTTTGACGTAAGTTTTTGGACATAAGACGTCAATAAAGATGTCACTAGGAAGTGATCATCTCTCAGTGCTCATTAGAGTTCTATTACTAATCAAAACATAGCAAGCGGGGTTTTCCCAGGTTGCTGAGTTTTTATCTTGTTGAAGAACTCGGAGTGTTAATCTAGGAATCTTTGATAGTGGCTTCTACTGTGTCATTTGCACTAATGAGCTGCAAAGGAAGTGATTCTGAAATGTGGCTCTGATCGTGTGAGGCCAGAGACGAGTTTCTGAATATTGCATTTGATCGGTTATGCCAATATAGGGGAATAAATGGATTATAGCCGTATAGGGGCATAAAGGTCATAGGGTTGATCAGGGTCCTAGATTAGAACGCGACACCCACTCCACGAATTTATGTCCATCAAATTACTAAAACTATAGCAAAAGATGCATGTGTAACATTGCCCACCCCAAAATACATATTTGCATTTGAAATAGGCGTATTTGAAATACGTGAAAATATAGGTACTGTACGTCTTTAAGCATAGTAATCATTAAAAAAATTATAGCATATGTAATCAGTTTGAACGATTTTGCGAAAGAATTACACATGAAATATCTCTTTTTTTTTTTTTTTTTTAATATTTTTATTGTAAAACAAAAAAAATTTCTGGCACACACATAACACATAGTGCAGATAACTTAATGCATGTAATAAAACAAAGTTACTATCAAGAAAAAACACATATTAATACAAAAAAAACCAATAAAGATGAAATTAATACATCAGCCCACGTTTGCAATTGATCTTTCTTTCCAACGATGTACCGGTTCCCAAATTTTTCTCCCCCACCTTTTTATCCTTTTACCTTTCTTCTCGAATATACCCTTTTCAAGGTTAAACGTCCCCAGTAATAAGGCAATCCACTGTGCTAAGCCCGGGGGAAGGGGATCGAGCCAAACTCTTGCAATCAACAGCCTGAGGACCGCCATCGCTACAAATAAAAATTCACTATGGGCGCCTTCACAATCCCTAACTCCTAACATAATTACAGTCAGTGTTAGGGTTACATTTAAAGCAAGTGTGTGGGCCATAAAATCCTCAATATCCTTTTATAAAGGCCTTAATTTGGGACAGAGCGCAAATATGTGGATGCTATCTGCAGCCATAGCATTACAACGCCAACAACAAATTCCTAAAGTTGCACCCCACTGTGCTATGCGATCTGGCGTATGATATAGTTGGTACAACGTTTTGAAATGTTGCGATTGTAGTGGGGCAGAATAGAAGACTGAGCAACCTAACTCCAAGGACGACTGGAAAACCTCCCCCGATATCCCTAATTTCCCAGCCCATTTAATACCATATCTATCAATGTCGTCCTTCTTCGTACCAGCCAGCTGGGCATAGAAATATCGAATGGAGCACACCCCGCTTTGCTCTATTGTCTCCATAATATTGCTTGTGTTAAATCCACCTGGCCCTCCTTTTTTCCTACGAAAAAAACTCCTGATCTGCAGATACTTGAAAAAACTATATCTTGCTATATTAAATTTATCTAGCAGATCTGAAAATAAAAGAATATTTCCATCAGGATCTAGCATATCTCCAAATTTCTTAATACCTTTTCTGTCCCAGTCCGCCATAATAGCATCCGAAAAAACTTCAGGGGGTAAGGACTTGTTTTTATACAATCTGATATATCTGTTAAATCTCCCTAAACCGCAGTTTTTTGCAACAGCAGACCATACATTATGAGCAGCGGCGACTGTCTTGAAGCGTGTTCGTTTGAAATATGATGAATCTATACATTTTAAGAAAGCGTTTGCTGTATCTTCGCCCAATACAATTGAATAAATCATAGTTGAAACAGCTTTTACTTTCGAATTCCCTTCATTTGCACCAATTAAGCCTTGAATGTATGGCAAAACCGATGCCCAATAGTAAAATCTAAAATCAGGAACCCCCCAGCCTCCCCTCTCCCTTGGTAAAGTCATGAACTTGTATGCCCATCTCGTCTTCCCATAGGACCAAATAAATTTATTTAGAATCGACTCCAGCTTATTAAACCAAATTGACTCAAACAATAACGGTATTGTACGAAAAAATAAAGAAATTTAGGAAGTATAATCATTTTGATGATATTAGTGCGACCCACTAACGTCAATCTAAGGTTATTTACCCTTAACAAGTCCGAGCTGACTTTTGTCAGTAAAGGCGAGATATTACACTCAACTACTGTCCCTATATCAGGTGAAATTTCAACTCCTAGATACACTGCAGAGGAAATCACTCGTGGATCATTACATTGAGTTACTAGGTTTTTAATAATCTGTGTTTTAGCTCTATTAAGCTTATAACCAGAAATGTTACCAAAATTTTGGGCCTCCTGTTCTATTACTCTTATTGCCATTCCAGGATCAGGAGTAATTATCGCCACATCGTCTGCGTATGCCAGCACTTTCACTACTGACTCGTTTACACACAAGGGAGGGATGCTGGGATTAAGATCGAGACTACGTAGATATGGATCCATATATAATGCAAATAAAAGAGGGGAGCTAGGACAACCTTGCCTAGTTCCTCTTTTAATCTGCACCGCCGCTGATAACTCCCGATTAATTTTAATTCTAGCCGTAGGATCCCTATAAAGAACCTGGATTGCTTTTATAAAATTATCACCAAACCCAAAAGTTCTCATTAGCTCCCATAGATATTCCCAAGCGACCCTGTCGAAAGCCTTTTCGGCATCTAGAAATAGAGCCGCGACAGGGCCGCCCGTAACCTCCATGGCATCAAAGCAAGTGATCACTGTCCTAATATGTTCAGTAGTCCCTTTCCCCGGGATAAAACCATGTTGGACTGGGGTAACTAATTTTTCTATTACAACGGACATCCTTGTGGCCAAAATTTTCGAGTATAGCTTCACATCGGCATTCATTAAGGCATAGGTCTATATGACCCAGGAATTGTAGCGGGCTTCCCTTTTTTCAAAATAACAATAACCTCCGTCTCGCCCCAAGAATTAGGAATTGAAATACCTCTCTGGGCTTGAGTAAGTATATCCAGAAGTTCCACTCTAAAACCTGATATAAAAGTCTTATAAAATTCAATTGGTATCAAATTTGGTCCTGCAGCCTTCGAGGAAGGGAGATCTGCTAAAGCTAAAGTCATTTCTTCTAGTGTTATGTTGGCATCAAGTATAGTTTTTTCCTCTGAATCTAATTTTTTAAGTTGAATATTTCCTAAATAATCCCTGATATTCTCAATTTCTGCCGCTGTCTCCCTATCATACAATTCCGAATAAAACTTCCAAAATTCATTTCTTATTCCCTCAGAGTCAGAGATTAGATTGCCTGAGCTGTCAACTATATTTTTAATATCCCCTGCGTTAGCTTTCTGCCTAGCTCTAACAGCAAGAATGTGACCAACCCGCTCGCTAAACTCGCACGCCTGCTCCTTCTTTGTTAAATAACTAGCTACTGTCTTCTTAGTGATACAATCCGCTATTTCTGCCTTTAAAATCATAATCTCCAACAATTGATGATCCAAAGGAAGCCCCCTCGAGATTAACCTACTTAACTCGGACTCAGCATTCAGAAGGGAATTAACTTGTTGATCGAACGACTCTCTTTCCTTTTTTCGTTTATAAGTTGAGAAGCTTATTGTCTCTCCTCTGACACTTGCTTTGAATGCATCCCAAATATATCCACTACTAGTGCTTCCCCTGTTGTTCAACCAAAACTCACTAATCCATTTTTCCATGTGCTTACGGTAACACTCATCTTGTAACAGAGCTCGCTCGAAAGTCCATTTATATATTTTCCTACCTAAGCCAGATAAGCTCAGTGACAATAATAATGGATTGTGGTCTGAAACCAACCGAGGAAGCTTCTTGATCTGCGTATTAACTAGCAAAGCATTAGATATTAAAAAGTAGTCCAGTCTTACTGTTATATTATGGGGGGGAGAAAAATACGTATCCCCATCTAGCTGCGGGTGCAGGTTGGCCCAAACGTCTGAGAGAGCATTATTCGAGGCCATGTTAGCGATCGCTCTGTGCACCCTTTTCTTCCTCCCTGTATAAGAATGACCTGATTGTAACTCAATGTTCGCCGGTCGGCTGATATTAAAATCACCACAACAAACAATTGGTTCTGCCCAAGTTGGGAGTTCATCATCCAGAAATTGGAAAATATCAGGGTCATCGCACGTTGAACCATACACTGAAACCAAAGTAAACCTAACCCCTCTGAAGCTCATTTCTATAATCACCCATCTGCCCCAGGTATCTTCTTTACTCCTAAGTACAATACAATCAGCGCCTCTTCCCAGAATCGCCACCCCTCGAGTTTTGGAAGCTTGTTTAGTATAAGCTAAAACTTTAAATCCAGTTTGTTCTAACAAGAAACCCTTTCCACCCTCCACATGAGTTTCCTGTAAACAAATCAAATCAGGAGACATTGATTTACAGAATGCTGAGACTCGCAGCCTCTTTTGGAGATCGTTAAGACCACAAACATTAAATGACAAAATTCGACAAGACATCAAAAAACATCGAAGATTAGCACCAACTTCAAATTCCACCTCTTAATCAAGCCCAAGACTTCCTTTGTCCTCCATTTGAACAAAACCTGAATCTGCCGCAAACTGCATTTCGCTGTGTATAGTGTGTGCCATTTTCTCCCTCCCCTTACCCCTCCCGCCTCCCTGAACCCCCCCATAGTACCCCTCCCCCCCTACAGGCAAGATGGCCGCCGAGGGCAAGATGGCCGCCGAGGGCAAGATGGCCGCCGAGGGGTGCAGTGAGTGAGTCGCACTCTCCTCTTCTCCACTGCCAGACATTCATCAATGGCTGAATAGACTAAATACTGCAAGGTCACTGTATGCCGCTGTCTGGTAGCTCGGTGATATTCCCTTCCCGGATACAACGAGGGAACATTGTTTTACGCGCAGCCATACATCTCAAAAGGATTATATCAGAAGTTTTCATTCTGGTAGCAGAACTCTGTCACAGGATGACCCCTCGTCTACAGCGCGGACTTGAGCTTAAAGACGGAAAAGGAGGGAAATCATCAGATGCGGATAATCCCAAAGGTCAGAAAGTTACAGTAAAAGAAAAAGAAAAAGAGAAAACAAAGGCGGAACAGAAAATCGCTGGCCCAGCTCCGGTCACAGTCGCTGCGCAGAAGAATGTAACAAGCCTTAAGAAAACAATGGCGAAAAGAAACGGAGCAGAAGGCGCAGCACCCGTAAAAGATGCAGGCCAAGTTACCAAGCCAAAGACTAAGGAGATTGCGTTTCGACAACCCACCGTAACGGAAAGCTTTGCCAACACTCCCGCCAACACTCCTGTAAGCAGTGGACCCCCCGCAGCCAAACCTGGTATTAACGCGGATTCCAGCGCGGGTGGGAGAGATGGAGCAGGCGCGGGTTCAGAGGCCACCGGAATCAGCGCTGGTGGAGCCGGTGGAGCTGGCGTTCTCAATGCGGATGCAGGTCTCAGGATCGGTCCCGGGGTTGCTAGGCAACCAGGAAGACCGGCAGCAGCAGCAGGTAAGCCGGCCACTGCAGTGCCTGCGGCCGCCTTGGGAGAGAGCAGTGATGCGGGAGTGACGATCGCCGAGGGTAAGACAAGTGTCTGTGCAGGGGCCGGGCTGAATCAGGGGTCAGAGGCGCTGGAATGGAGGCAGATAAAAACAAGCATAAGCAAAGTAGCAGGCGAAGATCTTACGGTTATGAGTGACTGTCGAGCTTTGCACACTCAGCTTCCGGGGGAATTATCGGATGAGACCCAAAGTTCTTCTGTGCTGGCACTAGAGCAAGCAGAGCGGGGGCCTGAGCTACATGAATCACACGAGCCAAATGTAAATGAGGCGAAGGAGGTCGCTGCTACTGTTGGCAATAATGCAGTTACTCTACTGAATAATAAACCCCTAACTTGGGCAGAAACTATGGATTTAAACGCAGAGAGTGGGGGATTTAAATCAGGAAGTGATTCCTCCACCTCAGCAGAAATCGGTATTGCCAGTGGCTCCGCCTCTGCAGAGAGATTTTATTCTGTGGAAGAAGACACACAGTCACAATCTCTGCCTTCAGAAGGTGTTTGTACCGACGAATCCACAGGTATTGATTCACTTAGTAGTTCCCCTCACAAAAAAAAC
Source organism: Lissotriton vulgaris (assembly GCF_964263255.1). Lineage (NCBI taxonomy): Eukaryota > Metazoa > Chordata > Amphibia > Caudata > Salamandridae > Lissotriton > Lissotriton vulgaris. Next base: position 214,061 of record NW_028250130.1, read on the forward strand.
GCCTGTCCAAAAGGAAACCTTCCACTGCAAGTAGTACCACCGATCCTACTAAAAAATTAGCGTGGGACTATTCAACCACTACCTTTTCTTTTATGGAGCAGGACAATCCAGCAACTTTGATTGGGGATCACGGCTCTGCTCAATCCTCTCAGCCTCCTGTTACGCTTGATCTTCTCTTTAACACCCTGAAATTAATGCAGACTGAGGCTAGAGGAGAGAGTAGGAGGGCAAGACAGGAATCTAGGAAGATTCAAAATAAACTCAGAAGCATAAGTAAAAGGCAAGACGAGATGGTTGAGAGAGTGGTACAAGTGGAGGAAAGGACCAGTAAAGTGGAAGATGATCTGAGAGACTTGAAATCGTACAAGGAAGAGCATCAAAAGGTGGCGGAGGACGTCAATTGGAAGCTGGAAGATTTCGAGAATAGGCAGCGTCACAATAACATCAGACTGCTTGGCGTGGAGGAAGGACTTGAAGGGGAGGACCCCAGGTTGTTTGTTGTGAATTTGTTAAAGGGGGCTTTCCCGGAGTTATCTAGCTGGCAGTGGGAAACAGAAATTCAAAGAGCCCACCGTTTCCCTTTTTTCCTTAAAAGGGGTCAGCCTCAGGCTGGGGGTTAGAAGGGGCAACCAAGGGCTTTGCTAATATTCGTAGGGAATTTCCTCCTTAGACAGCTGATACTGGACAAAGCAAAGCCCGAGTCAAGACGTACCTATAACAACGTTACGTTCTTTGCAAGACCGGACTTTTGCCACGCCACAGTTGAACGTAGATGGAGGCTGAGACAATTGATACCGCATATCCAGGCTTTGGGCTCTGAAGCTTATTTGCTTTACCCTGCAAAACTGAAAATTGTGACCAAGGGCCAGTTTAAAATTTTCTTTTCAGAGATCAAGGCAAAAGCTTACATGGTAGAAGTTTTGGGATATAAGGAGAAAATGTAATGGATTTAGTTTGATATGTTTGCAATACTGGCTGGCAGTGGGGAGGCGTGGCGGCTGCTGCTTCCCCGGCGTCCACATATAGGTCATGCGTGACCTATTTGCCTGAAATATCTCTTAATACAGAAAAGAAGGGCGAGATAATTTCATCACATATAAATGCATTGCAGTAAAATGTGCTAGAGGCTGGTGTAAAGTTATTATGTCTCTAGATTTAGCTAAATAGAAGTAGAAGCTTCTGTTCTCTATGAATAGGTCTACTTTAAGCAAAGAATTTTCGTGCCAGAAAAAGGGGAAAATATTATGAAAAATAGTTCAATCCCAAAAATATTTTCTAGTGAACGGGGGAATAGAGTTCCAACGCTTTTAGCAGTTTTTGTTGATCAAAACTGAAGGCCGAATTCAGAGCTCATGGGAACGCTGTGTGTCGGAATGCTTTTCAAAAGTTATTGTTTCTGTTCAGGGGAGAACATCATATCAGACAGGCTCTCAAAAAATTGGTCTACATAATCAGGTGACAGTTCGACCAAATTCGATAGTGCTGTAACTTGGCAGGTGTGAGAATGATTGCTGTCATCAAAGTCTGGATCAGCAATGCTCACAGAAGGTCGTACCTGGGTGATGTTGCTTTTGTCACTCGCTCCACTGTTACCACCTAGTCGTAGTACTGGAGTCTCAACGAAGCCGTCATCAGCATTAGTAGCCGCTGGGGACAACACAATGCGTGAGCCGTTACAGGACTGAGCAAAGTATCGATATCCATTGGTACTGCTGATGGAAGTGCAAGACAGATGTCCAAAGCGCACTCATCTCCGCATAGCATACATTGTAGTACAGGTAAGATGCAGGTTTGCCATATCGGTCTGAATGAAAGGAACCAGGTCATGTTTAGATCTCTCAGCCTGGCCAATCCAAGGACTCTAGTTATTCTGTCCCGGGAGCGGATTGCTAGGATCGTTTCTTCCATCCTTGTAGGAATCATGTCTGAGCTTTGGCTTGCCATATCGGAGCAGGAGGGTCAAAAATTAAATGCCTGCTACAAGTCCCAAAAATAGGGGTATGCCGCCAAAGACTGAATGGACAAAATTGGGAATGATTCCCAGAATTGCTTGAAATGGTGTTAGCAGTCCCGTAAAAATCGTCTTAAATATGCCTGGGATGCCTATGGCGCTAGACATGTTAAGAATTTGGCTAAGCATTTCTGTGAAATGCACGGGGCAATTTGTTGATAAAAGGTCATGAATCTCTGATGTTGTCCTTGCAACTTGGAGTTCATACGTCTCTTTTGATGACGTGATGGTCACTGTTGTCTGCAAAAGCAAAGACTTCATTTTGCTTAAAGTATCAATTCGTATAGAAGAGAAATTCAAACAAGGCCAGATGGGAGTCTCTATGTCTCCAGGGCCGCTCGGAAACAATGCTTGCATACAGCATTTGACCATGGAAGTTACGCTTACGAGATAGACTTTCCCTGGCAAAAGGCCACAACAGCTGTGATCCGTTATTAGAATGTAACTCCCATTTGCGAGTTGCATAAAGAAAGGCTCTATCTGCGTTGCAGGTGTGATATGTTGGTGGCATGAAAGGTTGTTAGAATTACCTCCACAGGCTCCGTGTAAATTAATACCCTGGCACAAAAGTATACCGCTTAGTGAATGTTTACAGTTTTCACCACTAAGAAGTACATTTTTATTGCTGTCACTATAGCATGAATGTGTGTATGGTAATTTCCATGCTGACTTAACGTATCCTTTACCCAATCGTTCATACTGGCCAGTAGGTATGCATTCAAGGCAATTTTAAAACTGGAAAGTTGTTATCGGAATTATGATAATCCCGTGTATTATCCATTCAATGACAGGACTTTCTGACATTGTCAAAGGTAATCTCTCAAGTTTTTCGATGCTCAGGATTGTACAGTCTGCTCCTTTCTGTGCCAAGCTGATTTGTTTATCAGTAAGGTTAAAGATGGAAAACAATGACGTTGTGTTGATTAAATGCCAAGGCACATAGCCTGAACAAAGATTTTGCAGCGCCCAGCCTAACTGTACAATAGAACGCAATTGTGACTGGCCATGCTGTAACATTAGCAAGTCTTTGTCTATTATATCAAAGGCAGACGATACAATGCTGTCAAGTGAATATATTCTGGAGGACAGAGTCATTAACCCATTGTCCACTACAGAAAGTGATTTTTCCAAATTAATACGATCAATTTCTCGTATTTTTTCTGCTGTTTCAATTTGTGTGACTTTCCAAGCCTCGTTGTGTGCAGCATAGATACTGGTCGCTATGAAACGCTTTCGACGCTGTTTGCGTGGTTCCATAATAAAATTGCGCAAATCAGCACCATCTTTAAGTAAAGATAAGTGTTGCTTAATTTCAGCCAGTGTGGATGATCCTAGCCATTCGAGGCAGAGTTTCCCTGCACTGTATGTTGTTACTATTCCTGGATGTTGTCTCTGGGAGTATCTAGGGTCTTGTCTGGTCATTTTTAACCCCTGTGTTTTATTCAGGAATCTATCTTGACAGTTGTTTGTGTCAGTAGGCCAGATTAACCACTTTTTCCAATCAGGATGTGTTCTGTTTAAATGTAAAATTTTAGATACGTCTATCTCAATAACTGTTGTTGTATTCTCAGGTATTGGCTTTGGAATAGACGGTTTGTTAAGGTCTTTAATCTTAGCTAGGCCAAGACAGGATGTTTGGTGAATTGTGTCATTTAAAAACATCATTTGTTCTGGGATCATGCAGGCTCTGAACAATGCTTCTAGGCCTTGTACCTGCCACTCTTTTGTACCCCAGATGGTTTTTGTTTCAATGTTATTTTTCCAATAATCAAAACCAAATGTCATCATTTTTTCATAAAATGCTTCTGAATATATCAATTTAGTATTTGTCAGCATTGTTTTCAATCCTGCTTTATCTAACAGTTTATAATAAAACGTTTCTGCATCACTGGTGTTAAACCCTGAGAAGTACTTGAATTTCTCATAGAATGTTTTAGAACTGCTTTTACATGGTGTTGCACAATGTTCCCATTGGTTATACTCAAAAACATTTCTAGGCTGTGCAGACTTATGCAAATAATGATCACCATAATGTGTGAAGCAGAACATCTGTTCATAACTAGACGAACCTTGTAAATAATCATGATCTGTGAATCTAGCTGACATTACTAAATCAGACATCATATTATTAATACTTTCAAAGTCCCAATCATCAGAGAATGTACTAGGTTTTACAAAGTCACTTAAGGAAACCTTGAGTTGATGAGGATACTTCAGGATTTCGACCGGACCATAAATTTCATAGTCAGTTTTCTCCCATACTACCCCACCGGGTATTGGAATGGCTGTGACATTTACTGTTGACAGTTCTCTTTTCTTCACGTGGGATGATCTGTGTGGTTTGAGGACTAAGTTGATGTTCTGACTTGCTGTGTCCATTGTACTATATTTTCCCTCAATGAATTTTCCCAAACAAAGTACCATGATGAGCCAAAGCAGGAGGAAAAATATACCTAGACCAAACCAGGACTCTAACCATGGAGAAATAAGGTAAATTTCCTTGAGTTGATGAAAGAGTTCTGCAGCTTTTTCTTTAAAAGTCTTTGATTCTGGCATCACTTCGGGGTTGCTTTGATCCTCGGAAAAGTTATCGAAGTTGATGAAATAGCCAGAGGCAGTTCTGTCAATTGTTGGGATTGTTCTTTCAATTTGTCTTTCGGTAGCACATTCTGATGCCACATCTTTGTAGACTGGTGTTTCTTGACGAACTGTTTCAATCTGTGTTTTAAGAGGCATGAGTTCCATGGCATTATTGCATAGTCCCTCTCTGTGCACTGCAGGCTGATCGAATGTGATTAGTCTTTCAGTTTGGACCTCTTGGATTGTTGCAAGTTTGGGTATTCTGTTGTTTCTCGGGAGTCCACTGGGCCTACTGTTGATTATAGGCCACATGCTTGTGGTGGTTTTACCAGCTCGATTGATACAACTCTGTTCTCCTTTTTACCAGCAAGGGGCTGTAGTACTACTGATCTTGTTCCGTTGATAGCTAAGACAGGTACTGCTTTTCTGTAAGAAGGCCCAAATTCCTTCTTCACCGCTATTTTTTCTCTGACTAGATCCCCAATCTTTGGAATCCAGACAGGCCTTGCTGGGGCTCTTGCTGGTGGTGCCTCGTCAGTGGTAGCTGGCTGTTGCTTTAACTTTATGTTGCTCAAGGATTTTCTTGTTTCGTTTAAGTCCTGTAAAACAGCCAAACGGTCTTTGATGTCAAAGTCTGTTTTCTTATCGTCTACCACTGATACCTGACTATCTAAGTCCTAAATTCGCATTCTAGTTCCGAACAATAGTTCGTATGGGCTGAAACCTTTTAGAGAATTTCTTGGCAAGGTATTTAGGTTTAACTGGACACTTATTAAATGTTTGACCCACCCAGCACCCAAACCTAATACCTTCGCTGTTATATATTGCTTTATGTCCCGTTTTTTTTTTCTACCACACTGTTCCCTTCGGGGTGTGACGGACAAGAATACCGCAACCCAACTCCCATGCTGGCCGTGGCCTCCTTATAGGCTCGAGAGCTGAAAGCATGACCCTGGTCAGAATGGAACATGGCAATTGCGTATGTGCCGATAAAGACTCGCAGATCTTTTATAACCGTTCTGGCGTCAGCCGAGCGCTGGGGCCACAGTTTTTTAAGTGTGTTTTAGCCTTAATGATTAATAGGACGCTGGATGGCAGGTAGACAGCATTATGCCTACCATGGCATTAATGCGCTTGACTCATTGCTGCGATCCCTGTCCCAGTCCGGGCAGTTCTTTACATATTTGTAGTGGGGTAGGCTCATTCCTGGCCACCAGTACACTGATTGTGATTCTTTCAGAGATTCCCTCATCTGTATGTGCCTTGGACCTTCACCCATGTGTGCGTCTGCTATTAATAACTTTCTCCGGTTCATGTTTGGAATTACCCTATCCCCCACTCCAGGGATTCGAGCAAAAGGAACGGAGTTTGCATCGATTATGTAAGCATAATTGAGTGGATAGTTCACGGGTAGTGCTGCACAGTCGCCTTTTACGGACGTTTTGACTGTATGTTCTGTGGTGTAATTTTATTGGTGTTCCCCTGATGAGGGGTCAGCTGTGGTACATTAACAGCTGTTTGGACTGTAGCAGTCCGCATTACATATTGGACTAATTGCCTATGTATTTTAATTAATGTTTTTAGCTGTGCTAAAAGTTCTTCTCTAGACATTTTATCAATGTCCGGATGTGGTGTGTAGCTGGCTAGAACCGGCCACGTTGCTCCTGGTCTACCTAGTGGACCGAGCCTGGTAATATGATCATTGCGTTTTAGGGCGCCATTAAACCAGAGCAGGTGCTCTTGGAGTTTTAATGGGATTTCAATCTCCTCGAAAGGAGCGTACTCTCCCGGTGGATCCTCTATTTTATAATAGTGGAACTCATGTGTTGCGGCGTTTGCTGCTGGAAATTTTATCCATGAATAGAATACCTCTGTCTGCTGATATTCGTGTGCCTCTATCACGAAGACGACTGTGCCACCTTGTGTGGTCAGTCCATTTTCTATAGGTTTTGACTTTATAGATTTTCTTAAATGTGCTGGGATGATTATTGCACCCGGTTCAGTAGTACCGGCGTCCCGTTGATTTGCATCTACTGCGGTTTCAACGGTCCCGTTTTCTAACACTGACATTTTATAAATGCAGGTTTTGCAGATCAGGTCTCCAAGGAGACAAAGATTAGGTGCACAATATTTTGGAACACTGTATTCTTCAACGTTGAATAAACCAGAGCTTTACATAGGAATCTCTTCCTACTAAGGTCGGGCGGATTTTAACCTTTCACCCACTCTAGACGTCTATTGGAGTATTTACGGGAGAAAGGGGTCTGTGTGAAAAATGCACGACTGAGTTACTCTAACGTCTTGCGTTAGTTTATTGCCTTACCAAACATTTGGGCGCCATGTAGTGTAGTTTCTAATTTCCCAATAGGCCCTGCGCATTGGAATAACATAAACAGTAGTATCGACGTAGAAGTGTGGATCTTCCAGGCCTCTACTGACTCTGCTAAACTTAATTGGGTTTGTTACCAACTAGCTCAGAAGTCACTGGAAACTTTCTTGACTGAATAGGAAGTGATCAGCTTCCCTGGCACAGCCAAGAAGGGATTCAGTTTTCCAACAACCGTGCAACATGGCAAGTTTGCTCCTCAGATAAGAGACAATCTCTAGAGTTGTGTGAAACAATAGACAGTTATTTTACTCAGTCAGTTGTTGTGCAGATTACTTTCACAATATGTAGAGAATAGAGAGACGGGCGTTTTCAATAAAAGGTATTATTTATTGAACAGTCTTTCTTCTCATACAAGAGAAATGAATTGCCACAATTGCAAGACTTGTTATTATAAAAAGTGCGTACAGTAAGATGAGTATTGCGAAATAATACTGTAAAAGCATTGATATGGTTTCTTAGCCATACAATGGTTTAAAATGAATAAAACATATATACATTCATATATACATTAGGCTAACGTACTCAACTGGTGCTAACTACGCCTACCCCAGTTTACCTGACCTAAGCCTAACACGTGGAAGGGAGTAAGTAAGTTGCAGTTTAAGTTAAGTTGGTTTTGCCAAGGTTTGCTTCAAGAATTCTCTCTAAGGGCTTAGTCAACACCATACCTCTGAAATAGAATGTTGGAGGTCTGGTATCTCCTTCCAGGGACTCGATATCCCAGTCACTCGCAAGAGTAGGCTGGAAACGCCTGAGCTGGATTTCTCGGCAGGAGAAAAGACAGCGTCTTTCTCAGCGCGTAGAGGAAGAGGAGGAGGGGCAGCGTCCGTGGGCTGGTTACATCTGCTGGGCTCTGCAAGGGACGGCTGTTCAGTTCCTCTGTTCACCACACCATCGTTCGCTCGTTCGCAGCGATAGCATCAGCAGCGATAACGGCAGCGAAGCCTCTGAGGCAGCTAGCTAGCATTTGCTTAAGGCAACGTTGGTAATATTTATACCTGAAAGGTGCCTTGTTTGACGTAAGTTTTTGGACATAAGACGTCAATAAAGATATCACTAGGAAGTGATCATCTCTCAGTGCTCATTAGAGTTCTATTACTAATCAAAACATAGCAAGCGGGGTTTTCCCAGGTTGCTGAGTTTTTATCTTGTTGAAGAACTCGGAGTGTTAATCTAGGAATCTTTGATAGTGGCTTCTACTGTGTCATTTGCACTAATGAGCTGCAAAGGAAGTGATTCTGAAATGTGGCTCTGATCGTGTGAGGCCAGAGACGAGTTTCTGAATATTGCATTTGATCGGTTATGCCAATATAGGGGAATAAATGGATTATAGCCGTATAGGGGCATAAAGGTCATAGGGTTGATCAGGGTCCTAGATTAGAACGCGACACCCACTCCACGAATTTATGTCCATCAAATTACTAAAACTATAGCAAAAGATGCATGTGTAACATTGCCCACCCCAAAATACATATTTGCATTTGAAATAGGCGTATTTGAAATACGTGAAAATATAGGTACTGTACGTCTTTAAGCATAGTAATCATTAAAAAAATTATAGCATATGTAATCAGTTTGAACGATTTTGCGAAAGAATTACACATGAAATATCTCTTTTTTTTTAAAATATTTTTATTGTAAAACAAAAAAAATTTCTGGCACACACATAACACATAGTGCAGATAACTTAATGCATGTAATAAAACAAAGTTACTATCAAGAAAAAACACATATTAATACAAAAAAAACCAATAAAGATGAAATTAATACATCAGCCCACGTTTGCAATTGATCTTTCTTTCCAACGATGTACCAGTTCCCAAATTTTTCTCCCCCACCTTTTTATCCTTTTACCTTTCTTCTCGAATATACCCTTTTCAAGGTTAAACGTCCCCAGTAATAAGGCAATCCACTGTGCTAAGCCCGGGGGAAGGGGATCGAGCCAAACTCTTGCAATCAACAGCCTGAGGACCGCCATCGCTACAAATAAAAATTCACTATGGGCGCCTTCACAATCCCTAACTCCTAACATAATTACAGTCGGTGTTAGGGTTACATTTAAAGCAAGTGTGTGGGCCATAAAATCCTCAATATCCTTTTATAAAGGCCTTAATTTGGGACAGAGCGCAAATATGTGGATGCTATCTGCAGCCATAGCATTACAACGCCAACAACAAATTCCTAAAGTTGCACCCCACTGTGCTATGCGATCTGGCGTATGATATAGTTGGTACAACGTTTTGAAATGTTGCGATTGTAGTGGGGCAGAATAGAAGACTGAGCAACCTAACTCCAAGGACGACTGGAAAACCTCCCCCGATATCCCTAATTTCCCAGCCCATTTAATACCATATCTATCAATGTCGTCCTTCTTCGTACCAGCCAGCTGGGCATAGAAATATCGAATGGAGCACACCCCGCTTTGCTCTATTGTCTCCATAATATTGCTTGTGTTAAATCCACCTGTCCCTCCTTTTTTCCTATGAAAAAAACTCCTGATCTGCAGATACTTGAAAAAACTATATCTTGCTATATTAAATTTATCTAGCAGATCTGAAAATAAAAGAATATTTCCATCAGGATCTAGCATATCTCCAAATTTCTTAATACCTTTTCTGTCCCAGTCCGCCATAATAGCATCCGAAAAAACTTCAGGGGGTAAGGACTTGTTTTTATACAATCTGATATATCTGTTAAATCTCCCTAAACCACCGTTTTTTGCAACAGCAGACCATACATTATGAGCAGCAGCGACTGTCTTGAAGCGTGTTCGTTTGAAATATGATGAATCTATACATTTTAAGAAAGCGTTTGCTGTATCTTCGCCCAATACAATTGAATAAATCATAGTTGAAACAGCTTTTACTTTCGAATTCCCTTCATTTGCACCAATTAAGCCTTGAATGTATGGCAAAACCGATGCCCAATAGTAAAACCTAAAATCAGGAACCCCCCAGCCTCCCCTCTCCCTTGGTAAAGTCATGAACTTGTATGCCCATCTCGTCTTCCCATAGGACCAAATAAATTTATTTAGAATCGACTCCAGCTTATTAAACCAAATTGACTCAAACAATAACGGTATTGTACGAAAAAAATAAAGAAATTTAGGAAGTATAATCATTTTGATGATATTAGTGCGACCCACTAACGTCAATCTAAGGTTATTTACCCTTAACAAGTCCGAGCTGACTTTTGTCAGTAAAGGCGAGATATTACGCTCAACTACTGTCCCTATATCAGGTGAAATTTCAACTCCTAGATACACTGCAGAGGAAATCACTCGTGGATCATTACATTGAGTTACTAGGTTTTTAATAATCTGTGTTTTAGCTCTATTAAGCTTATAACCAGAAATGTTACCAAAATTTTGGGCCTCCTGTTCTATTACTCTTATTGCCATTCCAGGATCAGGAGTAATTATCGCCACATCGTCTGCGTATGCCAGCACTTTCACTACTGACTCGTTTACACACAAGGGAGGGATGCTGGCATTAAGATCGAGACTACGTAGATATGGATCCATATATAATGCAAATAAAAGAGGGGAGCTAGGACAACCTTGCCTAGTTCCTCTTTTAATCTGCACCGCCGCTGATAACTCCCGATTAATTTTAATTCTAGCCGTAGGATCCCTATAAAGAACCTGGATTGCTTTTATAAAATTATCACCAAACCCAAAAGTTCTCATTAGCTCCCATAGATATTCCCAAGCGACCCTGTCGAAAGCCTTTTCGGCATCTAGAAATAGAGCCGCGACAGGGCCGCCCGTAACCTCCATGGCATCAAAGCAAGTGATCACTGTCCTAATATGTTCAGTAGTCCCTTTCCCCGGGATAAAACCATGTTGGACTGGGGTAACTAATTTTTCTATTACAACGGACATCCTTGTGGCCAAAATTTTCGAGTATAGCTTCACATCGGCATTCATTAAGGCATAGGTCTATATGACCCAGGAATTGTAGCGGGCTTCCCTTTTTTCAAAATAACAATAACCTCCGTCTCGCCCCAAGAATTAGGAATTGAAATACCTCTCTGGGCTTGAGTAAGTATATCCAGAAGTTCCACTCTAAAACCTGATATAAAAGTCTTATAAAATTCAATTGGTATCAAATTTGGTCCTGCAGCCTTCGAGGAAGGGAGATCTGCTAAAGCTAAAGTCATTTCTTCTAGTGTTATGTTGGCATCAAGTATAGTTTTTTCCTCTGAATCTAATTTTTTAAGTTGAATATTTCCTAAATAATCCCTGATATTCTCAATTTCTGCCGCTGTCTCCCTATCATACAATTCCGAATAAAACTTCCAAAATTCATTTCTTATTCCCTCAGAGTCAGAGATTAGATTGCCTGAGCTGTCAACTATATTTTTAATATCCCCTGCGTTAGCTTTCTGCCTAGCTCTAACAGCAAGAATGTGACCAACCCGCTCGCTAAACTCGCACGCCTGCTCCTTCTTTGTTAAATAACTAGCTACTGTCTTCTTAGTGATACAATCCGCTATTTCTGCCTTTAAAATCATAATCTCCAACAATTGATGATCCAAAGGAAGCCCCCTCGAGATTAACCTACTTAACTCGGACTCAGCATTCAGAAGGGAATTAACTTGTTGATCGAACGACTCTCTTTCCTTTTTTCGTTTATAAGTTGAGAAGCTTATTGTCTCTCCTCTGACACCTGCTTTGAATGCATCCCAAATATATCCACTACTAGTGCTTCCCCTGTTGTTCAACCAAAACTCACTAATCCATTTTTCCATGTGCTTACGGTAACACTCATCTTGTAACAGAGCTCGCTCGAAAGTCCATTTATATATTTTCCTACCTAAGCCAGATAAGCTCAGTGACAATAATAATGGATTGTGGTCTGAAACCAACCGAGGAAGCTTCTTGATCTGCGTATTAACTAGCAAAGCATTAGATATTAAAAAGTAGTCCAGTCTTACTGTTATATTATGGGGGGCAGAAAAATACGTATCCCCATCTAGCTGCGGGTGCAGGTTGGCCCAAACGTCTGAGAGAGCATTATTCGAGGCCATGTTAGCGATCGCTCTGTGCACCCTTTTCTTCCTCCCTGTATAAGAATGACCTGATTGTAACTCAATGTTCGCCGGTCGGCTGATATTAAAATCACCACAACAAACAATTGGTTCTGCCCAAGTTGGGAGTTCATCATCCAGAAATTGGAAAATATCAGGGTCATCGCACGTTGAACCATACACTGAAACCAAAGTAAACCTAACCCCTCTGAAGCTCATTTCTATAATCACCCATCTGCCCCAGGTATCTTCTTTACTCCTAAGTACAATACAATCAGCGCCTCTTCCCAGAATCGCCACCCCTCGAGTTTTGGAAGCTTGTTTAGTATAAGCTAAAACTTTAAATCCAGTTTGTTCTAACAAGAAACCCTTTCCACCCTCCACATGAGTTTCCTGTAAACAAATCAAATCAGGAGACATTGATTTACAGAATGCTGAGACTCGCAGCCTCTTTTGGAGATCGTTAAGACCACAAACATTAAATGACAAAATTCGACAAGACATCAAAAAACATCGAAGATTAGCACCAACTTCAAATTCCACCTCTTAATCAAGCCCAAGACTTCCTTTGTCCTCCATTTGAACAAAACCTGAATCTGCTGCAAACTGCATTTCGCTGTGTATAGTGTGTGCCATTTTCTCCCTCCCCTTACCCCTCCCGCCTCCCTGAACCCCCCCAGAGTACCCCTCCCCCCCTACAGGCAAGATGGCCGCCGAGGGCAAGATGGCCGCCGAGGGCAAGATGGCCGCCGAGGGCAAGATGGCCGCCGAGGGGTGCAGTGAGTGAGTCGCACTCTCCTCTTCTCCACTGCCAGACATTCATCAATGGCTGAATAGACTAAATACTGCAAGGTCACTGTATGCCGCTGTCTGGTAGCTCGGTGATATTCCCTTCCCGGATACAACGAGGGAACATTGTTTTACGCGCAGCCATACATCTCAAAAGGATTATATCAGAAGTTTTCATTCTGGTAGCAGAACTCTGTCACAGGATGACCCCTCGTCTACAGCGCGGACTTGAGCTTAAAGACGGAAAAGGAGGGAAATCATCAGATGCGGATAATCCCAAAGGTCAGAAAGTTACAGTAAAAGAAAAAGAAAAAAAGAAAACAAAGGCGGAACAGAAAATCGCTGGCCCAGCTCCGGTCACAGTCGCTGCGCAGAAGAATGTAACAAGCCTTAAGAAAACAATGGCGAAAAGAAACGGAGCAGAAGGCGCAGCACCCGTAAAAGATGCAGGCCAAGTTACCAAGCCAAAGACTAAGGAGATTGCGCTTCGACAACCCACCGTAACGGAAAGCTTTGCCAACACTCCCGCCAACACTCCTGTAAGCAGTGGACCCCCCGCAGCCAAACCTGGTATTACCGCGGATTCCAGCGCGGGTGGGAGAGATGGAGCAGGCGCGGGTTCAGAGGCCACCGGAATCAGCGCTGGTGGAGCCGGTGGAGCTGGCGTTCTCAATGCGGATGCAGGTCTCAGGATCGGTCCCGGGGTTGCTAGGCAACCAGGAAGACCGGCAGCAGCAGCAGGTAAGCCGGCCACTGCAGTGCCTGCGGCCGCCTTGGGAGAGAGCAGTGATGCGGGAGTGACGATCGCCGAGGGTAAGACAAGTGTCTGTGCAGGGGCCGGGCTGAATCAGGGGTCAGAGGAGCTGGAATGGAGGCAGATAAAAACAAGCATAAGCAAAGTAGCAGGCGAAGATCTTACGGTTATGAGTGACTGTCGAGCTTTGCACACTCAGCTTCCGGGGGAATTATCGGATGAGACCCAAAGTTCTTCTGTGCTGGCACTAGAGCAAGCAGAGCGGGGGCCTGAGCTACATGAATCACACGAGCCAAATGTAAATGAGGCGAAGGAGGTCGCTGCTACTGTTGGCAATAATGCAGTTACTCTACTGAATAATAAACCCCTAACTTGGGCAGAAACTATGGATTTAAACGCAGAGAGTGGGGGATTTAAATCAGGAGGTGATTCCTCCACCTCAGCAGAAATCGGTATTGCCAGTGGCTCCGCCTCTGCAGAGAGATTTTATTCTGTGGAAGAAGACACACAGTCACAATCTCTGCCTTCAGAAGGTGTTTGTACCGACGAATCCACAGGTATTGATTCACTTAGTAGTTCCCCTCACAAAAAAAACGCCTGTCCAAAAGGAAACCTTCCACTGCAAGTAGTACCACCGATCCTACTAAAAAATTAGCGTGGGACTATTCAACCACTACCTTTTCTTTTATGGAGCAGGACAGTCCAGCAACTTTGATTGGGGATCACGGCTCTGCTCAATCCTCTCAGCCTCCTGTTACGCTTGATCTTCTCTTTAACACCCTGAAATTAATGCAGACTGAGGCTAGAGGAGAGAGTAGGAGGGCAAGACAGGAATCTAGGAAGATTCAAAATAAACTCAGAAGCATAAGTAAAAGGCAAGACGAGATGGTTGAGAGAGTGGTACAAGTGGAGGAAAGGACCAGTAAAGTGGAAGATGATCTGAGAGACTTGAAATCGTACAAGGAAGAGCATCAAAATGTGGCGGAGGACGTCAATTGGAAGCTGGAAGATTTCGAGAATAGGCAGCGTCACAATAACATCAGACTGCTTGGCGTGGAGGAAGGACTTGAAGGGGAGGACCCCAGGTTGTTTGTTGTGAATTTGTTAAAGGGGGCTTTCCCGGAGTTATCTAGCTGGCAGTGGGAAACAGAAATTCAAAGAGCCCACCGTTTCCCTTTTTTCCTTAAAAGGGGTCAGCCTCAGGCTGGGGGTCAGAAGGGGCAACCAAGGGCTTTGCTAATATTCGTAGGGAATTTCCTCCTTAGACAGCTGATACTGGACAAAGCAAAGCCCGAGTCAAGACGTACCTATAACAACGTTACGTTCTTTGCAAGACCGGACTTTTGCCACGCCACAGTTGAACGTAGATGGAGGCTGAGACAATTGATACCGCATATCCAGGCTTTGGGCTCTGAAGCTTATTTGCTTTACCCTGCAAAACTGAAAATTGTGACCAAGGGCCAGTTTAAAATTTTCTTTTCAGAGATCAAGGCAAAAGCTTACATGGTAGAAGTTTTGGGATATAAGGAGAAAATGTAATGGATTTAGTTTGATATGTTTGCAATACTGGCTGGCAGTGGGGAGGCGTGGCGGCTGCTGCTTCCCCGGCGTCCACATATAGGTCATGCGTGACCTATTTGCCTGAAATATCTCTTAATACAGAAAAGAAGGGCGAGATAATTTCATCACATATAAATGCATTGCAGTAAAATGTGCTAGAGGCTGGTGTAAAGTTATTATGTCTCTAGATTTAGCTAAATAGAAGTAGAAGCTTCTGTTCTCTATGAATAGGTCTACTTTAAGCAAAGAATTTTCGTGCCAGAAAAAGGGGAAAATATTATGAAAAATAGTTCAATCCCAAAAATATTTTCTAGTGAACGGGGGAATAGAGTTCCAACGCTTTTAGCAGTTTTTGTTGATCAAAACTGAAGGCCGAATTCAGAGCTCATGGGAACGCTGTGTGTCGGAATGCTTTTCAAAAGTTATTGTTTCTGTTCAGGGGAGAACATCATATCAGACAGGCTCTCAAAAAATTGGTCTACAAAATCAGGTGACAGTTCGACCAAATTCGATAGTGCTGTAACTTGGCAGGTGTGAGAATGATTGCTGTCATCAAAGTCTGGATCAGCAATGCTCACAGAAGGTCGTACCTGGGTGATGTTGCTTTTGTCACTCGCTCCACTGTTACCACCTAGTCGTAGTACAGGAGTCTCAACGAAGCCGTCATCAGCATTAGTAGCCGCTGGGGACAACACAATGCGTGAGCCGTTACAGGACTGAGCAAAGTATCGATATCCATTGGTACTGCTGATGGAAGTGCAAGACAGATGTCCAAAGCGCACTCATCTCCGCATAGCATACATCGTAGTACAGGTAAGATGCAGGTTTGCCATATCGGTCTGAATGAAAGGAACCAGGTCATGTTTAGATCTCTCAGCCTGGCCAATCCAAGGACTCTAGTTATTCTGTCCCGGGAGCGGATTGCTAGGATCGTTTCTTCCATCCTTGTAGGAATCATGTCTGAGCTTTGGCTTGCCATATCGGAGCAGGAGGGTCAAAAATAAAATGCCTGCTACAAGTCCCAAAAATAGGGGTATGCCGCCAAAGACTGAATGGACAAAATTGGGAATGATTCCCAGAATTGCTTGAAATGGTGTTAGCAGTCCCGTAAAAATCGTCTTAAATATGCCTGGGATGCCTATGGCGCTAGACATGTTAAGAATTTGGCTAAGCATTTCTGTGAAATGCACGGGGCAATTTGTTGATAAAAGGTCATGAATCTCTGATGTTGTCCTTGCAACTTGGAGTTCATACGTCTCTTTTGATGACGTGATGGTCACTGTTGTCTGCAAAAGCAAAGACTTCATTTTGCTTAAAGTATCAATTCGTATAGAAGAGAAATTCAAACAAGGCCAGATGGGAGTCTCTATGTCTCCAGGGCCGCTCGGAAACAATGCTTGCATACAGCATTTGACCATGGAAGTTACGCTTACGAGATAGACTTTCCCTGGCAAAAGGCCACAACAGCTGTGATCCGTTATTAGAATGTAACTCCCATTTGCGAGTTGCATAAAGAAAGGCTCTATCTGCGTTGCAGGTGTGATATGTTGGTGGCATGAAAGGTTGTTAGAATTACCTCCACAGGCTCCGTGTAAATTAATACCCTGGCACAAAAGTATACCGCTTAGTGAATGTTTACAGTTTTCACCACTAAGAAGTACATTTTTATTGCTGTCACTATAGCATGAATGTGTGTATGGTAATTTCCATGCTGACTTAACGTATCCTTTACCCAATCGTTCATACTGGCCAGTAGGTATGCATTCAAGGCAATTTTAAAACTGGAAAGTTGTTATCGGAATTATGATAATCCCGTGTATTATCCATTCAATGACAGGACTTTCTGACATTGTCAAAGGTAATCTCTCAAGTTTTTCGATGCTCAGGATTGTACAGTCTGCTCCTTTCTGTGCCAAGCTGATTTGTTTATCAGTAAGGTTAAAGATGGAAAACAATGACGTTGTGTTGATTAAATGCCAAGGCACATAGCCTGAACAAAGATTTTGCAGCGCCCAGCCTAACTGTACAATAGAACGCAATTGTGACTGGCCATGCTGTAACATTAGCAAGTCTTTGTCTATTATATCAAAGGCAGACGATACAATGCTGTCAAGTGAATATATTCTGGAGGACAGAGTCATTAACCCATTGTCCACTACAGAAAGTGATTTTTCCAAATTAATACGATCAATTTCTCGTATTTTTTCTGCTGTTTCAATTTGTGTGACTTTCCAAGCCTCGTTGTGTGCAGCATAGATACTGGTCGCTATGAAACGCTTTCGACGCTGTTTGCGTGGTTCCATAATAAAATTGCGCAAATCAGCACCATCTTTAAGTAAAGATAAGTGTTGCTTAATTTCAGCCAGTGTGGATGATCCTAGCCATTCGAGGCAGAGTTTCCCTGCACTGTATGTTGTTACTATTCCTGGATGTTGTCTCTGGGAGTATCTAGGGTCTTGTCTGGTCATTTTTAACCCCTGTGTTTTATTCAGGAATCTATCTTGACAGTTGTTTGTGTCAGTAGGCCAGATTAACCACTTTTTCCAATCAGGATGTGTTCTGTTTAAATGTAAAATTTTAGATACGTCTATCTCAATAACTGTTGTTGTATTCTCAGGTATTGGCTTTGGAATAGACGGTTTGTTAAGGTCTTTAATCTTAGCTAGGCCAAGACAGGATGTTTGGTGAATTGTGTCATTTAAAAACATCATTTGTTCTGGGATCATGCAGGCTCTGAACAATGCTTCTAGGCCTTGTACCTGCCACTCTTTTGTACCCCAGATGGTTTTTGTTTCAATGTTATTTTTCCAATAATCAAAACCAAATGTCATCATTTTTTCATAAAATGCTTCTGAATATATCAATTTAGTATTTGTCAGCATTGTTTTCAATCCTGCTTTATCTAACAGTTTATAATAAAACGTTTCTGCATCACTGGTGTTAAACCCTGAGAAGTACTTGAATTTCTCATAGAATGTTTTAGAACTGCTTTTAGATGGTGTTGCACAATGTTCCCATTGGTTATACTCAAAAACATTTCTAGGCTGTGCAGACTTATGCAAATAATGATCACCATAATGTGTGAAGCAGAACATCTGTTCATAACTAGACGAACCTTGTAAATAATCATGATCTGTGAATCTAGCTGACATTACTAAATCAGACATCATATTATTAATACTTTCAAAGTCCCAATCATCAGAGAATGTACTAGGTTTTACAAAGTCACTTAAGGAAACCTTGAGTTGATGAGGATACTTCAGGATTTCGACCGGACCATAAATTTCATAGTCAGTTTTCTCCCATACTACCCCACCGGGTATTGGAATGGCTGTGACATTTACTGTTGACAGTTCTCTTTTCTTCACGTGGGATGATCTGTGTGGTTTGAGGACTAAGTTGATGTTCTGACTTGCTGTGTCCATTGTACTATATTTTCCCTCAATGAATTTTCCCAAACAAAGTACCATGATGAGCCAAAGCAGGAGGAAAAATATACCTAGACCAAACCAGAACTCTAACCATGGAGAAATAAGGTAAATTTCCTTGAGTTGATGAAAGAGTTCTGCAGCTTTTTCTTTAAAAGTCTTTGATTCTGGCATCACTTCGGGGTTGCTTTGATCCTCGGAAAAGTTATCGAAGTTGATGAAATAGCCAGAGGCAGTTCTGTCAATTGTTGGGATTGTTCTTTCAATTTGTCTTTCGGTAGCACATTCTGATGCCACATCTTTGTAGACTGGTGTTTCTTGACGAACTGTTTCAATCTGTGTTTTAAGAGGCATGAGTTCCATGGCATTATTGCATAGTCCCTCTCTGTGCACTGCAGGCTGATCGAATGTGATTAGTCTTTCAGTTTGGACCTCTTGGATTGTTGCAAGTTTGGGTATTCTGTTGTTTCTCGGGAGTCCACTGGGCCTACTGTTGATTATAGGCCACATGCTTGTGGTGGTTTTACCAGCTCGATTGATACAACTCTGTTCTCCTTTTTACCAGCAAGGGGCGGTAGTACTACTGATCTTGTTCCGTTGATAGCTAAGACAGGTACTGCTTTTCTGTAAGAAGGCCCAAATTCCTTCTTCACCGCTATTTTTTCTCTGACTAGATCCCCAATCTTTGGAATCCAGACAGGCCTTGCTGGGGCTCTTGCTGGTGGTGCCTCGTCAGTGGTAGCTGGCTGTTGCTTTAACTTTATGTTGCTCAAGGATTTTCTTGTTTCGTTTAAGTCCTGTAAAACAGCCAAACGGTCTTTGATGTCAAAGTCTGTTTTCTTATCGTCTACCACTGATACCTACCTATCTAAGTCCTGAATTCGCATTCTAGTTCCGAACAATAGTTCGTATGGGCTGAAACCTTTTAGAGAATTTCTTGGCAAGGTATTTAGGTTTAACTGGACACTTATTAAATGTTTGACCCACCCAGCACCCAAACCTAATACCTTCGCTGTTATAGATTGCTTTATGTCCCGGTTTTTTTTTTCTACCACACTGTTCCCTTCGGGGTATGACGGACAAGAATACTGCAACCCAACTCCCATGCTGGCCGTGGCCTCCTTATAGGCTCAAGAGCTGAAAGCAGGACCCTGGTCAGAATGGAACATGGCAATTGCGTATGTGCCGATAAAGACTCGCAGATCTTTTATAACCGTTCTGGCGTCAGCCGAGCGCTGGGGCCACAGTTTTTTAAGTGTGTTTTAGCCTTAATGATTAATAGGACGCTGGATGGCAGGTAGACAGCATTATGCCTACCATGGCATTAATGCGCTTGACTCATTGCTGCGATCCCTGTCCCAGTCCGGGCAGTTCTTTACATATTTGTAGTGGTGTAGGCTCATTCCTGGCCACCAGTACACTGATTGTAATTCTTTCAGAGATTCCCTCATCTGTATGTGCCTTGGACCTTCACCCATGTGTGCGTCTGCTATTAATAACTTTCTCCGGTTCATATTTGGAATTACCCTATCCCCCACTCCAGGGATTCGAGCAAAAGGAACGGAGTTTGCATCGATTATGTATGCATAATTGAGTGGATAGTTCACGGGTAGTGCTGCACAGTCGCCTTTTACGGACGTTTTGACTGCCAGCGTGGTTTTCCCGTCTATGTATTTTTCTGCACGCTTTTTTGTGGATACGGAAGCCGGTTTAGTTGCTTCCGCAGTGGCTGTATTAGCCAATGAATTCCCTGCAACGTGAACGCCATCACGTTGAAGACTCTGTGCGTGTATCACGTGAGTCTTTTGTAGTTCTTTCTATAAAAGAGCTACCTGTTTCCAAAGCATTTTATGCTTGATTGTGGCACCTGTGTCATCTTTGTAATCGTTTTCAATCCAGCTCTGCAACTTATTATTGTAAGAGTTGACGCAAAAATGAGAATCGCACACGATTAGTGTCGGGAATTCACGTTCTGCATTTTCAAGCGCCATCTTTAAGGATCTGATTTCAGCTCGCTGAGCCGAACAGTTTCTTACTGATTCAGTTTTTGTTATTTTCGGTCTGAATTTACCGCACAGCCAACGACCTTTAACAATCGCACAGGCTGCATCGTAGGATTTGTTCTCTACGTTGAAATGCTGTAGAAATCTATCTGTATAGAATATACAGGCGTACTGTGGGAGAGGCAGAAGTTCGATTGGCAGAGGATATTCTTCTTCATAAGTCAATTCATTCAGTTCTTCGAATTGCGGGGCGAAATAGTATTTCACGTCATCCGCTTCAAGAGAATCTACACACTGTATCCATTTCGGATCCAGTGACACTGTAGGCAGGTTTACTGGGCTGAATAGTGCCTCGAAGGCGGATTCCGCTGTGAGGATATTGATCCTTTTGCCGTGTGCTAGTTCTCGTTCATTCGCTAATGCAGTTTCTACTGATTTCACAGTTCTTTCTGTGGGACTGAATGTCTTTTCCGCTTGTGTGTACAAGTGAGATTTAATTGAAATTGGTACCTTTTCTCCCTCATTAGAGGTCAGGTACGTGAATCCGCATCTTCCTGGGATGACTCGGATTACAAGATTGCGTGTATTGTCACGTGTATCTAATTTTGTTTTTGCTAACATGTCTGTTTGCAGTGATCTCAAAATTTCTGTGTGTTTTTGAGTCCAGTTGATTTGTTTAAAATCAGGTTTAATTAGTTCGTAGAGAGGTTTAACCCTCTCTGCGTAATTTAGAATGTAAGTTCTTCCGAAATTCAGGAAGCCTAGAATCGATTGTAAGTTCTTCAGCGTTTTCGGTGCTTGGAGTACAGCGCACTTCTCTAAGAAGTTGTCCGCTAGGCTTTTTCCTTCACTTGATAATTCGTATCCTAAAAATAATACTGTCAGATGGGCAATTCGAGACTTTTTAAAGTTGAATTTGTAACCCTCTGCTGCGAACCCAAGTATAATGGTGTTCACTCTTTTCAAGTGAGTCTCCAAGTCGTCGTCTGTGAGATAGATATCATCTACGTAAGATAATGCCTCATCATCATATATTTGTAGTAACTCTGTTACTCTAGCTGAGAATAGTCCTGGGCTGTTCTTGAATCCCTGTGGGAGCCTACAGAAATTTTTCTGTGACCCCATTACTGAGAAAGCGGTCAAGTATCTGCTTTCTGGTGCAATGTTTTGACAAAAGAAACCATTAGATATGTCTAATGTCGTTTTATATTTTTTCCTAACTATGTTATTCATTAGTGCAGCACTATGCGAATTTTGTACTGCAAAAGTTTTGCAACATGCATTAAGGTGTCTGTAGTCCAAAACTAGACAATATGAATTGTCTGGCTTGGAGACAGGAAACAAAGGATTGTTTATTTGAGAGGTGCATGTTTCAATCACCCCTGGTATTCAAGTTGATCTAAAATCTCCCTGACTTGTCTTTTAGCTTCTTGCTTAATGGGATACTGCCGTTGGGCAGTTGGTTCACTTTTTAACTGGATTTTGTGAGGAGGAGAGTCCTCATCCCATCCTACATGATTTTTATATAATGCTGGTGCCTGGGCTACTGCCCATTTCCTCGCATATACATATTTAGTGTGAATCGGAATGTGATTCGAGAAGGCAGGCATAATCATTTCTTCGCCACGAGGGCACTCACTGACAAACTCTGGGGGCCAATCATTTTCAGCTAACAGAATATCATAGCCTTTTGAGAGTTTATCCCAAAATAGACCCCTTATTTTCCTAGTCTTATCACCCTCTATACGCAATGTTATTTCGTATATCTTATGGGGCTCGCTAAATCTGGTGTCGGCAGTTTCAACCTTAATGTATTCATTCGTGTCCACTGTCTCCAGATGACTCATCAGGATCTTGCGGGCTATAGTGATTTCTGCTGCACTGTCTAGCATTGTCTGTGCCCACTCCCTGTTTTTCAACTGTGTCCTCAGTATTCTCAGCATGGTTGATTACTCTAATACTGGCTACCTTCTTTTTTGGAAATTGTAACTTTTTACTTTGAGCAGGTTCCTTGTCTTTGGACTTGGTGTGCTCTCCTGGGTCTGACCGTCCTCTTCTTTCCGATTTCTGCGAAAAAGATCGAGAGGGACGTGTATCAATCTATCTATCTATCAGGCTTCTTTAAATTATCCCTATTTCCAAGGTTATATCTTTTCTCAGAGGGCTCCCTGTGGGGAGACTGGTGTTCTCGAGTCGGAGTTCTTTCCCTCCGTGGAGGAGACCTTCCTCTGGACTGGAAAACTTTTTCCTTGGGAGGGGATTGTTTATTTCCATCCCAGCTCTTTTTAGGAGTGTTTGAATTATTTTTAATAAATAATTTTTCAGGAGTTTCGAGCAGTTGGGGCTTTACTGGTTTCCCACCCAAGCTGTCTCTACCTAATTCTTCATAGCATTTCTCTATGATTCTGGCAAGCTCAATTGGTTGATCTGTTATATCTGTTTCCTTCAACTTCTGGCGGATTGCCACAGATGCTGCTTCTCCTTTTATATTGGCTAATAATATAGCAGAGACCTGCTTGAAGTCTTTCAGTAATTTCATACCAATAGTTAAAGCAGGTTCTGGATCGTATTCATTTTGAATCTGTTTTAGCACTTCTGGTATTACCGCCATAGACGGAACACCATGTGTTTTTGTGTGAATGGAAGCAAAGACTGTACCCCAAGTGTCACAGTCCTCCACGTGTGGTGCGACCCCCATAGGAAGGCAGATGGTCAGGATCCTGTGTTTCTCAATAGGGGTAGTATTCGGAAATACTGCCTCTATTTGAGTAATTTTCTGCGCTAACCAGAAAGGAATTTGTTCCCGTTTTATGGGTGTTTTACCAAGACATGACTGTATGTTCTGTGGTGTAATTTTATTGGTGTTCCCCTGATGAGGGGTCAGCTGTGGTACATTAACAGCTGTTTGGACTGTAGCAGTCCGCATTACATATTGGACTAATTGCCTATGTATTTTAATTAATGTTTTTAGCTGTGCTAAAAGTTCTTCTCTAGACATTTTATCAATGTCCGGATGTGGTGTGTAGCTGGCTAGAACCGGCCACGTTGCTCCTGGTCTACCTAGTGGACCGAGCCTGGTAATATGATCATTGCGTTTTAGGGCGCCATTAAACCAGAGCAGGTGCTCTTGGAGTGTTAATGGGATTTCAATCTCCTCGAAAGGAGCGTACTCTCCCGGTGGATCCTCTATTTTATAATAGTGGAACTCATGTGTTGCGGCGTTTGCTGCTGGAAATTTTATCCATGAATAGAATACCTCTGTCTGCTGATATTCGTGTGCCTCTATCACGAAGACGACTGTGCCACCTTGTGTGGTCAGTCCATTTTCTATAGTTTTTGACTTTATAGATTTTCTTAAATGTGCCGGGATGATTATTGCACCCGGTTCAGTAGTACCGGCGTCCCGTTGATTTGCATCTACTGCGGTTTCAACGGTCCCGTTTTCTAACACTGACATTTTATAAATGCAGGTTTTGCAGATCAGGTCTCCAAGGAGACAAAGATTAGGTGCACAATATTTTGGAACACTGTATTCTTCAACGTTGAATAAACCAGAGCTTTACATAGGAATCTCTTCCTACTAAGGTCGGGCGGATTTTAACCTTTCACCCACTCTAGACGTCTATTGGAGTATTTACGGGAGAAAGGGGTCTGTGTGAAAAATGCACGACTGAGTTACTCTAACGTCTTGCGTTAGTTTATCGCCTTACCAAACATTTGGGCGCCATGTAGTGTAGTTTCTAATTTCCCAATAGGCCCTGCGCATTGGAATAACATAAACAGTAGTATCGACATAGAAGTGTGGATCTTCCAGGCCTCTACTGACTCTGCTAAACTTAATTGGGTTTGTTACCAACTAGCTCAGAAGTCACTGGAAACTTTCTTGACTGAATAGGAAGTGATCAGCTTCCCTGGCACAGCCAAGAAGGGATTCAGTTTTCCAACAACCGTGCAACATGACAACTTTGCTCCTCAGATAAGAGTCAATCTCTAGAGTTGTGTGAAACAATAGACAGTTATTTTACTCAGTCAGTTGTTGTGCAGATTACTTTCACAATATGTAGAGAATAGAGAGACGGGCGTTTTCAATAAAAGGTATTATTTATTGAACAGTCTTTCTTCTCATACAAGAGAAATGAATTGCCACAATTGCAAGACTTGTTATTATAAAAAGTGCGTACAGTAAGATGAGTATTGCGAAATAATACTGTAAAAGCATTGATATGATTTCTTAGCCATACAATGGTTTAAAATGAATAAAACATATATACATTCATATATACATTAGGCTAACGTACTCAACTGGTGCTTCTAACTACGCCTACCCCAGTTTACCTGACCTAAGCCTAACACGTGGAAGGGAGTAAGTAAGTTGCAGTTTAAGTTAAGTTGGTTTTGCCAAGGTTTGCTTCAAGAATTCTCTCTAAGGGTTTAGTCAACACCATACCTCTGAAATAGAATGTTGGAGATTTGGTATCTCCTTCCAGGGACTCGATATCCCAGTCACTCGTAAGAGTAGGCTGGAAACGCCGGAGCTGGATTTCTCGCCGTCTTTCTCAGCGGGTCAAGGAAGAGGAGGAGGGGCAGCGTCCGTAGGCTGGTTGCATCTGCTGGGCTCTGCAAGGGATGGCTGTTCAGTTCCTCTGTTCACCACACCATCGTTCGCTCGTTCGCAGCGATAGCATCAGCAGCGATAACGGCAGCGATGTCTATGAGGCAGCTAGCTAGCATTTGCTTAAGGCAAAGTTGTTAATATTTATACCTGAAAGGTGCCTTGTTTGACGTAAGTTTTTGGACATTAGACGTCAATGAAGATGTCACTAGGAAGTGATTGTCTCTCAGTGCTCATTAGAGTTCTATTACTAATCAAAACATAGCAAGCGGGGTTTTCCCAGGTTGCTGAGTTTTTATCTTGTTGAAGAACTCGGAGTGTTAATCTAGGAATCTTAGATAGTGGCTTCTGCTGTGTCATTTGCACTAATGAGCTGCAAAGGAAGTTGCAGAGGAAGCGATTCTGAAATGTGGCTCTGATCGTGTGAGGCCAGAGACGAGTTTCTGAATATTGCATTTGATCGGTTATGCCAATATAGGGGAATAAATGGATTATAGCCGTATAGGGGCATAAAGGTCATAGGGTTGATCAGTGTACTAGATTAGAACGCGACAGGGAGATCGGCAGGGCGCTGTATGCGAGGATGGGCAAGTATCCATTGATTGGCCCGACTGCTCATGCGGTGAGGGTTTGGCATGTGGCCACCAGGAGTCTCGGATGGGCTGGGAGGCTCACGCTTTCCACCCCTTTGTTCAATTTGGAGAAGCTAGGGAGCTTGTCGAAGTCGAAGGGGTTCGATAAATGGGACCTTCTTGGTATATCCCAAATTAAAGACGTCTGGGGGAAAGACTCCATTTTGCCGTTCAAGACCTTGGCGGCCCGGTATAGTCTGCATCAAAACGAGTACGTCCGGTACCTGCAAGTGAGACACGCATGTCCCGAAGGGTGCTGAACTCACTGAGGCTTCCCCCCTTGAGGACCGGGTTCTAGACGACCACTTGCCTGAGAAGACCACATCCCTCATTTACCGGAAACTGATTAATAATAACGGGGACCCACTCTTGAAGTCTGCAGACGGGCCTGCAGATGGGCTGCAACTTGATGATGAGGACTGGACTGAGGCCGTGTCTTCTCCCAAAGTTGTGGTGACACAAATGAGATAACGCCTGGTTCAGGTGAAAATCCTGCATAGGACTTATGTGACGGGCCTGCGTTTGGTGCGAATGGGACGGGCTGAGAGTGGAGAGTGCAGGAGAGAGTGCGGCGAGGAGGGTATCCTAATGCACATCATTTGGAATTGCTCTTATGTGCAATCATACTGGAGGGCTGTACACAAGGAATTGAGGGCGGTACTGGGACAGGAGGTGGGCCTTGAGGCACGGAGATGTTTGTTGAATGTGCGGGAGCCGACGGACCTCAATGAATATCAGAAGCAGTGGGTTACGCTGGCGTGTATGGTAGCCAAACGCAATATTGCGCAGTTGTGGGGGGCGCGTCAGCTGCCCGGATTGGGAAGTGGGCGGATGATCTTGACTGGTGCATGTTTAGAGAGCGTGCAGTGTACCTGGCTAGGGGCTGCCTGCGTAAATGGGGTGGGTATCTGCGAGGCACCTACATCGAGTTTGGATTTAGACGCGCCGGGATTTCCTTGATCCCTGACAGTTATTGTAATGTTAATACTCCTGTACCAAATGGACCTAACGTATGTTACTATTGCTGGCTTCCACCTGAGTGTTATTTCTGTTTGTTGTTTGGTTAACTAATAAAAAGAGTTTAAAAAAACAAAACAATAAGCAGTTAAATCACTCCCGGGCCCATTTAAACAAAGCAAGAGTTGGTGCCCAATAGTGATTCCAGACTCATAAAATATTTTATATAATAGAAAAGTGATACCAAGGCATCAAGGCCTATTTAAGACAGAAAGAGATGCAAGACACTCTTAAGCTTGTTCAGAGAAGGACAAAGTGACATCTGACTGATAAGATTTAATTGTATATATAAATAAGCTGCAGAAGAGAAGCTAAAGCAAGTCTTCGGGAGGGTATGTGTTCTTATAATGCAGGAGAAAAAGAAACATAAAAAGGTGCTAAGAAAAGGTAGTTTTGATGTTGTGTTTGTCTTGTAGAATACAAATCCACCTTACAAGAACTTCATTCGGAACTGGAAAAGAGGAGGTTCGAGTATTCCCCTCAAAGAAAAAGACGAGGCAGTCTCTCCTTATTTTTTCTTCCCAATCCCCCCCACCCTCCCCCGGGTCTCTTTTGCCTCTATACAGTTTACGGTGGGGGCCGAAGGAACGCTCAGGAGAGGCATTAGTTTCATGCTCGATTCTGCTCCTGTGAAGACTGGGAACTGGTTACTGCTGTTAGGAAAAGGAAAAGAAGGCACATTATGTTTAGTACTCTTATAGCTTCTTCATGAACAGAATAATTTTGTTTTAATGATTGCCCTTTCACCTGAGGAGTTTTGCTATATAACATGTGTGAAGAAAAGTTTGGCTTTGAACGTAGATTGTTCTTCTCCATAGAGAATTCATAGAGAAACTCTTGTTTAGATCTCCCCTTTTAAAGTTAATGGTTGAACCTCGTTTTAATGACTTTTTATGAATTTGGTGATGAAATGTTTTATGGTGCCTAAGATTATTTATGATGATATCTTTTTGTGGTATATGTTGTACGCAGTGTACTTTTATGGTTTTTACTAAACGAATAAAGTGATTTTGACTGACCGGGAACTGAGGTAAAGACTCTGACTGAGTGAAGTACCCACGTAAGAAATTACTCACCCGAGCAGAATGGCTAAAGGTTTTGACCTTAAGAATTTGGGAAGGGTTCTAAAAGCAATGCAAAAAGAAATATGACAGTCAGGGAAGAAAATAAAAGCCTCAGAATAGATTTAGTAGCCTCTAGAAGGGGTTTGCTGTAACACTTTTTGCCCTAAGGGGGAAGGGGTATGCCCAGACATTGAGTCCTTGCTCACTGTGCCACTGGATTCAAGGTAGCCTGGATGAAGAAGTACCTGGCCTGGCAGTTCGGTCTGGACTGTTCCCATGCGGCACAGGGTCAAGACTGATTTGCATATGGCTGGGTCCAAACTGGGGTGCCATAGTCGGCAAAAAAACAATGGATTTAGCTCAGATCTTTTGACTGGGGGAGAATGTTTGCATTGTCAGCATACCGTCTTTCATTTGTTTGCTGTAACACTTTTCGCCCTAAGTGGGATGGGTATGCCCAGACGTGAGTCCCTTGCTCACTGTGCCACTGGATTCAAGCTAGCTTGGCTGAAGAAGGTTGACATACCCTGAAACCAGTCCCAGGATACTTGTTTCCGGTCCAGGGAGGACCTGGCCTGGCAGTTCGGTCTGGACTGTTCACATGGGGCACATGGTCAAGACTGATTTGCGTATGGCTGGGTCCAAACTGTGGTGCCGCAGTGGGCAAAAGAAAAATGGATTTAACCCAGATCTTTTGACTGGAGAGAATGTTTACATTGTCAGCATTCCGTCCATTATTTGTGTGCTGTAACTCTAGAAGGGAAACCACAGATTTAGCTAGTAAGATGGATAGCTATTTCTCTAGAGCAAGCTTTGCAGCCTTATCTCCAGAAGCTCAGACTTCAAGTCCCTTCACCCTACATGATTCCAAAACCACTATTTAAGTCATCCATTCCTTGTCTCCAATAATTCCACTGGCATCTCCTGAGCATTTTAGCGGAATCCCGCAAGAGGCCCAAAGAGCGACCCTTGACCCTGTTTCCAGTCAGGCCGCTCCCCGCACCGCACACCTCCACCTGACTGTGACCGTGTTCCCGCTCCCGCTGCTGCTGCGAGTTTGTGCCTCCTGCTCCTGCTCTCTTGTTTTTCCCAATATTGCCAGTTTCTACTTGTCTGCTGTTTTTTCCATTGTATCTTCCTTGTCCTGCCCTTCTTTTTCTCTGTAGCTCTCTGTTGCATTTTTGGCCTTTGGCCACTTCCAGTTCCTGCCACTGCGGCCCGCCCCCCCTTGCTCGCCCATTCATCACTACACCCGCCTCCCAGCTTCTCCTCCCTCCCACCTCCCCTTCTTAATGGCGCCCCCTGCGCTGTGAAGAGAGCAACCCTTGACCCTGTTTCCAGGCAGGTCGCTC
The DNA here is from genome assembly GCF_964263255.1 of Lissotriton vulgaris. Lineage (NCBI taxonomy): Eukaryota > Metazoa > Chordata > Amphibia > Caudata > Salamandridae > Lissotriton > Lissotriton vulgaris. The sequence goes on from NW_028250130.1 coordinate 243,283, forward strand.
CCTCTTCTTTTTCTCTGCAACTCTCAGTTTCATTTTTGGCCTTTTGCCACTTCCCCTTCCTGCCCCTGCAGCCCCACCCCCCTCGCTCACCCATTCGTTCCACACCCGCCTCCCAGTTGCTCCTCCCTCCCACCTCCCCTTCTTAATGGCAGCCGCATGCAGCAGGCGCGCAGAAGGCGCACCTAAGGCAAGCCCGCCTGTGCCTGGACCGCGCTAGACCCCCTGGCCCCTGCGATCGCCCGACGCCGCTACGATGCCAACATCCTCCACGAACTCAACGCCAGCCGATCATCCACCTGTTTCCAGGCCACCCCAAAGCTCGCCCATGGACCCTTCTGCCGGAGCTGCTGCTTCACCAGTCACCAAACTCCAGCACGTCCTCCCCCCCCCTTCACCAAGGCAGGTCGCAACCAGCTCAAATGCATACTACTCAACACCCGCTCCATCCACAAGCAAGCCATCAAATTCTGGGACCTACTCGACTCATCCTCCCCAGACGTCGCCTTTCTGGCGGAGACCTGGATGAACCCCTCCTCGGCACCCGACATTGCCATAGCCATCCCGGACAGCTACAAGATCACCCGCAGAGGCTTCACCTACAGCTCGGGAGGAGGAATCGCCATTGTGCACAGGAATACCCACAGAATTTCGACCAGCACCGAAGACACCCTCAGCACCACCGAACACCTGCACTTCCAGAGCCACATTGATCCCAACACCTCCCTCAGAGGAACCCTCGTCTACAAACCCCCAGACCCCGGCCACAGTTCAGCGGCTCCATCACGGACGTCGTCAGCACGCACAGCCTTGCATCCACAGACTACATCTTCCTCGGAGACCTGAACTTCCACCTCGGGAATGCCAATGACAGCAACTCAACCACCCTGCTCGCCAACCTCAGACTCAAATAGCTCATCACAACACCCACCCATTCCACTGGACACATGCTCGACCCCATCTTTTCCGCCAGCAACCATGTCACTTTCGGCCACACCACCGAACTCCACTGGACCGACCACTACTGCATCCACTTCTCCTTTGAGAAACACACCACGCACAACCACCCGCAGTGTGTTTCCCACCGCAGCTGGAACAAGGTCACAAAACACCAGCTAATCACCACCCTCGCCCAAGACCCATCAACCGACCCCAACTACACCGACGCCTGCAACCTCAGGCATAAGATTGACGACTGTGCCAACACTCGCCCCGATCAAAAAACCCACAAATAAACACACCAACAGAAGGGCCATCTGGTTCACCACTGACCTCCAGGCATCCAAGCAGACCTGCCGAAGGTTTGAGAAGAAGTGGCGACACAAACAGACACCGGACAACCACGCAGCCCTCAAGAACGCAAGCTGCAAGCACCACCAACTCATTTGAACCGCCAAAAGTACCTCCTTCAAGGAACGCATCAACAACAACGCGCACAACAGCAAAGACCTCTTCAGCATCGTGAAGGAACTCGCCAACCCCAGCTCCAGCTCTAATGACATCCCGCCGTCACAAGACCTCTGTGACTCCCTTGCCATCTTCTTTCACTGCAAGATCGCAGACATCCACGATAGCTTCAACACCCAGACCCTCTGACAGCCGCCGACATCCCAGACTCACTGACCCCAGCCACACTGGCCTCCTGCTCTCCTGGAACCACATCAACGATGACAACACCATCAAAATCATGAACACCAACCTACCCCTGCCCTCACTACATCTTCAACAAAGCGAGCTCCATCATCGCACCCCAACTCCGGAAGATCATCAACAGCTCCTGGAGAGCGTGAAACACGCTGAGATCAACTCCCTACTCAAGAAACCCAAGGTGGACATAAAAGACCCCAAGAACATCCGGCCCCATCTCCCTGCTCCTTTTCCCGGCAAAAGTCATCCAGAAGATTGTCAACAGGCTACTGACCCGCTTCCTCAAGGAGAACCCTGGGCTCATCCCAAAAAGGATTCCGCAGCAACCACAGCACCGAAACCGCCCTCATCACCGCCACTGATGACATCAGGACCCTGCTGGTCAACGGCGAAACTGCGGCCCTCATACTCCTGGACCTCTAGGCCGCCTTTAAAACTGTCTGCCATCACACCCTACGCACACGCCTCCACAGCGCAGGGATCCGCGACAAAGCCCTTGTGTGGATCACCTCCTTCCTCAACGGCAAAACCCAGCGAGTCTGCCTCCCTCCATTCCGATCCGAAGCCACCAAGATTCCCTGCGGCATACCCCAAGGATCATCCCTCAGCCCGACCCTTTTTAACGTCTACATGGCACCGCTCGCCAACATCGTCTCATATGCCGACGACACCCAGCTGATCCTCTCCCTCACCAAGAATCCGGCCACCACCAAAACCAACCTCCACAAAGGAATGAAGGCCGTCGCTGAATGGATGAAGAAGAGTTGCCTGAAACTGAACTCAGGCAAAATGGAGGTCCTCATCCTCGGCTCCACCCCCTCCGCCTGGGGCGGCTCCTTGTGGCCGGCCACGCTGGGAGCCTGACACCCACTGACCACGCACGCAACCAGGGGTACATCCTGGACTCTTCAGTATCAGTGACCCAGCAAGTCAGTGCCGTTTCCTCCTCCTGTTTCAACACCCTCCGCATATTTAGCAAGATCTACAGATGGATCCCCACTGCAACCAGAAGGGCGGTCACCCAGGCCCTCGTCAGCAGCGGGCTGGACCACCCCAACGCCCTCTATGCGGGAACCACAGCCAAACTCCAGAAAAGACTTCAACGCATACAGAACGCCTTCGCAAGTCTCATCCTCGACATCCCCACCACAGCCACATCACTGCCCACCTGTGAAACCTGCACTGGCTCCCCGTCAACAAGAGGATCACCTTCAAGCTCCTCACCCACGCTCACAAAGCACTCCACAACGCCGGACCAGCAAAACAGCAAGTTAAAAAAACAATAACAAGTGAGGGTGTGCATTAAGTAAATTAACAAAAATTCGAATTTCACAGTCCGAATGTTAACAGATGCAAACATTTTCTTGATTTATTTCAGCATGTTCCCGATATGCTACTAGCATGAACATTTACACACTATGGTGGACTGATCTCCTGCACATTATGAACATTACATTTGTTTAGCATATGTGGTTTGTTGAGATATGAATGTATTTGTATGGTGTACTTTGAAGACTTTGCTGCCAAAACAAAAATATAGAAAAAAATCCTTGATTTGTTTCAGGAAGCTTCCTACAAGCTACAAGCATGACAATTTACACACTCTAAGGCAGACCGATCTCCTCAACAGTTTGAAAGTTACATTAGGTTTCTAGCATATGTGGTTCTTGCTATATAAATGTATTTGCTAGGTGGACTTTGAAGACTTTGCTGCCAAAACGTAAAATATAAACAATTCCCTGATTTTACTCAGCAAGTTCTCTACGGGCTACCAGCATGAAAATATAAACACTAGGGTGAGGTGATTACGATGTCAGAGGGCACGCCTCCACCAGCCATGGGGGCCCGAAGCGGGCCCCCCCTTGTGTTGGGGGGTGGTGGTGCACTGTGTGGTTACCCATGGTACCCCCCTACATTTCACTGCACTAAGTGGCAGGCACAGCATGCTGCCTGCCACTTAGTGCAATTAAAAGTATGACAACCATGTTTAGCATTACGGCGGGTGCTGCAGCCAGCAGGACCTGCCACAATGTTAACCATGCACTAAGCGAACGCCACGGTGGCGGTCGCATCGTAATCTGACATGCAGCCGCGTTGCAGGCAGCCGGACCCAGGCACCGCTACGGTACGCCCGCCATCGCAATTACCCTCTATGTTCTTAGCGTATGTAGTTCTTGAGATATAAATGTATTTGTATGGTGTACTTTGAAGACTTTGGTGCCAAAACAATAATATATAAGCAATTCCCTGATTTCTTTCAGCAAGTTTCCTACAAGTTACCAGCATGCAAATTTACACACTAAGACAGAATGATCTCCACTACAGTTTGAAAGTTACATTAGGTTTGTAGCATATGTGGTTCTTGGGATATAAATGTATTCGCAAGGTGTAATTTGAAGACTTTGCTGCCAAAACGAAAATATATAAACAATTCCCCATTTTTTTCAGCACGTTCCCAACGAGCTACTGGCATAATTTACACACTAGGGGAGAACCATCTTGTCTACTATCTGTAAGTTTATTTACGTTTCTAGCTTATGTGGCTCTTGAGAGATACATTTATTTGCATGGTGCACATCGAAGACTTTGCTGCCAAAGCAAAAATGTATAAACATTTCCCTGAATTTATTCAGCATGTTTCCTACACGCTACCGGCACACTTATCTCTTCTACATTCTGCCAGCCAAATTACATTTCTAGCATATGTGGTTCTTGAGATATACATTTATTTGTATGGTTTACTTTAAAGACTTTGCAGCCAAAATCAAGGACATAAAAATCTTTTTTTTTTTTCAAACATATTTTTATTGAAATCATTTCAGAGTACATCATAGGTTATTACCATCATTTCACACTGCACACGGAATGGTGCAAGTTTCAACAGGGCAAAGATTGTACATAGTCAGATAGTGACCCGGCTCCAATCTCATGGAACTGCTTAAATGAAGGGTACAGTTTCTGATAGCAGTGGGCCTTGGGGCAGACCTTTATAATCCTTGTGTGAAATCAAACGGTTTGAGCAGATGACCCATCATCTTGTTATGACGGTAATTTCCCAAAACCTTCCAACCGGAAGGTGCCATATTAGGAGTACTAAACTCATATAAAAAAAACAACTCCCAACCAAGGAGTAACAAAGAAAAGAAAAACTCCCCCCTCCATCCTCCCCTACAATGGTGGCGGCAATATGAAACCAGATTAGTCAACTTGTAATAGAAGGGAACTCAGAATTGAAAGAGGTGAAGGGCTCTGACGGAAGAAGGACAGACAGCCGATGGCAATCCACAAGAGAGGAATGTAACTAATGGGCCCCATTTAAACTTGAAATTCTTGTAATTATCTCTAAAAATATCCGACATTCGATCCAGGCTGAGTAGTTTCCATAATCGAGAATGCCAAAGAGAAATTGCTGGAGCTTCCCTTCCCTTCCAAGCAGCTGGGTGAACTTTGCCGCACCCAGACAGAGCCACATGATTGCCTTATCTTCTTGGGTATGGTGCTCCAGGATGGGGTCACAAACTCCCAAAAGGAAACTTGCCATGGTGTGTGGAATGGGGTATCCCAACAAGTCATTGATGTGTGCGAGTATTTCTTCCCAAAAGGGGCATATGGTCGGGCAGTCTCACCAGATGTGCTGAAAGTCCCCCAGAAGCCTGCAGCCCCTCCAGCATCTATCGGAAGTGTTGGGAAAGATCTGCTTAAGCCTAGACAGATGGAGATACCAATCCATCATGGTCTTAGGATGAGCTTCCCAGAGTTCTATGGAATGATTGAATCTAGTAATGTCGGTACATAGATGTGCCCATTTGTCTCCGGAAATACCACGCTGTAGTATTCCCTCCCACATATGCATATTTTGTGGTCGTGGAGAGAGTGTGGTAGTGAGTAGAAAGTTGTAAATAAACAAAATCACCCCTTTCATAGAAGTGGTCTAGGTGAGGAAGGACAAAAATCTTGTAGGAGGACGGGTAGCCGCCTCTCGTACCTGAGGCGTAAGGGTCTAGTGCATTAACTGATTGTAGTGGTATCGTTCAGCATTCTCTAGGCCATAGTCCCGCTTGCAGTTGTCAAAGGTGAGGGGATCAAAATTATGAAAAAAGGTGTGTCACCGCGAGGCAACCTCCAAGCATCAAAGGGTCCCTCATATAAGCCAGGCGGGAATGCAGGGTTAAAATGGATGGGTGTAAATGGCGAGGAAAAATAGGTCAATCTGATGAATACAGGCCTCAGCAAGGAATGCGAGTGCGAAAAGGGTTCGCTCTTCTGTACGCAAAGTCCTCAGACTACATAAGAAATTGGCACGGAAACTGGAAATACAAAAACATAGTTTAATAAACCTTTAAAGGTGGTACTACAGCCCACACAACACTCTACAGTATTGTACAAGGTAGCACAAAGAACTCGGATACGCGATCCCCTTTTATACACAAAGAAGGGGCTCATAAGTAGGCGGTTACAACTCAGAGAGCATGATTTACAGCCATATATGGTCATGGGTGGAGTTAACGGTTCATGAAACCCCTCGAATGCACATTCCAATCCCCTCTAAGCAAGAACAGATGTTACACGTACTGGGCATGCGCTAAACAAGCTGGAACTATTTATAGCCTGTTGCTGGGCAAACTCCAGGGGTGACAATCAGCGAGGTAGGACTTGCCTCGTGGCGAGCACATGGCGGAATGTAGCCTACAAGATGGACGCTGGAAAACAAGATGGAGTCCGGCCGTACTTCCAAGTATGAGCGGGAAAACTATAACGAAGACACAATAGCATGTCTTCAGCGAATTCTTAACATTATCGCTGTTTTATTTACAACACATCTGTCATCTCCCGCGACTGTATCCCATACTTTCAAGGTTGGGCGTGTAGGGGTGCTAATGTATGCATTCTTGGGTCTGTCCTGTTTAGGGCACCACACCAAATCCCAGATAGTCCTCCCCGTCATACTACGATCTATATGCAACCAATGTTAATTGGATTCCCGTTTTGACCACGCAGCCAGTACTCTCAATTTCGCATCTGTATAATAAAGGGCTATATCTGGGAGTCCCATCCCACCCTCCGCTCGAGAGCGCGCAGTATGAAGAAAGAGAAGCGGGCACGGACCCTTGCCAAATGAAGTGCAGAATCATGGTTTTAACTCGCCGAAAGAAGTCCCCTTCCAATTCAATGGGTAGGGCCTGAAATAAATAAAGGAGCTTCATTTTAACAGCGTGTATCCGGCCCAGCCAAGACAGAAAAAGAGGTTTCCACTTTGTGAGTTCAGTTTGGATACAAGTAAGACTGGGAGGGAAGTTAGCAGCGTAAAGCCCCTCTACCCTAGGTGTTAGTTGGACTCCCAAGTATTGTATAGAGGAAGTGGTCCATTGGAGGGAAGTGAGAGACTGGAGTCTGCGGAGTTCTGTGTGCGGAAGTGTAAGGTTAAGGATATGCGATTTGCCAAGGTTTATTTTAAAGCCCACTACTGCTTCAAACCGCTGAAGTTCCGGTTGTAAAGGTGGGAGAGACAAGAGGACGTCGTCCGCAAACAGAGAAATTTTGTGAGAGTCCCCACTGAATGGTATCCCTTGGATATCAGAATTGGCTCTAATCGCCATCACTAATGGTTCAATGCTAAGGGTGAAGAGTAGGGGTTAAAGGGGACACCCCTGGCTGGTGCCTCTAGAGTGGAAGAAGGAGGGTGAGTGCACTCCATTGACCGTAACTTTAGATTGGGGTTGAAAATAATTAGCTCAAATCATAGTAAGAAATTTAGGTGCAAATCCGAAGGCCGTAAGTGTATTAAAAAAGAATGCTCAATCCACCCTGTCGAAGGCTTTCTCAGCGAAAAGTCCTACTAGTACAGCAGGGATTTGACATCTGCTGGCCTTCTCAAAAAGATGCACAATTCGGCAGGTATTATCAGGTGTTTGGCGACCCTTAATAAACCCACATTGGTCTGAGTGTATAAGATCAGGCATGAGAACCTTCAATCGCTTGGCTATTATGGAGGAGTAAAGTTTCACGTCAAGATTAAGCAGAGCAATAGACCGGTATGAGGCGCATACATGGGGTCCTTCCCTGGTTTGGGTATAACAGAGATCATGGCCTCAGACATGGAGCCGGTGATCTCGCTCTCTTAAGCCATCTTGTTAAAGAGCTGCGTGAGATGTGGGCTAATTTCGGGGGCAAAAGTTTTATAGAACAGGGCGGTGTAGCCGTCTGGTCCCGGACCTTTATGGGGCTTAAGGGCTTTAATAGCAGTGTTGACGTCTTCGGAGGTAATGGGGGCGGTGAATATATCATTCCATTCAGGGGAGACTTGAGGGAAGTGTAGTGTCCGAAGATAATCCTGTTGGGCGTCTGAATCTAATCGATCTCTAGTATAAAGGGTTTTATAAAATGAGCCAAAGATCTCAGCCTTTTCCTCATCTCTATGTGTGAGCTCTCCATCGGATCCCTTTATACCACCAATGGACTCTCTCTCTTGTTTGTCTTTAAGCTGCCTAGCAAGGTGTTTGCCAATCTTGTTCCCCTGGGAGTAATATAAGTGTCTCAGTTTGAGTAGAGTGAATTCTGCCCTATTGTTATAAATAGCTCGAAGTTTACCCTCAAATTGCAAAGAGTCTGCCTCGTGAGATTCAATTTGTAAGCATGTTCAATAGAAACCACTTCCTTCTCCAGCAGTTCCCGCTGCCTGGTGCGTTGCGCATTTAGCGCCTAGTTAAGGGCAGTGCATTTCCCGCAGAAGACTGCCTTAAACGTGTCCCCCCAGGTGGTATACTCTGAGGTATCCTCCGTTTTATTAATTTTTCAAAAAATTCAGTAATGGTTTCTCTTAGCTTAGTGCAGGATTCCTTGCCCTGCGTAAGCGAGGTCGGGAAGTACCACCTGGGAGAAGTCGAGGCATTACCACTTCAGGACAAACATATTGAGAGTAGGCTGCGATCCGAAACTGAGAGAGGGAATATTTTGGCCTCTTAAAGGACATCCATTAACCCCTTCACTGCTGGCCCGTTTCCGCCGCTGTGCGGTAAACAAAAGAACAGGGGCGGGCCATGACGAACCCCAGCCGTCATCAGCACACGAGCACCGTAGTGCATGATGGCTGGGGTTCGTCATCAGCATACAAGGGGTTAAGGATTGGCTAATGAAAATATAATCAAGTTGAGAATATGTACGATGGGTATGAGAATAAAAGGTGTAGTCTTGAGAATGGGGATAATGAACACGCCAGGCGTCCAAAAGGCCCATGTCGTGGAAGTCTTGTTGAGTGTCAGTGGAGAAGGAGCCCGTTTCTGAGCGATGTGGGTGTGTGCTATCTAGGTCTTTCTGCCAGGTCAAATTGAAATCGCCCATGAAAACTAACGGCTCCTCCACAAAATCTAGTATTTTCCCCATTAGCGTTTTTGAGAAAATCGTCTGCCCAGTGTTGGGGGTGCATACCATTATGAAGGTGCAAATTTTCCCCCTCAGATGACCCTTGACCATAATCCAGTGACCTTCTTTGTCGTTTTGGACATCCAACGGTTGGAATTTTATGGAGGAATGAAACAGAATCGCCACTATGTTTCGTAGGTTCTGAGGATCTGTAAATCAGTGGGTAGTGCTTGTGTCGGAGGCGGGTGTCCTCAGATCTGGCTAAGTGCATCTCTTGCAGGGCTACTATGTCAAAGTGATGATCAATAATATACTTACATATCTTTTGGCGCTTTTGAGGGGAATTAAGACCTTTAACATTCCAGGTTCAAATGGTGATCGTCATTGTGTTAAAGGGAAAAACATTATCTCATTGAAAGCGCCAACTGCCCTATCGTGTCCTGTGTCCCCTTGAGTATCCAGAAGTGAATATACCACAATCTAGTGCCATCTGTAAATACAATGAGGTCATAAAGCCCATCAGAACAGAATATTAAAAAGGAACCACCATGTCCCTCCCACCCCCTCCCCTCAAACCTCGGAAGAATGAAAACAAACATGAACAATAAATGCAATAGAACAATCGCTGCCGGGTCCCTGTAACTGGGGTATGAAGCCCCTCAGGGATTAGGGGGAACAACAGGTCCGAGGACCGCATCTGCGCCCATCCCGGTCGTAGCTCCAAATAAGGAAAAACATGTTTGTGTGGCTGAAGCATTGCCATTAGAATAGTTTCATGCCTGATAGGAATAAGAAGACAGTTCTCCTGCATATACAGACAAAAAAATGATGTATTTCCCCGGATCATTTCTGCATACCATTACCGTGGGGGGGGGTTCACAGTTGTGACTGAGTCTCAAGGTGATGAAGAGGATATAATTACAACTAGCACCCCACATACCCCAAAAAACTTGAGGTATCCGCAGTATGCGATTAGGTAAACATTCCAAGTCCAAGAGGCGAACTCCGGTAGCAGGGAGCCGTCTCCACATTTGATTGAGTTTCACTCCAGGAATGTCAGCTGGTGGGAAGAAAAGCAAGACAATCCCTTATGTAAGATCTCATGGTAGCAATTGTTCTTTGAGGCATTTGGTCAGTAGCTTCCCATAATCTCATAAGAAGGAATGTGGTCTTTGGCTCCTCAGTGGAAGGCGTAGCCTTATGATGCCAGATACATCGCGGTCCCTGAGTTCAGCCATTGCATATGGGAGGAGCCCTATGGTTTAGACATCATGGGTAGTGGAGAACATCATCTTGGCCAGTGATCCATTAACTCAGATTATAAAGGTGATGCAGGTCTGGACCCTATTTGCGATTCCTGTGGGACCCCTTGGTCCAAGGAACAACCGAGGGGCTGTTCCCAGGGACGTCTGTAGATTGACATGCTAGGCCCAGCTTCTTCTGCGGGGAGGCCCAAGAGATCCAGACCTTCCCTCAGATCCGAGATGTAGTACTGTTTATTATTAAATTTAAAACTCAGTCCAAATGGATAGGTCCACCTATACCTTATTTTGTCGTCATGCAACCTCGAGGTGATAGGTCTGAAGAGCTGTCTCCATGCTAATGTGGCAGAAGCCAGGTCTTGGTATACAGTACATGAGTGGTCTTGGAAGGAAATCAACCCCTTTTTCCTGGCGGCCATTAGGACTGCTTCCTTGTGTTTGAAGGAGTGGAATTTGGTCAGGACATCATGGGGATGCTTCTTTGCTCCGGTCCGCAGCCCTCCCACACGATGGACACGATCTAGCTTGAGTTTCAGCGTTTGGGGCGGAGGATTTCCGCAAAGAGCCCCTGCAAGAAAGCTCTGAGGTTGGGTCCCTCCGCTCCCTCTTCCAGGTCTCTGATTCGCAAGTTGTCTCGGCGAGCTCTATTTTCAAGATCCTCCGCCTTGAGTTGGGTCTGACGGAGTTGCTCTTGCAGCGTGCATACCTCCTCGTGAATTTCAGTGGTTTGCCGAGTTTGATCCTGGATTTGCGCCTCCATGTCCAGGACTTGAGTACGAACCGAGTCCACATCCTGCTGCAGTGAGGCCAGCCTGTCTGTGAGATCAGAGTGTAGCTGGTCCATCGTGGTTTTAATATCTTGACCTAAATCAGACCGGAGTTCTGCTTTGAAGTCCCTAAAAATGCTTAGGAGGTCATCCTTGGAAATAGCCATAGCGTCTGGTCCCTCGGCGTGGCCTGCTTGAGGGCTTTTGTCTGTGGGCGGAAAAAAATCTGAGACCCTATTCGTTTTCTTGTTCATCGCCTTCTTAGGGGGCATAAGGGCGGGTCTAGGAGGACCCCCGATAAAGCTGTGGAAGAGCTGAGGTGCGATAAGATTAATGGGTGACCAGATAACAAAATACTTTGTGGGGACTTCTCAGGCATAAGAGAAGCTCCCAAGATTGTAATGCGCGGAAAATGTCTCACAGTCAGCAGAACGCGTGGATTGCAATGGTGTTCCTTTCTTAATACTCCTCTCCAAGGGGTACCAAAGACACTGCCAGGTAAAGCTAAACACATGAAGCTTGCTGAGGTCAGAGATGGTTAAGCACCAAGATTGAAACAGCCGCCACGCTGAGTCCCCTCAATGCGTCTCCTCTGGTGTCGTGCGGAAAGGGAAGGCCGAGCTCATGAGACGTTCAGACAGTTGAATTGATCAGGAGCGGTTGGGAAGATCAGCTTAGTAGGCCCCTAAGATGGCGGTCAAATCAGTACCCTAGCGAGGTCTTAGCATGTGAAATCGCCCCTCCCGAAGGTCGTCGCTAAGGTAGAAGTATAGCCCACAGGTATGCAGGAGGGTCACCAGCGCCAGGTTCTACATTGAGGCGGATGATAGAAGGAGCCTCAGAATCGACTGGCCACTCAGCGCTCAAAGTCACAGAGTGGCCTTCCATTTTAAGGTCAGGCGGCCGCGTGGAGAAGGACAGCCCCGCTGTTCACACCGGTCTACTCTCGAAAACCGGGCTAGATTGCTCCAAAGCGGCCCACTGAGCACTAATGGACCCTGCCGCCCAGATTGTGATTCACGCACCTGTTGGAGGCTCGGGCGAGTGCGAGTCCAGTCCGGGTCTCCGTGGCGGCTGCACCACTACGGTTCCTGCCCCCCACAGAGATCTCAATGACGGGGGAATCCGCAGACCGCCTTTTCGACCCCGCTGAGTGGATCGGAGCAGTAGCCTTAATTCGCCAGTCACCGTGCTGCCTCAGGAGTCTTGTCAGTGCTCATCAGGCATCGGGCGCCATTTTGTCTAACCATTCAGACCTGTCCAACTCCGGCTCATTCGTGCTGCAAAGTTGGCGTCAGCAGTAATTTGATCAATCCTGGCGTGCCCCGCACATTCCACTGCAGATAGATATGATTCTCAACCGTCAGGACCCCGTTGGGCCGCTTCCAAGCAGTCCGGAATAGCGTGCGGACCGGGAGCCGAGACGAACTACGTCCGATCAGCCACCTTGCCCGACCACACCCTCCCATACAGATATTTTTAAGATTGTTCCAGTATCCATGTTAAGTGCAGCAAAACAAAATTAAACACAAATTCATTGTAATAAAATATCAGCCATTGCAAAGACAGCGCATGCATATAGAATTACCTCAGAGGGGTATCCATTCCAAAGGATTTAAGGAAGAATGGTGTCTGGGTAGCACTAAACAATCCTGACCACCTATACTCAGCAGAGCTCAAGGACAGGATTTAAGTGGGAAAAGGGCCTGCCACATATACAGACATTCAAGTGGTGGGACATTACCTGCAATGATTTCATTGGCTAATGTAGAATAGGGTTACACCTCCCTAATGTCAGCTCGTCCCACCAGCTGCCAGCTCCCAGCTCAGGTTGTCTATCTGGGAGCAATGTCACACTTTATTAGGGTCAACTCCTCCCACTAGCTTCCAGCTCAGGTTGTGCCTGGGAGCAATGTCTCACCTTATTAGGGTTAGCTCCTCCCACTAGCTGCAAGCTCTCAGCTCAGCTCAGGTTGGGCAGATGGGAGGTAGTTCACACCTCCCGAGTATCAACTCCTCTCACCAGCTGCCAGCTATGGTTGTGCCTGGGAGCAATGTAACACGTGTTGCGTGATTGGGAAGCAGACAGGGACACTTGCTTCTGTTTCAGGTCTTTTATTGTGACAACTGAACACAGTCAGGTTAGTTTGTTCATAGAGTCTTTGACAAGAAGAAACAAAAGGGGGAGGTGGGGTGATTTCAGCAATGTCCAAAGGGGGAGGGAATCAGCGTTGTATTCTCTTCCCTTTTACGTCAGAGGGCCAGGTCCTTCTTGTATACTCTCACTCCCCAGGTGAAATCCCACCGGAAGGTCAGCCATAAAAGAAAACAAAGAACAAAAGAAAATCGCTTTAAGATGGTTGTTTTGTTGTGCCTCCGTGTTGTCAGGAAAAGGGGAGCTAAAGGGGAAGTCACCCGTTACTTTCACCAGGGCCCTTTTCGGGATATACAGCATTCACACTTGTTTTTGTAGTGGAGTGTCGGTCAGGGCTCTCCACTCCCTTCACCCGCCCCACGGCCTCTTCCCCAAACAGCTTCCAACCGTCCCCATACCTTGTGTAGCCACGTCCCTCCTGGGATGCCGCTGGTCCCAACGTGATACCGGAGAGGGTCTGGCTCCCGCTCTCGATCTTTGGTCTCTTTGCGTCCTTGTTCCGGTCCTTTCACCATCTTGGGCTCGAGCGTGGAAGTATCCAGTAAACCAGGGGCCACAATGAAGGTCTGGGTGCTCTCCCTTTCTTCTATGTGTCTGTTGAGCCACGCCGTTTCGGGAAGACACCACCCAAGCGATTTCTCCTCCTTCAAGTAATCACCTGAATCACCTGAATCAGCTGGCCAGGTCACCTGACCAGGAAGCGTAGCCTCAAGCATGCTTTCCTTAAAGGAATAGTCTCTGTTTCTTCCCAAAGGCACGCTCTGGTAATAAAGGAGAGGAAAAGGAGACAGGTAAGAGGGAAACTATCAAGGTCTGTTGACAATTTACACACACTAAGGCAGACCGATCTCCTCTACAGTTTGAAAGTTACATTAGGTTTCTAGCAAATGTGGTTCTTGCTATATACATTTATTTGCAAGGTGGACTTTAAAGACTTAGCTGGCGGTGGCCAAGATGGCGGGCTGATCGGACGTGCTTGTCCTCGGCTCCCCGGCCCATGGCCCTATTAGCACTCTTCCCACAGCAGTAGCCCCGAAAATCAGCGCGTTTTGGCCCGAGAGTAGTGTCCAGACCCTACCGGCTTGGTGCGAGCCTGAAGACGAGCAGAGACGGGCAGATTCGGTGTGGCCGACGTGCGCCCGCCGGGCACGGAGAGGCCTCGGCCGAGGCGAACCCGAAGCGGGGAAACCAGAGGAGCCCCCACGGATCGGCACTGGTGGGGGAACACGCTGAGACTGGCGCCCCCTCCTGAGGGGGTCTGCGGGTCCCCGGGGCCGGCGCGGGTGCAACGCCCGCCCCTGAATCGAGGAGAGAGGTGACGAGCCGCCGTGCGGCTGCGCAGCCACTAATCGAGGCCCCGGCTCGGGCCTACACAGACACCACAGGCCCGCACACGCTGCAGCGGCGGGAGTCCAGGCCGGGGGCTGAGAGCAAGCCGGAAGTCCCGCACAGGAGCCTTGGGCCCCACATCCGAGGAGGGGCAGTAGCAGCGGTGGGGCCGATATCCGCCTGGCGCCGCGGCGGCGTCCAGCCTGGGGCGCAGCCCCGGTGTCGGGCCTGGTGGAGGCCACGAGGAAGAGCGGATTGGTGCGGCGGCGGCACAGCCCAAGTGGTCGGCAGCTGCCTATTTCAGCGGCGGCACAGAACAGCAGGAGCCGAACCCGGGAGTGCCCCTGCCTCCCGCGACGCGGACAGGGAGGCCCAGCCCGACGGAAGCATTTACAGGTAGGCCCGCACGTCCCTGGGGCCCGCAGCGACAGATTGAGGGCACTCGCAAGGCAGCGGGGGGCCCCGGGGGGTGTAGGTGAGGCCTAGAGTGGGGCCTAGACAGCGGAGCATTGGGGCCACGGCCTAGAGGGTCAGACTGTCAGACTCCCTGATCGCGTGGCTGACCGGCCACGAACAGGAAGCGAGCTGCGGCTGCGGTACAGAGGCCCGACCCTGTGAGGCACCAACGGGGGGAACTGGGACCCCGTGCACTGGTTTGGAGAGGCTGACCCCCCCGCCGGAGCATTGAAGGCGGGGGGGGACCGGCCACGGCAGAAACCGGGTCCCCGAGCGCGCGGCCGCGGGAGAAGCCCGGGGTGCTGGGACTTAACGGCGGCAAAGCGAGACAGATCGCGGCTCTCGGGGGGCGGAGTGGTCGAGCCCCCGGTGGAGACTACTAGAGGGAGCAGAAGCTCTGAAAGCGAGGGCTGGTGGGCCCTGTGGAGAGGAGTGTCCCAGAGGTACCAGTAGGAGAAAGCCGGAGGCCGCAGGGGCTCTGTCGGTGGTCTAGCGCCAGTCGAGCAAGGCGGGAGTGGGCCCCCGCCCAGAGCGGCCCGAGCCACGGACCTGAAGTGAGAGGAGGCATGGCCAACTCGAGCCGCAGAGCCAACCGTACCATCACAGACATGCTGGCGAAACCCACTAGCAAAGGCGGGAAGGCACAGACACCCCCCCTACACCTGCAGCCGCGTGTTCACAACAGCAGGAGGAGTGGGAGGCTCCCATCACACGCACCTTCCAGGAGACGCTCTTTAACACCCTGAGGGATGACTTCCAGGCCCTCAAGCAGGACATTGCGGGGGAATAGAGGGAGCTACGCCGCGACCTGGATGGCTTGGGAGAGAGGGTAGCGGCGGTGGAGGAATCCGGCCACGCTCGCAGTGACGAGCTCGCGCACTTGCAGCAGGAGGTCCTCCGCCTTCAGGAGCAGCAGGTAGGCCTCCAGGCACATGCGGAGGACCTGGAAAATCCCTCCCGAAGAAATAACATTAGGGTCCGGAATGTGCCTCAGAGCGCCGAGAGGAACAGTGTCACTGGCTACCTGCAGGCCCTCTTTCGTGCGGTGTTGGGGGAGGCGGAGGACTTTCCTGTCCGCATTGACCGCGCACACCGAGTGGGACCACCAAGAGGCGCGCCGGCCCCCCCCGCCCGACATATTGGCCTATCTCCCGGACTTCCCGTTAAAGGAGCGGATCCTACAGGAGGCCAGGCGACAGCAGCCTTTGCAATTCCGGGGAGTGACTGTGGCGCTGTATCAAGACCTGTGTAAAAGATGAAAAATTAGTTGGCCCTCTTTAATGAATACATTTAAATGAACCGTAGTTTATATTAATTTATGCCTGACATCTGCCTGTAAATGATATGAGCCACTCATAATGGAAGGTAGCTCCATGCTGCACAAATGGTTAAAAATAAGTTGTCTGAAATTCAGCTGAAACCAGAAAGAATGGCAAGTGAACATGTACGTGCCCATTCTGCTGTAGCTCCAAGTTGTTTAATGATTCACTAGCTTTTCACCTATGTACAGAGCCAGTTCAGTCAGTTCAGCGAGCCCTTCCTAGGAATCGCTCGCTGACCTAGGACGTGACAAGTTTGGTCTGCCCCTTGCCCGGTTAAGTAAAAGGGCAAAGTGTTTGCTCAGCACAGATAGCAAGTGCGTCATTTGTGTGGGAAAGCAGAAAACACAGGCCTCTGCTGATAGTAGATCAACATTGCACATTGACATTTCAAGATAACCGGCCAAGGCAGGGCTGAAAGTCAGGAGGTGGTGGTTTAAAGATTAACTAGTAGCTGCATGGTCAGATGCGTCACAAATAATGTAAAATGTGAACGTAGACATATTTTTGAAATGCACCTTGATACTGTAATGTACACGTGGACCTAATTCTAGCATGGTCACACCATGATGTAGTAGTTAATTAATAACATGCCAAGAGTCTGTGAACGTATATAAAGACTGATTTCTTTCTGTGAAACCAGATCACTTTGCAGTCCTGCAAATTGTCTCAGCTGCAGCTTTATTGGCAATAAAGCCACTTTCTTTTGAAACCTTGTATGTGCCCTTCTTCTTGTCCCTAATAATAAATGTTATGCTTTTACAGATGGTGCCAGTGACTCGACAGGAACTGATGGTCTCTGCAGGGGATAAAGAGCTGCGGTCTTTGGAGTCTTCAGGGGCCTTCCAGTCTCGGTGTAAGCTGCGCAGCTACTGATGAGAGGACTTGTTTCCTGACACGCCCAGACGGCAAGGCTCCCGTTGATAAGCCTTTGACAATAGACACCACCAGCTTCCTTTGAGCCATCAGGTGATTTTGTTGCCACAGCAAAGAAGGACGCATACAACGGCATACTGTCTGGTCTGTTGATCAGGTAGGCAGTGCTTAACTGCACTGAACTCAATTTTATCAATTGAATAGTGTTTTTCTAAAATACATCAGAAGGTACACACTGAGATTCATTAGGGGTCTCTAGGGGAGGTCTGTGGGTGCCTTTAAGATAGGTGCCTGAGGAGGACTGTCCAACCTGTGAAAGATCATAAGGATCCCAAGGACAGGAGAGGGACCGTGGGTGGTTGCCTTTAGACAGAGCATGCTTCTGAAAGACGTCTAAAAAATAAAAGTACATATGCATATTGTTGAAATAGGTCGTACAACTGTATATTGCAAAAAAATTTTTTAAAATACAGTGTAAAATTGTGTGTAAACTAGTGTCAAATAGTGTATTTTAAGTGCATTTTAAAAAAAAAGAAATAAAAAGTGATAAAAGAGGAAAGATATTAAAATTAGTAACTAAATAAAATTCAAAATGCTTAGCAAACTATTTTTGAGCACAGCTAAAGGCCGCAGGGCAGCCTTAGATGTCACTCAACCAACACCTCCTCGTGGCACACCAGCATGGTACGTGTCACGGAAAAAAGGGTACCATACAGCTATTCATCTAGATCAATGGACTCATTATACCAGGAAAAATCCTGATTTACAGTGGCCAGAATATGGGACCTTTGATAGAGCTAAAATGCTTTATTTAGAAGATTGTTTAAGGGAACGTGAAAAGAAAGGGAAGAAGGTACGTTTATTACAATGGGATGCATTTCATGCATGGCGGTCATACGCCGCTAACAAATGGCCAGGGAAACCTAGGACAACGAAAGGAAAAGCTTTGGCACATGATAGGGAGAAGGCAAAAGAAAGATGTGTAACAAGTTGTAGGGAAAAAGAAATGGAAATGGACAAATGCCTTACAGTTCACAAGCCTATACCAGATGTGTACCCCACTCTACCTAATGCTCCCTTAGAACAGGAAGATACAGAGGATCCTGTCATAGAAGCATTATTGACAACACCACCACCATACAGCCCGCAAACAATGCAAGCTTCATCAGCGCCACACACACACACACCACAAGTTACCCCACAAACTAATAAAACAATACCTATACAACTCCAGAGTACACCTGTTTCTGGCACAGGTAGACAAGGGTTACGGATAAAAATATCAGACAAAGAACAGAAAGTGGTACACGAGTGGGTGATGGAGGTTATGAAAAATGGTACTTCTACATGGCGTAGTGCAAAAAGCCGCTTCCCAACTGATTTCACACCTGCACTTCAACGCAGTGCGTTGGAAAACTTGGACAATAAAAGTTACAGCTGGTTTAAAGACTGGGACAAATATTGGCCTGAAGATGACGGCTACCCCCAACCTGATAGGTTGTCCCGTGTTCATAACGGCACAATATCAGCAGTAATAGATGATGTAGGGGCAACAAGCACAGAAATATTAGATGCTGTCCAGATATTAGCTGAATGGATAGATACACTACTGATACTAGAACAAAAATGTACAAAACTTAAAAAAAGTAAAGAGGAGGAAGCTAGTACTCTTTCTCCTACTCACAACTTCCCATTAAGAGAAGTACCAGGAAGTCAGGAAGGGAAGCCCACTATTAAAGTTCACACACCATGGTCAAATGTTGAATTACATAGATTTGCACTTCAGTTTCCAGATATTAGACAAGAAAGAGAAGAATGGTATAGACAGACAGAAATAATACTACGAGTTGGCACTCTAACACTAGATGACATAGAACAAATGTTTTCTATAATATTGCCACCAGACATTTGGGGAAAGATAAGAAGAGAAGATGATGAATGCTTAAACATAAAATGGGAAAAAATAACTACAGAAGAAAGGAAACAAGGAGAAGATATTTCAGAGGAAATTAAAAATTTGCCAGCTAAAATAATGGCCAAAATAAATATACTAGTGCCAAGAAAACAAATTGACTGGTCAAAATTAAATGCATGCATTCAAGACACTGAAGAAACAGTATCTGGGTTTTTCTCTAGAATACAGAAGGTCTTCACAGCTTCAAGTGGTTTAGATACTGAAAATGAAGCAACACAGTGCACTTGTCTCCTGTTTTGTAAATAATTTAAAGCCTTCCATTAAAAGGGGGATTCTAGAGTACAACCCTACTTGGTCATGCAAACCCCTAACAGAGGTTTTTCAATTAGCACAGTATTACGAAATGCTAGGGAAAAAGGATTTGGAAAATAAAAATAACAAAATAAAGGAGTTAAAAACAAAGGTTTTGATTCAGCAAGCAAACCAGTATAGCGGCAGAGGACATAGAAGCAGGGGGAGAGGAAGAGGCCGTGGAGGCCCTCAAAGGTCATTTTCGGCTCCCCCTACACAGCATACCACCACAAATGACTTAACACAGACACAGGGTTGCTTTAATTGTGGGGAACATGATCACTGGAGAGCTCAATGTCCACACCCTGCCAAACAGTCACAAAGAGGGGGTGGGATGGGGAGATCTAGAGGCCGGGGAAGGAGCATGGGAAGAGCTGGATATCAACAGCAAAGACGTGACTCACTACCTGGCCCAACAGGGTATCCCCCCAACACAAATTTCTTTGACAATGAACAAATACCAAAAATGCAGGTGCATCACCCTTATGATGGAATATATCAGGAAGGGCCCCAAGGGGAATGGGACTATTATGCACCATAGGGAGGCCCGAGAGAGTTAATACAGAGGATGGTAATCCCTGTAGATCCCACTGGACCATATGTGAGGGGTAAGATTGAAGGTACACCTGTGGAATTACTAATAGATACAGGGGCCACCAATTCCTCCTTAACAAAGAAAAAGTTTCCAGATGTTCCTCTCTCGGGGAAAAATAAATAAGTCAGTGGGATTCACCAACATACTTGTAACAAGCCCAATTTCAGCACCCTTGAAATACAGTATAGGCCCAATTCAGGACACGCATTCATTCCTTATATCAGACAAATATGCATTTAATTTGTTAGGATTGGACTTGCTAAAAAAGATGAATTCCACAATTAAGTGCACTGCAGACGGAGTTTTCTTGGAAGTAGATGGACCAATGACAGAGGAAATGGGCAACTGTTTCCTATCAATAGGAATACAAAACATTACCGCACAAATAATGGATCAGATAGATTCAAGGATATGGGCAAAACACAAAAAATGACACAGGAAAAATGAACATCACACCTGTAACAATTACAGTCAAACAGAATGTGAAATTACCAAGAATACCACAGTACAAAATAGCTCCAGAGGGTCTAAAGGGATTGCAGGATATAATAGCTGACTTACTAAAAGAAGGGATTGTTGAAGAAATATCAGGCAGTCCTTGTAACAGCCCTATTCTTCCGGTCTTAAAAAAGAGCGATGGAAATACTAATGAAAAAAGTTACAGATTCATAGTTGATCTGAGAGAAATTAATAAAATAGTGGTGCCACAGTTCCCGGTTGTCCCAAATGTAGTATCAATATTGTCAACACTGTCACCTGAAATGGCATATTTTTCTGTAGTGGATTTGAAGAATGCCTTCTTCTCAATTCCAGTAGATGAGGGTAGCATGTACCTCTTTTCATTCTCTGTAGGCGGGAGAACCTACTGATTCTGTAGAATCCCTCAAGGGTTCACAGAAAGCCCGAGCATTTACAACCAGGCCTTGAAAAGAGAACTAGACACATTCAATTTATCACCTAATTCTGTGCTAATTCAATATATAGACGACCTGCTGCTTGGTAGCATCTCGGAGACACAATGTACAACTGACACCATAAATTTGTTAAATTTCTTAGCTGAACGTGGTCACAAAGTTTCACCAGAAAAGATACAATTTGTTCAACAGGAAGTATCCTACCTAGGACACATCCTGTCGAAAGGGCAGAGAAGATTGGATGATAAGCGCATTAAATTGATTCTACAGACACCAGTGCCACGCACCCAAAAACAGGTGCGAGCCTTTTTAGGCATGGCCAGTTATTGTCGACATTGGATTGCTAACTTCTCCTTGATTTCAAAACCCTTATTGGCCCTGACCCACAAGGACACGCCCGAACCCCTTCAGTGGTTGCCAGAACATGAACAAAGCTTCCTTGCCATTCGGCAAGCTCTCTGCTCTGCTCCTGCTTTAGGCCTACCAGACTATTCTAAGTCTTTCCAACTCTATGTTCATGAGTCTGACGGGAGTGCTTTTGGGGTTCTATGCCAGCAGTTTGGTGACCACAAAAGACCATGCGCATATTTCTCTGCCACCTTGGATACTGTAGCCAAGGCTTTACCTTCCTGTATATGTTCTGTTGCAGCAACTGCCTTAGCACTACAACGTGCAGAAAGCATAATAATGGGACATGAAGTTGATGTCTATGTTCCACATGCCGTAGAGCTGATACTGAATAAGACACGTACACAGCACCTCACAAATGCCAGGCTCACACAGTATGAGATCTGTTTATTCGCAGCACATGTGACACTTCACAAATGCAATGTGCTTAACCCTGCCACTCTGTTACCTATTCCCACTGATGATCTAGTGGACTCAGACCATGATTGTATTTTGTTAACTGAGGAGCAAACAAAAGGGAGAATTGATATGACAGATACACCCTATGCAGATGCAGAGGGAGAATTGTGGGTGGATGGTTCCTGTCTTAGAACAGAGGATGGAAATACATCAGCAGCCTATGCAGTTGTAACAAATAAAACTGTAGTTGAGTCCTGTAAGATACCTGAGTTGTCTGCACAAGCAGCAGAACTTGTGGCACTCACACGAACTTGTGAATTATCTGAAGGAAGGTGTGTTAACATATATACAGACAGCCAATATGCCTTTAATGTGGCACATTCCTTTGGAAGACTCTGGAAGGAAAGAGGTTTTATTACCTCACAAGGCACAAAGATACAGCATGGAGTGCTGATCACTAAATTACTTAATTCCTTGGCACTTCCAAAGAAATTGGCCATAATTAAATGCAGTGCTCATAAGAAAGTTACAGACAAGGTAGGCCAGGGAAATGCATTTGCTGACATAACAGCAAAACAGACAGCAAGAAATAATTCAGCACTAGTACTAACGGTCCAAGAATTACCCGATGAAGTGAAGTCACTAGATCTAACAAGTGAAGGTATAAGACTAATGCAACAAGGAGCAACAGCAGAAGAACAGATGGGTTGGTCAAAGGACGGGTCATTTGTTCAAGGATGTTGGATGAATGACGCCAAGGATAAATATATGTTACCAGACAGGATGGTCTACTCTGTGTTTGGCCATGCATGGCCCGGCACATATATGCAGGGATGCGATTGTAAATTGCATGGACAAATTCTGGGTGAACAAGAACATAAGAAAAATAGCACAGGAGATATGTCAAACATGTATGGTATGTGCACAGTACAATGTGGGTAAGACTGCTCCAGTACCCAAATCGCCACTTTCAGAAACCAACAATGCCATTTGAAGCCCTGCAAACAGACTATGTGGAGATGCCCCCTACAAATAAGTATAGGTATATCCTGGTGGTGGTGTGCATGTATTCAAAATGGATAGAGGCATACCCGGTGAAACACAATGATGCCATCTCAACAGCCAAGTGCCTGATAAAGGAGCTGATCCCACGTTTTGGGGTCCCAAAAACAATATTTTCAGACAATGGCAGTCACTTCTGTAATGAACTAATAAAGCTGACATGCAAAGCCTTGGGAATACAGCAGAAGCTACACTGTGCCTATCATCCAGAGGCCGCTGGTGCAGTGAAAAGAAAAAATGGCGTGCTTAAGGCCAAGATAGCAAAAATATGTGCTGACACAAAATTGACCTGGATGGATGCCTTACCTATTGCCCTAATGAGCATGAGGAGCACACCAGATGCCAAGACCAAACTCAGTGCACACGAAATTGTCACTTGGTTGCCAATGGTAGCTTGGGGAGTTCCAGACAAAAATGCTCTGTCTATGATGATGAATGAACTGTTGAATGATTACTGCATGTCACTTACACGTACTCTTGCTTCTATCAACCAGCACGTGAAGGGAGCCCTTCCAGAGCCGCTGCAGGTCGAGGGGCACAAGTTCAAGCCCGGTGACTGGGTGCTCATCAAAGCATTCCAGAGGTCCAACTGTCTCCAAGCTCGCTGGAAGGGACCGCAGCAGGTCCTGCTCGCCACAAAGACAGCAGTGAAGTGCACCAACAGCAAATCTTGGATTCACGCCAGCCACATCAAGAGGGCACCTCATGAGACTGCATCCAGCCAAGACCCAGGTCAGCAGCACATGCCAACACCAGAACTAATCAAAGAGGAAAAAAGATACAATTTGAGGTCTACAAAGAAGAAGGAGATGAAATGTCAGTAATTCTGGTAAATGATCTTCTGCAGGAAATAGATGAAGTACTAATATTAGATATTATCCTAACAGATATTTTGACGACAATTTTTGACTTTGAGAATAGCAGTGAAGAAGACAACGAAGACGCACTCATTTACCTTGAGGAAGTATTTGATCAGCTAGAATACCAACTAATGCGAGATTTGAATAGTATAGCATTACAAGAAGCCTTGAGTAGAGCACTTTCTGACTAAGAAAATTCAACTAGGGTATATTGCACACTACCACCAGGAGTAATAGCTCAGTTGCAGAACAAGAAAAGTTTAGCACACTTCATCAGGGAGTTCTTAGTAAAAAGTGGGCCAGTAAAACGTTGAGTAGATGAACTGATCCAGGAGGTGTTTGAGGGTCCTCCTGTAACTGCATAGTGCCCGTGCCACTGCAGTCATTAGTAGATGAACTGATCCAGGAGGTGTTTGCGGGTCCTCCTGTAACTGCATAGTGCCCGTGCCACTGCAGTCATTAGTAGATGAACTGATCCAGGAGGTGTTTGCGGGTCCTCCTGTAACTGCATAGTGCCCGTGCCACTGAAGTAATTGGTAGATGAACTGATCCTGGAGGTATTTGCGAGTCCTCCTGTCACTGCGAGCACCCGTGCTGCTGCAGCAACCAGCAAATAACTTTTCACAGGTTGGCAGGACAACCTGCTCCAAAAGGCTCCTTTAGGTTGAGGTACAATGGACAATATTGAAAAAATTAAGTAAGGCTGCATTAAGGGTTAATATACGTGACCAAAGGGTCGTGCATTACAAGAATTACATGCATATCTTTGGGAGGCGAGAAGTACAAAGAAATTCTCAGAGGCCATCTGAAATATTAACGAATAGCTGTTTGCAATATATTCTGTACTACAGCCTCACCTTATATGTGTTTATGCTTTTTGTGTGTTTAGCTTATATTATAGTGAAGATTCACAGTGATAATTCACAACAGATTGTCATCAATAGCACTACATCCAATTAAAGAAAGTATAAGAATAGATAGGTATGGATAGGGAAAATACAGTTCTAAAAATGAAGAAAAAATGGTACAAGTCTAAAATGTGCATATCTGGGGTGATATTCTGTCTGTTATTACTAGCATTAATTACTGTATTTCTATTAGATGTGTTCTATCCCATGGAAAATTTGATCCCAACACCAACAACACCTGCTACAATACCTGCATACACTTTGCCACCTGAAGAAATAGCCCACAGAGAAGATATGCACCACAATTCCTTTGTGACTTTGTTGCATCATACCAATAAGATATTACCAAGGGGAAATTGCTGGATATGTTTGCAATTCCCAGCATCGGTAGACCAAAGTTTGCCCCTGGTTCAAGTCCCACTGCCTTTTGCAGCATCCTGTTATGCCATTTACATAACAATAGTAAAAATAGAACTGATAGCTGTTTTGCAGAATTTAAAGAAAAGTACTTCTGGTGCAGGGACAACTATGGCCCCACCTGCAGGAACATTATATAACAAATATATGGCAGATATTCTGACAGAAGGGAACTGCACGGAAGTGATAGAACAGAATGCAACATTTCCCCTGTCTGACATCTTTACTCCGCTCTTTCCAAATCAGAATACAAGCATTGGGATAGCAGGCCCATCAAAAGAGGCAAATAAGAATATACTATTTTTGAAGTTAAAATTAAGAAAACACAACGCAATAGGGAGTATATGTATTAAGAGTAATGGGACCTATCAGGTGGGCAATAGTACAAATTGTAACATGACATTTGAAATGACGGCCGGAAATATTAGCATTCCACTTTACGTAGGTGACTCAATTTATTTCATTTGTGGAGAGAAGGCTTATACATGGCTTCCAACAAATTGGGGTGGTTGTTGTCACCTAGGTTTTGTATTACCTGCTATAGCAATAAAGGACACAAAGGAAGTACGAAGGGACATGCAAAGACATGCCCCACGGCGAGGCAGGAGGAGTGTGGATCAAAAAGATACAGCATCACAGATAGCGGGTGATGTATTCAAAGGGGTGATACCATGGATTGGTCCATCTATCAACTCAGGGGATATACGTAGATTGTCCAGACTACTCGAAGCAACAATAAACAAAACTACAAGTATACTTGAAAATATTACAGTAGAACTTCAAGCTGTGAGATTAGTTTTGTTACAAAATAGAATGATTCTTGACATGATGCTAGCAGAAAGGGGAGGAGTCTGTGCATTTATAGGGGCGTCCTGTTGCACCTATGTCCCTGACTCCTCTGTTACTGTCAGGGAGGCAATAAAAAGATTGCATCATATAGGTGTAGAAGCACATCAGGATTCTGGTACATGGGATATAGGAGGTTCACTTTGGAGTTGGTTGAGCGCATGGGGTTGGAAGATAGGAATGGTGTTCATAACAATTTTCCTACTAATAATAGGCTGTTGTCTATTAATTAATTGCCAGCCAATGTGCTGTCAACTATTGGGACAGCTGACAAAATGCCAAGTGAGGAAATTAAAGGTAAAAGAAAGAATGCTGATGCAAACAGTCACTACTGAGTTAATGAACATAGACATTTCTGACAATGATAAGAATGAACAATATAATTATTAAATTGTGATACGTTTTGTGATGAAATTATTTTAAACTAAGGTTCAAAGGGTCGTTTTGTAAAAGATGAAAAAATAGTTGGCCCTCTTTAATGAATACATTTAAATGAACCATAGTTTATATTAATTTATGCCTGACATCTGCCTGTAAATGATATGAGCCACTCATAATGGAAGGTAGCTCCATGCTGCACAAATGGTTAAAATTAAGTTGTCTGAAATTCAGCTGAAACCAGAAAGAATGGCAAGTGAACATGTACGTGCCCATTCTGCTGTAGCTCCAAGTTGTTTAATGATTCACTAGCTTTTCACCTATGTACAGAGCCAGTTCAGTCAGTTCAGCGAGCCCTTTCTAGGAATCGCTCGCTGACCTAGGACGTGACAAGTTTGGTCTGCCCCTTGCCCGGTTAAGTGAAAGGGCAAAGTGTTTGCTCAGCACAGATAGCAAGTGCGTCATTTGTGTGGGAAAGCTGAAAACACGGGCCTCTGCTGATAGTAGATCAACATTGCACATTGACATTTCAAGATAACCGGCCAAGGCAAGGCTGAAAGTCAGGAGGTGGTGGTTTAAAGATTAACCAGTAGCTGCATGGTCCGATGCGTCACAAATAATGTAAAATGTGAACGTAGACATATTTTTGAAATGCACCTTGATACTGTAATGTACATGTGGACCTAATTCTAGCATGGTCACACCATGATGTAATAGTTAATTAATAACATGCCAAGAGTCTGTGAACGTATATAAAGACTGATTTCTTTCTGTGAAACCAGATCACTTTGCAGTCCTGCAAATTGTCTCAGCTGCAGCTTTATTGGCAATAAAGCCACTTTCTTTTGAAACCTTGTATGTGCCCTTCTTCTTGTCCCTAATAATAAATTTTATGCTTTTACACCTGTCTGCCATCACGCTGCAGAAGCGGTGCGAGTTCAAACCCGTGACCACCTTCTTGCGCGAGAAAGAAATTCCTTACTCCTGGGGCCACCCGTTCCGGATCATCTTTAACTGGCAGGGGAAGCTGCACCAACTTCGCTCCCTCAGAGACACCTGCTCTCTTTTGGGCATTGACTTGCCGGATTCCTTAGACTCGGACAATGACGCACACCATGGTTCTCAAGAGGGGTCGGAGCAGCGAAGTCAAGGCGGCTGGCGGAAAGTCAGACGGAGACGCAAACGGGGGGCCCGCTTGAAACCGGACCCTGAAACGATTGCCCAGGAACAGGCGGCGGCAGTACAGGAAGTGGAGCGAGATACCACTGTAGCCCCGTGAGCAGCATGAGAGGGCCACTGCTCACACCTCGCTTTGGAATGGGGGTCGGGGGCCGAGAAAGGGCCGCCACTGTCACATTTCCCATTGACAATCTTCCATGGACCTGTGAGAAGGGACAGGACCGGGACTATGGTTCAATTCACCTGGTTCCAAGTTCGGGTTCCCCAGGGGGAGGATGACGGGGAGGGTTGGGGGGTGGGGGTAAGGGGTGGGCCCCCAGGATTGGTTGGTTCAGTTGGGGTTTGGGGGGATCGTTTGGGGTTGCTGGAGGGGGGGGTGGAAGGGCGGGAACTCCTTGTCCGCATTCTTCTGCACTATCCCGGGGACTACCTGGACTACTGTGTATGCCTAGAGCGAAAGCGCCGCAGAGAGCGGGAGCGGGCCCAAAGCCGCACATCGGGGATTAAGATGTCGCACCACTTAACGATTCTCTCACTCAACGTGAGAGGGCTCAACAACCCCGTTAAACGCAGGGCGATCCTGTCTTTGCTAGAACAGTCGGGGGCAGACATCTGCCTCCTGCAGGAAACCCATCTGTTGCCCAAAGATCACCACAGGCTAAAATCCTGTGCCTTTCCCAGGCAACTTTTCTCCTCTGCTAACAAGAAAGTGGCGGGTGTGGCGATACTGGTAGCCAATACGTTTGGGGGGAAGGTCATGCAGAAAGTAGCGGAGATCAGAGGTAGGTTGCTGGTGCATCGTTTCCAAGTGGCAGGGCAGACACTACTAGTGGGCTCCATCTACGCGCCCAATGAAGGCCAGGAGAAGTTCCTACACACGGCACTAGAGACAGCCACGGCTAACACGCATCCACATCTACTGATTGGGGGTGACTTGAACCTGGTGTTCCACAACACATCGGACCGCTCCAGCCAACGGTCCGGCCAGGTGGGAGCACTCTCGGTGGCGGGGCACACACACCTTGCAGACCTAGATCTCGTTGATCTGTGGAGACAGATGCACCCACGGGCGACGGCATACACCTACTATTCTGCGGCCCACAAAACATATGCACGTCTCGACCACTTTCTGTGCTCTTCCCAGCTAGCTCCTCAAACATGCGATGTAGAGATCCTTCCAGCCTCTTTGTCAGACCACTCTCCGGTGGTGGCGTCCTTCCGGGTACCGGCGGCGCCTAGCCGGCAACGACATTGGCGGTTGCGCAATAGTCTCCTCCACCTGCCGACCACGCAGGAACGCATAAAAACGGCGCTCGCCCAATTTCTCGCCCACAACGCCAACGGGGACACCTCTAAAGCGACGCAATGGGCGGCACTCAAGGCAGTCCTCCGCGGCGAATTCATCTCTTTGGCCGCCGCTAACAACAGGGAGCGTGCGCAGAAGCGGGCCGAGCTCACCCAGCGGGTGGCGGAGTTGGAGCAGATGCATCAACGCACCGGGGCGGCGAGGGCGTGGCGGCAACTCTGCACGGAACGAAAGATGCTGGCAGCCCTGGACCAGGACGTGGCAGAATACGCCGCCATGCGCCTCCGGCATGCATATTATACCGGGGGAGACCGCTGCGGGAGATTGTTGGCGAGCAGGCTGCGGATGCAACGGCAGAGGCAGCAGGTACAGACGCTCCAGCTTAGCACTGGTGACGCCATCACTGACGACACAGCCATCGCCGCAGCCTTTGGCGATTTTTACGCTGACTTATATGCGGCAGACGATCTCGAACTGCGGGACAGTCAGAGCTATCTGCGGGGTGCGACCCTCCCGTCGCGTAACGAGGCACAGGCGGCCTTCCTTGACCGGCCCATAGGCCTGGAGGAGGTCATCTCAGCATCTCGCGTTTGACTCTTGGGAAGTCGCCGGGCCCGGACGGGTATACGGCGGCCTTCTATAAGACTTTTTGCCTGCTGGTGGCCCCGCTACTGAAGGAGCTATTCAATACCTTCGACACGCCTGGCGCCATTCCATCAGACCTACTGGAGGCAGCCATCTCGGTAATTCCCAAAGACGGGAAGGACCCCACGCGGTGTGGCTCATACCGGCCGATCTCCCTGCTGAATATTGACCTGAAGCTCTTTACGGGCATTCTGGCGAGTCGCCTTGCGCCCTATATGCAACAGCTGGTGGAGCCGGATCAAGTGGGCTTTATCCCCCAGCGGCAGACTAGCGACAACACCAAGAGGGTCCTCCATCTCATAGAGGCTGGCTCTCGGACGAGACGGGACTGCCTCCTCCTCACGATTGATGCGGAGAAGGCCTTCAATAGGGTGCACTGGCCCTATCTCGAGCTGGTTCTGCAGCGGTTCGGACTCGGGGAGATGCTCCGGAACCGTATATTCAATTGCTATCGCCATCCAAACGCTGCGGTTCGGGTCAATGGTCACACGTCACCGAGATTTGCGATTGGCAGAGGGACCAGGCAGGGGTGCCCTCTCTCCCCCCTTCTTTTCGCGCTCTATATGGAGCCGTTGGCATGCAGGGTGCGGAACCACAACCTCATCACTGGCATACCGTTCGGTGGGGACACGCATAAAATTAGTTTGTATGCTGATGACATCTTGCTCTCCCTGATGAATCCAATGCAATCCCTCCGCACACTTTTTATCGAGCTTCACGCCTTCGCGCAGGCCTCGGGTTTCAAAATCAATGTGGCAAAGTCCGAGGCCCTGAACCTGTCTCTGACACCGGAGGTGTTGGAAGAGGCCAAGGCTTCCACCGTCCCCTACCTGGGAGTTTTGCTGGCCCCGACGGTGCAGGCCTCTGCAGATGCGAATTACGCCAAGCTCAGCTCCCGACTCCGAGACACCCTCAGACGGTGGAAGCACTTGACTTTGTCCTGGTTAGGCCGGATTGCGGCCGTAAAGATGACCCTGCTGCCCCAAATTCTTTATATATTTCAGACCCTTCCCCTGCGACCTCCGGCGGGATGGCTTCAAAAAACCCAGGCAGATCTCACTAGCTTTATCTGGAATGGCCGCCGCCCACGATTTAAGCACACGATAGCCTCGCTACCCCCCGATCATGGTGGCGTGGGTGTGCCTGACCTTACTCTTTATTTCCTGGCGACGCAGCTGCGCACTCTGGTGGAATGGCATCAGCTAGAATCTGCCAAACACTGGCTCTTCCAGGATCAAGCGGTTGCTGGTCGTACGCTTCAGGGTATCCCGTTCTTGCCACGCAGTCATAGGCCTCCCAATCGCTACGCTTCCCAGATCACCAGTACCGTTCTAGATGTGTGGGACAAGGTGGCTGTCCGGCGGGACCTTACCTCCTTTCCCTCCCCCATGACACCAATTTTTGATAACCCCGATTTCTCACCGGGTCTCGACCCTCGGGCCTATGTGAGGTGGCGGGAGACGCAATGTAGGGACGTGGGCCACATGTTCGACCTGAAGGGCATTCTCTCCTTCCAGAAAGTGAAAGACGGTTATGGCATTCCCGAAACGGACCGTTTGCCCTATCTGCAGGTCCGCCACTGGGTTCTCCACCTGTCAATGCAGCCCGGCGCGCAGCGTCCCCTCACCCCCTACGAGCGGTGGCTGTTGAATCGCACATCCGACAAAAAGTTAATATCAGACCTATACCAGCACTTACTCCTTACCAACATTTACACATACAATGCAGGGCAGGCCAGGTGGGAGAGAGATCTGGGGAGACAGCTCACACACAAGGAATGGGAGGGGGTTTACTACAGGGCCCGCCACTCCGCTCACCACACGGGTCTCACTGAAACCCTGACCAAGGTCGCCACTTACTGGTACCACACACCTGAGCGGCTGCATCAGTGGGACCCCCGGGTGAGTGACCGATGCTGGAGGGGGTGTGAGGAAATGGGTACGCTGGAGCACCTGCTCTAGAGTTGTGATCGCCTGCAGCAGTACTGGACCTCGATACTGGACCTGGTGGATTCCCATCTAGACACCCAGCTGCCTAGACTTCCTGCATATGTCATATTGGGCCTCCCTAACGCACTGATGTACCCTCTTAAATCCTGGAGAGGGAGGCTCATTGCGATTGCGCTAGGGGCGGCTGTGCAAAATGTTGTGGCGCACTGGAGGGATGTCCAGCCGCCACTACAGTTGGGTTGGCTACATAGGCTGTGGGCGATACTGGGGATGGAGAAGCTGTCACTGGCGGGGAGGGCGGAGGAGTTTGCAGCACTTTGGCGGCCGTTTCTGTCCCTACTCACGGGGGAGTTCAGGGAGCTGAGCTGTCCCCGCTATTTGCGGCTGTTGCGCTTGGCGGACACTCCGCTCCCTGAGCCCAAGACACGGTCGCGCAAGGCGCCGGAGAGCCGCACAAACAATGGTATCCAATGAGGCGGTGTTCCCATATTTTAACAGTCTCTGCGTAGCGGACAAGGAGTGGGGTGGTTGTGGGCGGGGGGGAAGGTTGGGGTTGGGGTTGGGGTTTGTTCTTCCTTCGCTTTTCCCCTGTTATTTGTGTAGGCTTGTCCTCGAATGTCAGAATTGCTTACATGTGCATCTCACCTCTTCTAATGCCGCCGGCCCAGCTGGGTTGTAGGCGGCTTGCTTTGTTAATTGTTTTAGGTAGACACGGCTATTGGCCGTCCTCACGCTCTTGCACTGTGCATGGCCTCCGCATACTCCGATAATTGAACTTAGGTTGTGAGATGCTGCGTATCTTTTCTCAATGCTGCACAATAAAAAGATTTAATACTAAAGACTTAGCTGGCAAAATAAAACTATAAAGAATTCCCTGATTCTATTCAGCAAGTTCCCTACGGGCTACCAGCATGAAAATATAAACACTACGGCGGATTAACCTTCTCTACATTCTGTAAGTTAAATTAAGGGGGTGATTACGATGGCAGAGGGCCCGCCACCACCAGCCGTGCAGTGGTGAGCCCTCTGCCATCGGACGATAATTCTCAGCCCGCCAAATTAGGATGGCGGGGGAATCGTACCTCGACCAGGGCGGGCGCAAAGACCGCCCTCCACAATCCACCACAGGCAATTGTTACGATTGCCTGGCGGACCGTCCAAATTGCGTAAAATAGAGGCGGTGCCAGCAGGCACAGTCTGCCAGTTTACGATGCCAGCCAGCCTTTCTGTGGTGGGTAAACCGCCATTGAAAGGCTGGCCATTTTACTGCACCGTATGGTGCTTGCTACATAACGCAGTGAAAAGTACGACAAGCATGTTTAGCATTGCAGTGGGGGCTGCAGCCAGCAGGACCCGCCACAATGTTAACCATGCATGAAGTGACCGCCACGGTGGTGGTAGCATCGTAGTCTGACTGCAGGTCCGCTGCATTGCAGACAGCTGTTCCCAGGCATCGCTACGGTCCGCCCGCTATCGTAATTACCCTCTATATTCTTAGCGTATGTAGTTCTTGAGATATAAATGTATTTGTATGGTGTACTTTAAAGACTTCGGTGCCTAAATGAAACTATATAAACAATTCCCAGATTTTGTTCATCAAGTTTCCTACAAGCTACCAGCATGCAAATTTACAAGCTAAGACAGACTCATCTCCACTACCGTTTGAAAGTTACAGTAGGTTTGTAGCATAAGTGGTTCTTGGGATATAAATGTTTTTGCAAGGTGTAATTTGAAGCCTTTGCTGCCTAAACGAAAATATATATACAATTCCCCAATTTTATTCAGCATGTTCCCCACGTACTACTGGCATGATAATTTACATACTAGGGGAGACTGATCTTCTCTACATTCTGTACGTTTAATTACGTTTCTAGCTAATGTTGTTCTTGAGAAATACATTTATTTGCATGGTGCACATTGAAGACTTGCTGCCAAAGAAATATTGTATAAACATTTCCCTGAATTTATTCAGCATGTTTCCTACATGCTACAGGCATGCATATTTTCACACTAGGGCACACTGATCTCTTGTACATTCTGCGAATTAAATTATATTTCTAGCATATGTGATTCCTAAGATGTACATTTATTTGTATGATGTACTTTGAATACTTTGCATCCAAAATCAAGATACATACAAATCTTTTTAAGAGTGTTCCAGTATCCATGTTAAGTGCAGCAAAACAAAAGAAAACACAAATTCAATGTATTAAAATGTCAGTCATTGCAAACACAGCACATGCATATAGACTTACCTCAGAGGGGCATTCATTTCAAAGGTTTTAAGAAGAAAGGTGTCTGGGTAGCATTAAACAATCCTGACCAACTGTATACACCTGTACTCAGCAGAGCTCATGTACAGGATTTTAGTGGGAAAAGGACTTGCTACTTATACAGACATTCAAGTGGTGGGACATTACCTGCAATGATTTCATTGGCTAATAGGGTTACACCTCCCTAATGTCAGCTCCTCCCACCAGCTGCCAGCTCCCAGTTCAGGTTGACCATCTGGGAGAAATGTCACACCTTATTAGGGTCAGCTCCTCCCACTAGCGGCCAGCACTCAGCTCAGGCTGGGCAGATAAGAGGTAGTTCACACCTCTTCAGTATCAACTCCTCTCACATGTGCCAGCTCTGGTTGTGCCTGGGAGCAATGTCACACCTTATTAGGGTCAGCTCCTCCCACTAGCTGCCAGCTCTCAGCTCAGGCTGGGCAGATAAGAGGTAGTTCACACCTCTTCAGTGTCAACTCCTCTCACCAGGTCCCAGCCCAGGTTATGCAAATGGAGGAAATTTTGCACCTGCCTGAAGGAGAGGCACACACCTTCAGTGCCAGATCAGAGTTGTGCTAAAGACATCCCTTGCAGTTCCAAAACAGCAAGTTAAAAAAGCAATAACAAGTGATGGTGTGCAGTAAGTAAATAAAATAAAAATAGAATTTCACTGTCCCAATGTTAACAGATGCAAACATTTTCTTGATTTATTTCAGCATGCTCTCGATATGCTACCAGCATGAACATTTACACACTATGGTGGACTGATCTCCTATACATTCTGAACATTACATTAAGTTTAGCATATTTGGTTTTTAAGATATGAATTTATTTGTATGGTGTACTTTGAAGCAGGGGCGACTGGTGGATTTTGAAAGTGGTGAGGCGAAAAATTGTATTATAGTGCATCGAGCGCGTGAACCCGAACTGCAAAAGGTGGGTGCGGGTTTTTTTTACACCACATATTTACTGCAAATTGTTGCAAACGGGGGGTCCAAATATAGCATTTTAAAGCACAAGCGAGAAGAAAACATTATAAACATATAAAAAATGTTCCCAATCCTCTAACTGTCTGCATGCAAAATGACCCGCAGGCCAAGCACACACAACCAATGGAAACAGGCCCTCTAAGTGTTTTCTACCTGTAACCCATCTCTGCCTCTTTACTGTATTGGTTGATGAAGTCATCAAGGCTTACACTATTGGTAAAACCACCTGAAACCCTGAGAGACGGTTCCCAATCCTTGATTCTTGGCTAACCGGACACCTGATAGGAACCCAAGCCTCCCCACCACCATGTATGTAGAGTGGTACACCATGCAATGGAATTGTGATCCTACACCCCAGTCCTGGAGTGTAAATCATCAGTGCAGAATGAAGCTTGTCTGAACACCTCACTGCTTTTCTGGAGGTAAAACTGCAGAGTTGTGGTAACCGTAAAAATGAGCAGGTGCCGTGGCCTGTGACAGCTACAGCACCCACCGCAAATCCTTAAGATGAGAAGCTATGGGTGGGTGGGCACAGCTAGAGCCCTTGAAGGCCCCAGTCCTATAGTCTCAGAGACAAAGAGGGAAGGCCAAACATGGCAATGCCTTAAAAAGTAGCCAGTTCCAGCAACTATGGGACCTGCTATGGGACCTGCTGTGATGCGAATAGCATCCGTTTCTGACTGCACACCTCCCGCAGCACTCGTGAAATGCCCGCCAGAAACACCCAGCTTAGCCTGGGAGACCCATTTCCTTTTCCATGCTCAAGGCAGTCTGCCTGTGATACACCGGTGTTCCTTGTAAATTAGTCATGCATGCTTTCATTCAATCTGCTGAAGCTACAGCCATCGTCATTATCTTGACTAAGATCAGTGCTCACCATTTGCCAGTCAGCTCACAAGCTGGAGGGGGATGGAGGGGGGAGAGAGGGGTCGGCTTCTCCAAGCTCTATTTGTTTTTTTCCTAGTGTGCAATGTGTGTAACTGTTTGGCGGGGAAGACCTTTATATAACAGGAACGCCATATACTGAGAGGGTGAAAATCTTAATAATGCTTTTTTCACTGCTTGGGAGTGGGATTTGTAATGGAAAGGTCTAACCTCACAGTGCAATATTAGGTAAGGTCTGGAACAGTGGGACGGGGTGCCTGAAATTCCTCACTGTATATTACATGGGCTGGGGATATGACTGCTTTCTTTACGGAGAGATGATCCAGACTAGTACCACAAGCTCTCAGTATCCACCACGCTGGGCCTATCAGCACCAGTGGGTTGGCTTCACACAGGAGGGCTAGGAGGGCTCAACAGCTATTGCACTGCTATTTATATAGCCATTCTCATGCCCCTTGTAGTCCTAAAACTAAAGCGCTTTCTGGGTGGTACAACTGTATTATTGCATAGTACTTCTTATGCATGGTGCAGTCATGCAGCGCTCTGATTTGTATTAGGGTTCTGGATAGCCCACAGATTGTATGGTTGGTACCGTGCTGTTCATAGGTTGGCTGGTTTGTGGAAGCATGGCCACCTAATGTTGCTCCTTGTAAGCATGGGATGTAACACAGAGGTAAGAATCATTGGTGTTGTGCAGAGAGGCGCTTACTAGCAGACCAGTGTGGTCTGCTAGTGCTAGAATATGCTTTGGTGTATGCCGCTGTTGAGTACACAGATGCATAACATGCTGTAAAGCCTACACAGGAAAAAGGTGTGTTTCCATTTTAAACCGCTTTATCGAGTGCCATGAGTAAACGACAACTTGATTTAAGAGAAGTTATTTTAGGTCCTTTTTTTGTAATTCCAGAAGTCTGTGGCCTGAAGCCTCGAGTGCTAAGAAGTCTGACTGATATGATATTAGGAAATTACTAAAGGCTAAAACATGTGTAACATGCTTTGCTGCTCATTCTATTTTAACACTGCAGGTGCTTTGGTGCACTTTAAATCTTGAGACAGAATCTTGTCTTTGACCAAGAACAGTGCTCTTCCTTCTTTTGGCTAGGCTAGTGCTATAGAAATGCCATATGCAGACAGGCAAAGTCTTGCATGTTGTACAGAAGGTTCCTTCATTTCAGGCTCAATAGTATGAGTGACAAACTAATATAACAAAAAACACATCTGCCCTAGTCATTCAGGAAAACATGCACTAATTAATGTTTTGGGAGATAAATAATGACAACTGCACATTAAAGATGCTGTTGATGGCTGTAGTTGGGTTGACATCATGGGCAGATGAGGAGTATTCTCATGTTGCAAAATGCCATTAGAGTTGAGTGTGCCACCATGTTAATTTGCGATTGGTATTATGGTTTTCTGAGCACGATAGCAATATTACATACAATAATGTAGATATAGTCTGTGAATGCATACGCCGAGACTCGGACCTGGTTCCCCAGCTCGATAGTAGTTGCGTCAGCTTTGGCCTTTGCACCTCTCCCCGAGTATTGCCGGTGCCATATGTGATGTGTGTTTGCGCAAGCCAGATTAGATTTCCAGCCAGTGGTCGAAGTGGGGGAAAAAAGTAGGGAAACTGTGGGCGGGGATAACCCAAGGATTGGATCAATGGGCGGAGTTAGAGGTGTGGCCAGAATGTGCCAAACATCCCAACTTTTAGTATTTGTTTGGCCTTTCACTGAACAGTTACAGATTATTGTGTTATTTAATTCAACCGATGGATAGTCTTGATTATTTATGGTTTAATAGGAGTTATTGGCATTTAAATACATTAAGAAAGTAGGATATACTTCCAATCACACAATGTCCCAAATACGCTTAAAAGTGGAATCACAAGCCATTTGTCTCCAAGCCATGCAGTTTCTCTTATTAGCACTTCTCCTCCCCACTTCCACTAGAGCAGTTCAAACATGAATGGCAAAATATCTTAGTTTGCAAATGTTTCCTATATAATTGTGGCTCTGCCATATTTGCCAAATAATACATCATCAACTGCATAATCTTACAGTTTTAACTAATCATTTTTGTAGCTCAAACAGATAAAAAGTAACAAAAAAACATGACTTGAGTTGCTGCAAAGTGGAAATCTGTAATGATGAGAAGTCCACACGTTGAGTAGTATTTTGTGATGCTTTATTCCAAGTTGTATAGAGAGACCCCACCAGGAGCATACAACATGGGGCTCAGCCCAGCCAACGGTAATCTGTCAGGCAGATCACCTAACTCATCTGAAGGAGACAAAAATAACGCACACCCAGAAGGGCACAAAACAAAAGTAGACGAGGTCCGTATGGCCAACTGACGTAGTGCCAGGTGGGACTAAAACCCACAACAGCAAAATGGGACATGAACCCCATAGCAAAAATGTTAAAATTAAGTAGATGGGACTAAAACCCACTACAAACAAATGGGACTGAGACCCATCGCAAATATACAGAACTAGCGCAAGTGGAACTACAACCCCCTACAAGCAAATGGGAAATGAACCCATCTGAAAAACATTGCAAAGTAAGCAAATGGGACTAAAACCCATAACATGGGACTTGAACCCATAACAAATTAAACTAGTAGGACTGAAACCCACAGTAGGCAAATGGGACTATAACCCAATGCAAACATTTAAGAAACACAGATGGGACTAAAACCCACTGCAGAGAAATGGGACTAGAAACCCATCGCAAAAGACATTTAAATAAAACATGTTGGACTAAAACCCACTGTAAGTAATTGGGACTAGGACCCATCACAAACATTTGAACAACACAGGTGGGACTCAAACCCACTCTGTTTTAATAGGACTAGGAACTCCTCGCAAGAACGTAGTAATTAAAGCAGATGGGACTAAAACCCAGTGCAACAAAAATAAAACAGATCACAATCCGAAAATATTTAAATAAACGTGTGATCAAAGGAACAGCTGGGACTAAAACCCACTGCAAGTGCAATAAAAATAAAACACTGTTGTGTTGTGCGCAATGCATAACCAAGTGGCATTAAACATGAACCAATGCAAAAACGAAATTGCCAATAATAAAAATATACCAAACATATGTGACATAAACAGCAGTAGGAGTAAATCGTATTCAATTAAACAACAGGTTACTAGATAGTTCATATAAAGGCATCCAATTAAATGTAGACGCCGGAGCTCGATCCTTGCCCCCGATAAATATGCTTATCTGAAATGATGAACACACAAGGAAACAAAACAGTGCCTCGTAACACTCCGTCGTTTTCATGAGGAGAAAAGCACAGTACCATTGTTTCATGACGGAGATCTTTAAAGGAGGGAAGAATTTCACTAGTCTTGCCGGCAGCAGAATCGCCAAGACTAAATAAGAAATATAAAACAGCAAGAAAAGGTTTTCCTCAGAAGTGAACTCCGAACGTCGTTGAGGCAAATGACGTGAACAGTGCTGCAGAAACAAACAAAGCGGCACGTACAGTGACGCATCGCAGAGTGGCTCACGGCGCTTCAGTACAACATCAGCAGGCAAGAAGGTCTGAGGAAAGCAACGTCATAAAGACTCCGATGAAAGCTCCTGAGAAAACAGCAGGTGAGAGCGTGCACACACACGCTGAATATTTAAAAGTGACTGGTAAAGTGGCATAAGTGAATTAAAAAAAACACAATAATGCTATAGGACTATAACCCAAGCATAACTCCTCTGAAGGAGACAAAAAAAAACGCACACCCAAAAGGGCACAAAACAAAAATAGACAAGGTCCGTGTGGACAACTGACTTAGTGCCAGGTGGGACTAAAACCCACAACAGCAAAATGGGACATGAACCCCATAGCAAAAATATTAAATTAAGTAGATGGGACTAAAACCCACTACAAACAAATGGGACTGTAAGCCATCGCAAATACATGGGAATTGCGCAAGCAGGACTAAAACCCACTGCATGCAAATGGGACTTGAACCCATCGAAAAAACATTGTAAAGTACACAAATGGGACTAAAACCCATAGCAAACAAATGGGACTAGAACCCATACAAATTAAACTAGTGGGACTGAAACCAACAGTAAGCAAATGGGACTGGGACCCATAGCAATTTAAACAGGTGGGACTGAAACCCACGGCAAATAAATGGGACTAGGACCCATCTCAAACATTAAATTAAACAGATGGGACTTGAACCCACTGCAAGTAAATGGGACTGTTACCCATTGCAAACATATAAATTACACAGGTGGGGCTCAAACCCACTGCATAAAAATGGGACTAAGGAACCCATTGCAAGAACAACAACAAAATAAAGCTGAAGGGACTTACACCCACTGCAAGCAAATGTAACCGGGAACCCACCCATAAAACATTTAGCTTAAATAAATAATCATTAGAACAGCTGGGACTAAAACCCACTGCAAGAGCAAAAGACAAAACAAAATAGTGCACAAAAAGGAAACATGACATGCGTGTGTTTTATGCAAAACAAAATAATGTTGCAATGAGGAGGAAAAACACAACACTTGAAAAACGAAGCACACCTCCTGCCGCCCTGCACCTACAAAGTGTTATTCTTAGACGTGTGTAGTAAGGAGGAGGCAGTGTTTAATTAAGATGCTTTAATGGGTTAAGCATTACACATAGATGCCGTCAGCTTATCATCAAGGAGCTCAGCTGCTATCTCAACATTCGATAACGAGCGCCTGAGCTGTCAGTGCGGACCATACCAATGTAGGTGAAAAGGGAGGGGGGAAATGAGGGGGAAAGGGCATACCAAGTTACAACACATCATCCTCTCTAGGGAAAGAGGAAAAAAGGGGGGAGGGAAAAAAGGTAATAAGAACTGGGAAAACCAGGTAGGGGTTATATGGGAGCGAACCCCCGCCCCGCAATAACAGTCCCAAGTCTTTCGCAGAAGACCCTCAAAAACACAATACTTTGTATTAACATAGCTGTTCACGATCTCATTATGTACTGTTTGTGCCAGTGGGGTGGGATCCTAGGTCTATCGCTCTTCCTGTGCTGTATGTCCCCATCCTTGATGTCTCCACCCTCCATTCCTCTTGAGCCTGACCTAGCTTCTTTCCCCTCTGTGGGCACCACCCGATCATGGCTCCATAACCTTCCATCTTCCATGACCACAGTGTTCTTCTTTGGCCAACTGATAGTACTGGAGGCATAATACTTTCCACCACCTTTTCTTAGTCTTTCCGGTTTCCTGATGTAGACATTTTGTCCTCGCTGGAACTCCCTCTCCTTGACCCCCCACTTCTTGTCGTACCACTCCTTGTATTTCCTTTGATTGGTTTCGATCTTCTTCTTAATCTCTTTGGGATCGGTCTCTTCTATTTGCTTCCTTCCCATCCAATTTGGGGTCAGCTTTGTTCCAGCTTTCCTTCCTCTCAGTAACTCGAAAGGAGTACATCCTGTGGTTGATTTCGGCGTGGTGTGGTATGCCCACAGCATGTCTCTTATTGCTTCCTCGATGTTTTCCCCAGCCTGGTTAGCCAGCTGCATGCACTCTTTCAACATGCGGTTAACTCTTTCCACCTTGCCATTTGCCTTGGGGCAATATAGTGGCGTGCGGATATGGGCTATGGAGCAGTCTTTCAGAAACTCCTTCATCTCCTCAGAGATCAGTTGCACCCCATTATCCGTTACCAGTGTCAACGGAATGCCTTCTCTCGAGAACACCTCCTTCATGAACTCAATGATCGCCCTTGTGTTCACGTTGTGGACCATCTTGCATGTGATCCAGCTGGAATAGTAATCCACCAGAACTAGTAGGTACCAATCCTGGGGCCCTTTGCCATGAATGGGTCCGGCTATGTCGAAGCCTAGCTTGTCCCAGGGAATCTCTGGAACTTCCACGGGTGACAATGGTGCTCGTCTAGTGACTTTAGACTTGTCGCTCAGGCTGCATGCTTAGCAGTCCCGCACCTTGTCTTCCATTTCACTGTCCATTGCTGGAAACCAGTAGTCCATGCGTAGTCTAGCTTTACTCAAGCTGCGGCCCAGATGGCCTTCATGCCCCAGCTCCACGATCTGGTTCCTTAAAGCCTCCGGTGGAACGAGCTTCCCAGACTTGAGTATGAAATTTCCTTCAACTGATAGATCTTCCCGCACATTCCAATATGGCTGGATGTCGTTCTCCATGTCCTTACACTTCTTTGGCCATCCCGTGAGGATATGTTTCTTCACCTTCTTCATAACTTCATCTTGTTCCATCTGGGTTACCCAAGCATTCTTCTCCACTGCTGCTAGGCTCAACGCCAGAATGGAGTCATCACTCAGATATTCATCCTCCTCTCCTTCGGCTGGTGCTCTCGATAAAAAATCTGCAACCCTGTTCTGTTGCCCTGGAATATATGTCACTCTGAAATTATATGCTTGTAGCCCCACAGCCCATTTGGCTATGCGGGGTGTCATGCTTTCCATGTCTTTCTTGGTGAAGAGTGAGACCAGGGGTTTGTGGTCGGTCTGTACCTCAAACGGAATACCCCATATGAAGAATTTGTAGTGACGGATAGCCCAATATACCACCAGTGCCTCTTTCTCTATGGTCGAATAATTCGCTTCTGAAGAAGTGAGGGTCCTTGATGCAAAGGCCACAACTTTGATTTTGCTTCCCTCTCTTTGCGCTAATGTCGCCCCGATGCCTCTGTTGCTGGCATCTGTCGATATGATGGTGGCTCCATTAGGATCGAATTTTCCAATGAACGGGGCTTCAATGATTGCCCTCTTTATGCTCATCATGGACGTCTCTTGTTCCTTCCCCCACACAAAAACACTATCTTTCTTAATTAATTCTCTTAGAGGCTGCAACACCATGGTAAAGTCCTTGATAAATTTAGCCATGTACTCAGCAAGCCCTAAGAACGATAGTATGTCCTCCTTGCTTTTGGGTGTGGGGGCGTCTCTCACAGCTTTGACTAAATCGTACTTAGGCTTGATGCCTTCCTCCGATAAGGTGTGTCCCAGGTAGTCCACCGAGCTTACTCCTAGCTTGCACTTGCTTGGTTTCGTGGTGAATCCTACTTCTTTCAGCTTCTCTAACACCTTCTTTGCCATCTCATTATGTTCTTCATCACTACTTCCATAGATCAGTATGTCATCTTGGAAACAGATGGTCTTCTTGCAGTCTTTCAGCACATGTTGCATGACTCTTTGGAAGGCAGCGGCCGCGGACGCCAAGCCGAATGGCATTCGCTGAAACTTTAAGTTTCTAAAAGGAGTGGTGAAGGCTGTTAGAATTTGCGAATCAGGATGTAGTTTGATTTGGTAATATGCAGAGGAAAGGTCTAAGACGCTAAAATATTTGGCCCCCCTGATAGTGCTCAACATTTCACTGATACGGGGAAGTGGAAACCTATCCACCAGGATGTTTGCATTTAGATCCCTCAGGTCCACGCAGAGCCTTATGCTGTTTCCTCCATCTTTTGCCGTGATCACAATCGGGGCCAGCCATGCAGAACTCTCAATTTCGGTGATAACTCCTTGACTGACCAACCTTTGAAGTTCTTGCTGAAGGGATTCTCTCATTCGCAACGGTATCGATCTAGTTTTGTGCACTACTGGTACTGTCTCCTTCTAGAGAATTATCTTGTGCATATAGTTTTTAAATACACCTAGCCTTTCGCTGAATACCTCCTTAAACTCTTCTGTGAGGTCCCCTGCTATGCCTATTGGGTT
Source organism: Lissotriton vulgaris (assembly GCF_964263255.1). Taxonomy (NCBI): domain Eukaryota; kingdom Metazoa; phylum Chordata; class Amphibia; order Caudata; family Salamandridae; genus Lissotriton; species Lissotriton vulgaris. The sequence continues at coordinate 286,430 of NW_028250130.1, forward strand.
GATCAGTAACACCTGCTCTTTGTTATTTGGGTCTAGTTTCATACCCAACTCCTTCTGGTGTTTCCAGCCCAATAAGGTCGAGCCACTGGTGGACACATACACCTTCCCCACCGTGTGCCTGTCTTTAAATGCGATTCTCATTATTACCATTCCCTCTAAGGGGATTCTTCCCTTGTTGTACCCCTTGGGACTGATATCTGCCTGCATCAATTTAACGGGATGATTGGCAAATTTGTCATCAAATACACTTTTGTTTACCAAGGTGTAGGGTGAACATGAATCAGCATACATACTGAACTTTACACCATCAAGTAAAACATCACATTTGGGATAGATGTCATCATTGTTATCCTCCTCTTCCTCTACTTGGAAGATATAAGATTTCTCCCCCTCCTCTTCCTGAGGTGATTCCTCAATTGCATGTACAGCTTTGCTGGGTACCTTGCACACTTTTGAATAGTGCCCCCACCTGTTACACTTCCTGCATTGTACATTTCTCGCTGGACATTTCCAGTTGTTGGCTAAGTGATTGGGACTACCACACTTGTAACACAACATAGTTCCTGTCTTACTTCGAACCATCTCTTTACTCTTGTCCCCCACTTTACAAACGGTTTCTCCCTCCGTGTGGATTTTGTTTTCTGCCCTCTCTTTGTTTGTCCCCTCCTGTGGTTTCATTTCTCTCATACACCGCGCGGTGTGTTCTAGACCCTTAGCTATATTGATGGCTTCCTCTAAATTAGGGTTCTTAGTGAGTAATTCCTCTTGTGTTTTAGTATCATTAGTACATCTCACGAGTTGATCTCTTATCAACGAGTCTGTGAGTTGCCCAAATTCACATGTGGCTGATAATCCTCTCAACACTGCTATGTACGCACTCACCCTCTCCTCCTTTTTCTGTGCCCTCTTAAAAAACTTATGTCTTTCCATCACCACATTTATTTTTTCTTTAAAGTGTGCCTCTAACTCCCTCAAACTGCTCTCATAGACATTGACACCCTCCATTACTTCCTCTTGATCATCCTCCACCAATCTCCCTGTAATATCTTCATAAATTTTTCTACCATGTGTGCCTAAATTGTGGAGTAGTATGTGCTGTTTCCTTATGTTTGTATAATTACTTCCTCCTATTGCAATAAGATACAATTTAAATATGCCTTCCCACCTCCTCCAGGGAATAACTGGTTCCCCCAATTCATTCAGAAAAGGTGGAGGCTGACTCATACCTGCACCAGCCATTGCCATATACAACTGTGATTCTTACAAAATACTTTTTAAGAATGAGCAGGGAAAAAAAAATAGTTGGTCAATCTGAAGGTGGTATGCTCAGGGGACTACTTCCTCTACGATCAATCTTGTGAAAATACAGTTTTCCCGCAAAACAAACACAGTTTCCCACACAAGAAATGTTTTCCCACACAACAGCAGGTATATCCTCTTTCTAAAAGTCCCCTTTCTTTTTCTATAGTTTATAGTCTCAAAAACCAATGGAGTGAGTCTCCGCCCCGATTGGCGGGAACTTCCTGTAGTGGAGTGTCTGTCTAAACAGTTCCTGTCTGAACAGAGCTGCCTCAGAAAAGGGTAAGTCTATTCCTTTCACTGTGTATCATTCGTCGAGCTTGCTCATGAATTCTTTTAAAAGACCAGTTTTTCCATTTATATTTCTGACTGAGTAGCGAATGGCTCAGGTACTGGGGAGGCGCGTCGTCAAAATTGCTCTTTCTCTAGTTTCCCTGCAGTCGCGCTTGCCCTGCGCCGCCGTTTGAATTGAGACGACGTGGTTTCCACTCGAGCGCCGGCATCTGATCTAAGCGCCTTATGTTGACGGAGAACACCGCGCGGGTGTTAAACATTAGCTGCCGGTTCCTTCATCCGTTTCATGCTCGCCTCATTCACGCCTCCTTCCTACGCCGTCAAGCGCCGCAGATAGCAAAGTTCTCTTCAAGTCGCTGCGCTGATTAACATAAACGCCACCCCTGTGCCCGACCTGACACACGAATAAGCCTTCTTCCCTTCAGATTTTCCTTAACGCTGCTAGCTCACTAGGACACGCCGACATTCACTTCAAATAACAACTCTGAAAGTTTTTTTTATCTATAATCAGGCCGCCAGCGCTAAACCACCACAGCAGTGTCACTTAGCTCCCTTAAGTTGATCACGGTAGACTCCGATGATTCTTTTCTTCTGATAAGCATATAATCTCACTCCAGGGGAACGGCATCCACTGTCCCTGGCACAGTCTCCTCACCTCGTCGCCAACAAATGTAGTAAGGAGGAGGCAGTGTTTAATTAAGATGCTTTAATGGGTTAAGCATTACACATAGATGCCGTCAGCTTATCATCAAGGAGCTCAGCTGCTATCTTAACATTTGATAGCGAGCGCCTGAGCTGTCAGTGCGGACCATACCAATGTAGGTGAAAAGGGAGGAGGGAAATGAGGAGGAAAGGGCATACCAAGTTACAACAACGTGTAAGCACTGCACTACCCTTCAATGTAAAAGCAAATAAATACAAGAAGAAGTGCAGCACAGGAGTGAAAGAGAACACACAATAACACTCAGATATTTTTTTTTACGCCGGAGCTCGATCCTTGCCCCCGAGAAAAATAACCTCAATACAATGAATCAGCTTTGATTTATGACAGCGCTCCGTAAGACTCCGTGAATTTCATTATGAAAGGGCACAGTACCTTAGATTAGTCATAGCGCTTCGTTGAGAGAGAGGGTAAAGGTCACGTCATATATCTCCCTGTCAGCTGCATAGCATTAACATGACGACTCCGGTGTTAAAACAACATCCTCTGTGTTTTCCAAACGGAAATGTGAAGTGGAATCATGTTCTTTCGACGTTGAAATCAAAATATGAAGACAAACTACGGTGATGACAGAATGCACTAGCTGCGAACACACAGAACATCATAGCTGCGGTCACAGCACAACCAAAGATGGTGGCACATACAGTGGCGCAAAGCAGGATGGCTCACAGCGCTTCCCCGCACCAACAGCATCGGAGGATCTGGCAGGGAAGGCAGCACGTCATAGAAACTTTGTGAAAGGCAGCAGGTGAGTGCGCACAGCAAAAGACACGCGCTATATTTGAATGCTAAGAGACAGTTGAACTGACACAGTCTTAAATGGCACGAAATTCCCTCAAAAACATTACAATTATTGGACATAAGAGAAAATCACCGCAACTGCATTTAAACTCAGGCAAGCCATGGTGGTAGCCATAACAGTTAAACTGCTCTCAGCTACACAGTGTAAAAATGTCAAAAGAAATTATTTACTGCACAATTTAGACAATGTGTGGTCTGGTTAAAACAGCAGGAATGATCCTAGGTGAGACTGCAGAGAAAACCTGCGGTGCTTTGTGCTTTAGAAAAAAAAGTAGATGATATGCTGTAGGAACAGCAGACAAGTTCAAATCCTCTTGGCAAAGAAAAACATTAAAAGGGACAATTTTCAATCGAGAAAAGTCACTGCAGGAAATATATCCATACTAGGTCAAAAACAAGTATTCCCAAACAGCGTAGAATGAAAGTCAATGCCAATTCTCATGTAAAGGCATAACACAGGATGAGCCATGAGCAAAAACAATTCTGGTTTAACCCATTAAAGGGCACAGCTCCAACACACTATAATGTAGACTCTCCTTGTAAATAGGACAAAATGCAAAGTTGCCCAATAAAATGCTTACCCTCATGTGAGAATAAAGCGTGAGTCCCAATGTCAGTACAAACAGGCTTACTCACCTTGAAGGCACAGTTCCAACTTAAAATTTGTAGACTCACTGTTACCCAGGAAGACTGCCAGACTGCTGTGGGCAACCGGTTGTAGGTCACTGGTGGGGTCATGCTGGCAATTGGGGTAGCTTTTCTTGTTGCAGGGGGTCTTTTAAAGGTTTGTAGTTTCTTTTCTTAATTTTAGACGGTTTGAAGCACTTCCAGACTTGACAGGTGTAGGTTCTTTCTTTAGATCGTCGCCATGAATGTAATGATGAGAAGTCCACACGTTGAGTAGTATTTTGTGATGCTTTATTCCAAGTTGTATAGAGAGACCCCACCAGGAGCATCCAACATGGTGCTCAGCCCAGCCAACGGTAACCTGTCAGGCAGATCACCAACATTCTGATAGATGCATCATATCAACATTCCAATAGAGGTAGAGAGAGATAGCATAGAGAATACCAAGATACTACAAAGGCCCTTTGCAAAGGTTGACTGATCACATTTCTCACTGCTGCATTTGTATGTTACACTGATACTAATGAGGCAGAATCTTTGCAGAGACTTAACATATGTAAAAATGTCCTAATAATAAAGTATAAGAAAATATATTGCATTACGCTGCATCTTTTTTTGGTTGCATAATTTAGTCAACACTGCGGCATCATTTTGTCCCCCATTGCTGCATAATTCCAGTGGCTCCAGAGCAGGTAGCACATGTTAAAAGTGCTTGTGCATGAAGCAGAGAGACTGTAAAGTTTACAAACTTAGTTTGGTTTGTGTGCAAATCCTTCATTGCCGATCCTTGGTGAGTTGCAGCTACTACTGCTGAAACAAGGCCAATGGAGGTACCAATGGGTGCTGAGGACTGGCCTCGATGGCAGGGCTGGCTTTAGTGCTGGTGGCGCCCTGTGCAACAATGTTTGTTGATGCCCTCAATGATCACCTATGCCTCAGACTCCTTCACTACCACCCTTTAACAGTCCTCCTCAAGTCTCCATAACCACACTCTTTCTCAGATGCATTTAATTTGATTTACAGCGCCATTCATACCAGTGTATGGTGTCAGAGCCCTTTACATCACACACACTACACAGACACAATCATTTATATGTGTGTAAATCACTATATAGGAAATGTTACATAAGACAAAGGACTGCAAGGTGTTGTAGCCACATGACAACCATATTAGTAGGCAGTATAGTTTAATAGCTTACTGTTCTATGTTAGTATTTTAACTAATAAACTCAAAGTAACAAAAGGATCTCTCTGACAAAAGCAGTGACCTACTAACCTGGTTAACATTATGTGCACTTTGTGATCTGCATGGTACATGTTCTATGTTCATTGCAGCAGGCACATTGACCCTCTGTGCTACCTTTCCAGGAGTCATCCCTTCCACTAGACAAAACTCTGATCTCTCTCTAGGAAGAACATTAATCACCGAAGTTATCATGACATTTTTATTGTTGCTGAAAATTGCTGGAGGCCTGGAAGGAGGCAGCAAGTTTATTTTAAACCATAATATACTTGCAAACACAAGGCACCCACCTGAAATAGGTACCCAGTGTGGTCACACCGTTCTCACCGCCCTAACCTGCTCAAGGTTCATGTGACCTCACTGACAGAGTCACAGTAACTGGATCACTGTTGCTCTAGGGTGTGCTGCTTTGTATGCCTTCCCGGAAGACTGGAGATGAACTTCAGTATGGATTGTAGTGGACAGGCTTCAAGGTTAACCCACAATTGACACCATTAGGGTGCACCTGCTTGTGCTAAGACATCAGGCCGTCTAAGGTCTAGTGGGGCCTTCTAAGGTCTAGCATGGGAATATGCTCCTCAGTAGAGTGGTCTGGTGGACTGGTCATGAAGGCTGAACCCGGTTCCCCAGTTCCAAATTCAACAGCACTGGCCATAGTGCCACATCCTCTCTCCCACTGAACACCATACTGCCCCACTGAGAGAACCTCGCACTGCCTTTAGCTACAACCTAATTGTGCCGCTATAAACACTTGGATGTGGCTCATTTCAAATTATGCACTTAATAAGAGTAATATTTTGCCTGAAAAACAAGCATTCAAAATGCAATAGGTCTCGCCTTTGATTAAGGTAAAGCCATTTGCTTTACTAATGGTATTGTATAGCAAAGCAAATGGATTTAACCTAAATGCGAGACCTATTGCACGTCACTAGCAACCTTTTCAGGTCTCTTTAGTGCATTGTTCTTTTATAACTAATGATAGAAAACACTTTGAAGGTTTTAGCGTTCATGTTGCATCCACGACGAATTCTTGCTGTGGCTTTGCATGATGCATGTCCCTGGTGATCACACCGCCTTTTCTGGGGGGAGTGAATCTGGAGGCAGCAATATGCCTGATGGGCTAAGACACAGCGCTATGAGTGAGGGGTTGCAAGCAACGCTATGAATGGTAGGTTTTCCTCCTTTTAATAGGTAGTTTACTTTATGGGTTCTTACTCGTCAGCTGCACCCTCAAAAGACCAGAAACTGCCAATTTACTATTCTAAATCAGCAATGCAGTATTCTACAAGAACATTTTCCAAGAAATTGTAATGTACTGTTTATATGTTGTAAATTGGTATCTCAACGCATTTCCGGTGCCTACTGCCGTGAGGACGCAGCTGAAGGCCAAAACACCTAGGAATGCTGCAGTAGTGCGATTGTGGGCAGGGTCCGCCTTTAGTATGTGTGAGCAGGGCACACGCCCGGGGCGCATGTCAACAGAGGGATGCCAGAGCATCCTGCAACAGGCTTCTTGCGGCGTGCCTCCAACCATAAGGGCCTTTAAACGCTGTTTCTGGAGGCTGCTGTTGCCCGTTTCTTATTTTGACTGCTATTTTTTTCGTGCTGTCTTTCCCATCCACCCCCACTCTAGTTTTGCCCAGGGCGCTCTCTAAGCAGAGGCCACCTCTGATTGTGGGGGTGGGAGCAGCACGGTAGTGAGTTAGGAGGCAGGTGTGTGAGTGGGGAGTTTGGAGGCAGAAATGTGATTGGCGGGTTCAGAGGTAGAGTTGAGACTGGAGGGCCCAAGGGCAGCACTGCAATTGATGATGTAAGAAGTAGTACCGCGAATAGTGGGTGAGAATATATATAAGGAATTTGAAGACAGCGGTAGTTTGAGGGAATCAATGTGATTGTACAAGCGCTGTTAGTAGCAGTTAGTATTCTGTGGAGACACGTGAGTAGTGAGGACAGCAGCACTGTGATTATGACTCGAGTTTTAAATCCGAGGATAAGAATGTGTGTTTTGTGAGGCAGCTCTAAATACTGTGGGTTTATGGTTAAAGGTAGACTGGCGGTAATTGTGTTTTTTGTGAGCTTTGTAGGTGCTGAGGCTTTGATCACAACATCCCAGATTTCAATCTTCCACGCAATACTTTTTTTTATTACAGGACATTCCGAGGAGTGGATATGAATGCAGTCATTCACCCTGGGGCTCGAAGCTGGCCTGGGAATGTGACTTGCGCAGGGCCCCTGGTGTCCTTGACCGCATTGCCTCGTCGCCTTAGGATATTCTCCCTGGTGACATGAAGAGAGGCGGGCCCTTTACTTTCCGGCAGTGGCAGTGAGTGCCATAAAATACCTCTTGCCTGGCCAGCCAACCATGTCCGCTCTTCCTACTCTGGCAGGCGTCTCTGCTCTGCCACGTGCCGGCGTGTTCCGGCTTCTGACAGGAATGTGATCCATGTATTGCATGGCTGCACAACAAGCAACGCCTTTATTTGGTGACTGGTGTTATCCCGCGTGACGCTTGAATACAGCCATGGTGCTGAAAGTTGTCAATTATCTCTGGAAGTAACGTATTTAGGAACAAAGCTAAAATGAACTTGCCGCACGATGCAAACAGGGGGTGCGGTGTAATTAAATTAAAAAAAATCCCAAGTGTTCAACGTGCTAATATGTTTCACACACACACCTCAGGGCAGTGATCACCCCGCTCTCAGTAGGAAAGTTGCACATCCCAAAAAGGATAGATAGGTGACTGAGTCTGTCTGTATCATTCTCCTCATAGATTCAGGTACGAGTTTGCACGCCATTTTACTGCGCAAGCTCCTACAGCTTTAAGTAGGCAACGTCCAACAACAGACATTGGCTACCTCCAGGTTCTACCCTAGGAATGTTGCCCCAGCCCCCTATCAAGGGCCGGAGCAACACGGTACTTGACAGAGCAGTGCTTTAAATGAGCCAGTACTGAGTATCAGCAATTTTCAGTGTTATCCCCTTGAGTACCTGAACTTTTCCCTGTGTCAGGAGAGTTCGGGTACTTCAAGAAGCAATCTGAGGTTTGGGTATATGCAGGGCTTTAAGTGAAATAAAACAACTGGAGATCTCTCCAAGCGGCATGACTGATGTAATTAAGGGGGATTCTTATAAACACATAAGCTAAAAATCTGTGCTTAGCATAGTGTTCTGCCTGACTGTTATTTTGCTGCTTCTGTCTTTGCATCCAGATATATAATACAACAAGTAACATACCACCTACAACAAGCCAGAACTAGTGGCTTTGTCAATGGTTGTTAGTTACCTCAAATAAAAAGGCAACAACTATTGCTACGTTGCATTTAACAATGCTTCAGTTTTGAAATATTGAGACTGAAAGAACTATTGGAAGTCTCTTTGAAGTTACCTCAAAGGCAGTGCAGGTTGGCACTGCTGCAGGCGTTTTTTTTTTCACCCTGAGGTTGAGGGCAAAAATGGAGAGCCAATAGGGACCTGTCTAAGCACCAGCTTTCAGAACCGAGCAACAGCAAGACCTGGCCCACTTAAAGCCCTGGGTATATGGGTACATGAAGGGCAGGTTCTGCTGAATAGGACCCTTTCAGAGGGAGCCTAGTCAACAGTGTGTATTCCAGCACTAGGCTGCTGCTGCTGCGTTCACCCTCACAGACAGCGTGACAACAATAAGGAAATCTGGCCTGGTGGCTAGAGCTACCAACAATGGAACTGTTGCACTGTCAGTGTAAGGCTGCAGTGCTGGATTGCACTCGAACTGAATGAGAGCTCAGAGCCCTAATGTTTTTCTGCCAAGTTAGGTTCTTGTCTACAGTGCACAATTGGTACTTTTTTGCAGCTAGATATAGCGCACACTTGGCAAGAGGGAATTAAAGCGCTTTAAATGGTAAGTTCTACATTAAAGCATACTTTAAAGTATGCTTTCATGTAAAAGTTCAGCTTCTCAGGTAAAAAAACTTTAATGCCCTCTGGCCAAGTTCGCACTATATAAAACTGCAAAAACACCAATTATGCCCTTCACAGATGAGCTGATTTGTTAAATGCCTGACTCAAAACCACACCCCTACAAGACCATCAAGACCCATCCCAATCAATTTGGTGAGAACCAGCACTTCTCTTTTTCCATTTAAAGCACTGGACAGAGGTACTTCTAAGCTTCCACGATTTAACAAACCTAGGATGTCAAAACTGTGACCAACAACAGATATCTCGATTGATGAAGTTGTCGCAGGGATCCTGCTCCTACACAGAACTGTGCATAGATACTTGGAACCTCAGTGAATTAGGGTGTGCCAAAACTCACCTTAGTATCCAAAATCCCCTACCAGACTAGCAATCAATGTCTCATTGGTTCTTACAAACCCCCAATGATTAGACAGCACAGAACATGAACTTAGAACACCTCAGGTTACGTGGAACACATGAACACTCTTTAGTTATACTAACATATCAGTCCAGAACAAGGAGTAAATGATGACACGTGCAAGTTTGAAATGTATATTTCTAATGCAGTGTTCTCAAACGCAGTATCTTAGTTAATACAAGCAAACATATTATTAGGAACAAGGTTAGCAGCATAGTTACTATTCCATAAAATACAAAGGGTGAAAGCATGTTAAAATGCTAAAGGGAAAAGGTCTAAATAGAACCTCAGTTTACCCTCCCTTGCTAGTATATTATATTATATCTACAGAAGGTCTCTTTGGGTTTAGAAGGACGGGCCCATACCTCTGGTCTTAGCAGAAAGGGATCACATCATCTTCTGCACCAACTCTGCATGCGAATAATCATCAAGTGTGTGCGCATGCTCTGTGCAGTGCATCATTAAACGCGCCAAAAACCCAGAGTTGCCCACAGCTGCATATGTATTATGTCTAGACGATGCGCTGATCAGACTGAACAACAAGCGCTGTGTTGAAATAAACTTGAAGGCCTCGGCACTCACTGTTCAGACATAGCTTACCAAGCAAGGCTGATATTATAGGCAAACATATTATTCTCGTGTGAAGCAAAATATCCTACTAGGCTAAAAGCTTTAATAACAAAATGTGCCGTGTGCAGAGGCTGCAGAAAAGTAAAATGGCGTTTAAACTTCTAATAAGCTCATGCTAACATAACACAGTGTGAAGGCAAAGCCTCTGTACATGACAAAGTAACCACCATGATCAAGGCCAATATCTGCAATATGCTGGTGGCACTGCTGTCAAAAAAGGCACATTTAATGCACGGTGCCATTCCTCCCGAGGGATGCTGTGATGTATTAGTGGTGGGGGGGGACTCGTACCGAACATCCGTGCATCGGCAACGTTATCACGAGCAATGGGAGATTGATGATTTCTGTGTACGCTACTGCAGAATTGATCCATAGTGCGTATGGAACATCGCTGGATAAACACAACGTACATTTTTGAAGTGTGTACGTACTCCCGACAGCGGCAGAAGGCCACAATTGTATGCAGAACTGGTGCTGGTCGGTGAGCATCTATATCTTGTTTCTTGCTGCCCAGATTCTGAGGGATTGCCTGTAGTTCACAGTTACCGAGAATGTAATTAGGATCCTAGTCACAAAAGAATGCTGCCTCTTATTCACTGAAGTACACAGAAAAGTGATCGGTTGTGAACGTGAATGAATCTTAGCCGCTGGTAGCATCCCGGTCCATTGATACTTTACACTGTGTGCCACCTCGGTTTGCATCCCACCGCATTCATATACGTCCTTTTAGCAACAGCTTTCGAGCACCCAGATTCAAAGTCAGCACTAGTCCTATCCCAATAACTGATGGTTAAACTCATGCTTTAGGGACTCAGAGCCTGCAAGCTGCTTCCATGGACTACAGAATGACGCCCCAGGCAAACTATATCAGATTGTAGGAGACTTTTACAAGTTACTGCTATGTTTTGAGTTATTTCACTGTTAGTTTAGACCGACAGTGTAAACTGGAATCTGTTTACAATAGAAATACTAACCCAGAAATAGTTTCGAATTGCACAACAAACACATCTGTGTTAGTGAGCATACCTTTTGCAAAGAACATGGACAAAAAGCACTTTGATGGGACAGGAGATGGTTGGCATAATATCTGATTTGCACTGAGACATGTACATGTCTAAGTTGTGAAACGTACAAAGTGACTGAACTAAAAAAGCGCTTCCCATAGCGCTGTCTATATTTGCATCGCACTTTAACTGAAAGCGAAAGCATGATGCAAAAATAAACATGCGGCACCCTGTCTCCTTTTGAGAGGCCCATCAGGACTGGATGCAGCCTGAGCATGGGGATCTCTTGTCTTTATTTTTAAACACATGGCCCAATAAAGATAAGAAATTGCTTACGACAGAAAGAAAGCGGGTGAGCCCGTCCTGGTGGGCCATCCCAAAAAGCCAAAGGGAGGCAACACAGATAGCTCATTTCGATGACTTGCCAACGTTTAGCATAAATGGTGATGCAGGCCAGTGGAAATGAGGGGCGGGGCTTAACGCCCTTCTCTACAAGTACTGTAAGACAATAAATCTCACCGAGCGAGCTGCTCATGTGCGCAGCCATGCTAGCCGATACTTAAAAAATGTAAAAGCAAACACTCTAGGGAATGCAAGAGTAAGTAAAGCATGTGAAATGTAAGCCAAAACAACATGGTTACCTTAACGATCTCTCACTCACCATTCATAAATCAGCAAGTGGGTTTACCTGAAAAGTTAAGGACATGACTATAGGGCTCTGAAGGGAACTGTTTCAATGTCCATTGCTTAAATCCTTACAAAACGTAAGCAGTATGGTTTAAAAAGACCACATCCTTAAACACAGAGCCATGGTACACATTTTGTTTCCCAATCCACCCATCAACCAGGTATTGCAATACATCCAGGAATGGTGCACTTACCCAACTGGGGACAACAATTCTGTTCAAAGAAAGACGAGAAAACAAAAGTAGCGCTTCACGGCAAAGTCTGTAAAGTGAGGCTGATGTGTTTGGATGTGAATAAAACCAATCTGGGCACTTTGCACCCACTGTGTCTTGCTTTATTTTGTTATGTATTTATTTTTCATATTAAAAACCTTTTATTTCTCTCTGTCCCAATGCTGCACTTTGGAATAGAAAAATGTCAGAAAAAGGGCATTTACCACAAGAGTGTTTTTCTTTTTTGGATCCATTTCACTGGAAAGCAACTAAATGAAAGAAGGAAAGAGAGGTTGTGATCCCCTTTTTCAAGTCACGGTTTTCAGTAAGTGAGAAGCAAGACAGAAAGAGAGGGAATAATAGAAAGAGAGGGGGCAGGAGCCAGCACACAAAAGAAGAGGACATTGTCTGTGTCTTCTCTGGGCAGTAAGGAAGAAACAGAGTCCTTTTCCTTCTCTGCCCATCCCAGAACGTCCACGAAAGCAAGCCAAGCCTTATCTGAGTGCCTATGCTATTTAAGACATCCTAGGACACAGTTTTGAAAAGAAAAAGTAGGGGAACAGAATCTTTTCAATAGAAGAGGTAGGTGCACGCCATGCCCTTCCGATCCCGCCCAAATCGACCACTGTTTCCAGCTAATAGACCCCTAGAGTTTTTATTTTTATTTTATTTTTTAAACTTTATTTGGCATTTTCTGAAAAAGGATGCAGTACAATAATACATGACAAGATTTGAGCTCCGTAACATGACACCGCGCAGTGTGTAAGATCACTTCCAAAGACAGTCATGTTCAAAACAATGGGTGGTGAAAAGGCAGCAGTCAGACCCTCCAAACAGTTATCTGGCAACGCTGTGCTCCCAGGTTGTCCAGTCCACTGGGCTGCACCGCATGACTGGCGGAAGCTCTAGAATCAAAGGTGCAGTGATGAACGGATAGGGGAAGGTGGAAGTTAGGCAGCAGCCAGCGCCGGCGGCTGCCGCGGGCCAAGGGCCGGCGGGGAGCATGGGGTGGGGGACAGCAGCAGGGGGAAGTGCAGGCAGTGCATGCATAGGGCCATAGCAGGAGGGGAGATCAGGTATTGGCCACATCCGCCGCCGCGGTGGACCTAGGGCCGGCGGGGAGCGCAAGAGATACAGCACCACTCGAGGAGGAATGGAAAAGAAGATAGGCGACCAGGGGACCCCAAATTTCAACAGGGCGTGATTCAGCAGGCATCAGATCCCAGAATTCAGAAAGGAGCGTTTGACAACGGTATGCATCTGCAAGCCAGTCCGCAACAACAGGGGCGGGATGTCAGCCCCAGCACATCCCAATCCTGTGTCTCGCCAGTAGTAGGAGCATAGCAGTTAGCCGACGAGAAGCGTCTATGCATGGCTTGACAAATCGGAGGAGACAAAGGAGGGGGTTCGGGTTCACAGTGGCGCCGGTGATTTCAGATACAGTAGAAGAGACCTCCATCCAAAACCCCTGCACCCTCGGGCAAAGCCAGGACAGATGAGCGAAGTCCGCGGCTGGTGCAGAGCATCGCATGCAGGAATCCTCCGGACTCGGTCCCAAGTGATGAAGATACACCGGAGTGCGATAGAATCTATGCAAAAATTGAAATGCATCAAGCGGAGCCAGTAATTCGGGGAGAGTTTAGTAGTTTGGTTGCAGCAGTACGACCAATCATCGTCAGAGGGGTCCACGCCGAGGTCTGCACTCCACGCATCAGGCGCCCCAGTCGAAGAGATGGGGGAGGCAACCAGCGCAAAGGCATACAATCTGGTGACAAGCTTGTGTGGGGACTCCAAAGTGTATACAAAATCCAGTGCCGGGAAAGTAGGCGGCGGACGCAGGAAGGTCGGGTGCAATTTCTGACAGGTGGCACGCAGCTGATAAAAGAGGAGTGTGTCCGTCAAGGAGGGGGACTCAGGGAGGGAGTAGAAGGAGTCATCCGGGTACAGATCCGCAACGGTCTTAAGACCTCGAGACACCGTGTGAGGAGACATGCTGGAGGACTGCAGGGGCGGAAAATCCGGGTGATCGACCCCTGCCTGGTTCCGCGCGACTTGGCGATGGGATCCGACACCAGTCCATTTATACAAAGTCGAGCCGTGAGAGCAGTATAGAGTAAAGGAATGTTCTGCAAACAATGGGCACTGAAACCCATTCGGGATAGGACGTAAAATAGAAAGGGCCATTCCAGGGTGTCAAACGCTTTCGTGGCGTCAAGCAGTGCCGCCACAGCCGGAGGGTCAAGGTTAATTTGGTGTGATACAGAAAAGATTGTATAGAGATTGTGTGAAGTGGCCTTGCCCGGGAAGAAACTAGATTGATCACGCAGAGCAATGGTGGGCATTAATAATAAAAGGCGAGAGGCAATCAGCTTAGCGAAAATCTTATTGTCAATGTTAATAAGGGAGAGGGGGTGGTAGAAGTCGCAGCAATCAGCAGGTTTGTCAGGCTTAAGAAAAAGGGTCAACAAGACCTCACAAAGAGATGGCGGGAACACACCAGTATCGAAGGATTCATTGAACATGGCGGCGAGATGCCGGACCAGGAGAGCAGCAAACGCTTTATAAAAGGCTGCGGGCAGGCCATCCAGGCCCGGTGCCTGGTCGCTTGGGAGGCTGCTAATTGGTGCCAGTATCTCCTCCCTCGAGAAGGGCTCATCAAGGAATTTACGATGATAATTCGACAGCCAGACTAAGGCGATAGACTCGAAATATTGGTCAAAATCCGCTGACGTAGGAGGAGAACCCACGGAATAAAGAATGGAGTCGAACTTTACGAACCGGGCCCTGATCTCCTCCAAGGACATGGTGCGATCCGGGCCTCCATCACTGAGGGCGATGATGTACGAAGCAGCTCACGGGGGTCGCAATAGGTTGGCGAGGGTACGCCCCGGACGATCCCCCTCCCCGTAGCGGCGGGCACGGCCCTCTCTGCCCAGGAAGGACAGCTCACGATCTGCTTCGTCCGAAAATTCAGTGTGTTTTTGGCACAGAAGCGCCAACGCTTCAGGGCTGGGACTGAGCAACAGAGCGGCGTCCAAATCACGAATCTCTCCCACCGGATGAGCAAGCGCAGAACGAAGACCGGAGAACGCCTGATTGCTTAGAGAGGCATTCACCACGAATAAAGACCTGAAAGCTCTCCCAGAGGGTAGAGGCAGAGTTAACAGATCCCACGTTAAGCTAAAAAAAAGTAGAGATGGCGGCTTGAATTTCGTCACCAAAATACCGCGTCCCTGAGGGCATTAGGGAAAAGACAACAGGAAAAAGCCAGACGCTGAGAACCAGGGGGCTGAAGGAAGAGCTGAACCGGGCGCATGATCGGAAAGGGTGCGGGCCATATGAGTGGCATCGACTGTCCAGGACAGGACGTCTGGCGAGGCGACCCAGAGGTCTATTCTCGACCAGCAGCCCCGCGCACCCATGATACAAGTACCCTCCCGGGCACCGGGCGAAGATGGCACCAAACATCAGAGAGCGAATTGTCGGCAAGAATAGAGGACAGAGCAGTGGCGGCCCGCGAGCTAGAACGAGAGACACCCGACCAGTCCAGCGCCGTGGGGAGGGTGACATTAAAATCCCCACCCCAGATAACGGCAGCAGGGAGGAAATCAGATGCCAGATGTCGTGGAAAAAGTCAGGGTAGTCAGAGTTCGGGCTATATACTGCTGCAATAGTAACCAGTTGCGCTAGCAGGAGGCCATGCAAGATCACGTATCTATCCTCTGGGTCTACGCAGGCATTGGAGGTCTGCCAAGGAAGATTCCCCTGGCATAGGAAGAGTAAGTCAAGGAGTGGGTTTCTCTCCAATAACGCGGCCTGGAGCCTGGAAACCAAGCTGGGAAGCAGATGGGTTTCCTGCAATAGGCAAATATCCACGCCGTGGCTCTGCAAATGAGCATGAGTTAGGCGGGCCTTATGATAATCATTCAAGCCACGGACATTCCATGTCCAGCATGTCAAATTAACCATTAAAGGACTCAAAGAGGGAGGCATTGCCTGGGGAACGCAGCAGGGGGATTAGCCAGGTCTCACATCCGGACACAGCGGGGCAGTCTGGCGACCCACTGGGGGAAGTATGACCAACAGCAGCCGGAGGGAGCTCAATCCAGTCCAGGGGAGTCAGAATTGCGCACCTAGGGAGCAGAAGACTGAGGTTGTGACAGACGCGCCATCGCAATGCCGCTGACAGATGAAGAGGGCCACGCAGCAACCGCAGCGAGCAGGCGCCAGGCCATACAGGGGAGCACCCTGCGCCAAATGCAAAAGAACAGAACTTCAAGCACAGCATGGCATATAGAATGGAGCATACCCAGCTATACAGAGGAAACATAGAGGCAATAAAGCAGGTCAACCAACATACTGGAAAACCACCACACCCCACCCCCTCCCCGCGGCAATCCATGCATCGCAGTGAGAAGGGAGGAATAACCGCAAGCATGGCATAGCAGGAGCGTCAGAACATGTAGTTACACAGAGCATTAATAAGAGAACATCGCGACTAAGCCACAAGTTCGTCAGAAGAGCAAGACCACCCACCCAACCACCACAATTCAGAAATAACCTCAAACATGGCATAGCAGGAGCGTCAGAACATGTAGTTACACAGAGTATCAATAAGAGAACAACGCAACAAAACCACAATGTCATCAGAAGAACAAGACCACCCACCCACCCCCCACGTCGAGGCCACCACCACGCCAGGAAAAACAACCCCCCCCCACCCCTTCTTGTAGCAACCCCTGTGTCGCACAGTGCAGACCGACAGAATCTCAGACATGGCAAAATGGGACCGTCAGAACATGCATTACACAGAGCATCAATAAGTAAACAACGCAACAGAACCACAACTTCGATTGAAGAACATGATCACCCACCCACCCCGCACAGTTTGCAGACCAAGGCAGTGCAGAACAGAACAAACCAAGAGCCCCCCCCCCATTCCGTCCCCCCCCCACCCACTCCAACCCCCCAATCAGGTTGAGAATATCCCCCACTCCGCCCAGGGAACCCAAAACTTGGACAGGACAGCAAAACCAAAGGATTGGGAATCATCCCAGGTGGGGCATGGCAGAACTCGGGAAACACCCTTGCAGTAAGGCAGGGTGGCCAAGCTCGAAACAAACAGCAGCCTCCTAAAAAGTCAAGGGAAAATACCAACAATGTGTCCACATTGCCCAACAATTCTGATAATAAGCAAGGGTACAGTCTGCCTGTGGGGAGAAGAAAAATAGAACAAAAGGGTAACCCCAGTCACCGTCACATGATCTCAAACCTGCAATGTGCCATACGCTAATAAAAAAAGGGAGGCCCCAGGAACGATAGGAAGAAAAGAGGAGGAAAAAAAGAAAACATCACCCTCCGCTTGCATGAGGTCCATGAACAGCACCCGTTTACATGAGAAACACAGTAGTGCCTATCGGGCCCCATCAATCATTGTCACTAAGATGGTTGGTGGCTTCGTGTGATGACCCAGAGGGGGAGTGTCTGGATTCCTTGTCTAGGCGTTTGGCGAAAGCAAGAGCTTCTCTCGGGTCTGGCAATATCGACGACTTGGCGCCCTGGCGGACCCTCAACTTTGCCTGATAGGCCAAAGAGTAAAATACTTTGTGTTTCTGGAGGATGCGCTTGGCTGGTAGAAATTCTCTCCTCGCGGCCTGAACAAACATGGTGTAGTCGGGATAAAATGAAAGGATGTTGCCTTGGTGTGAGATGGTGCCTCTGTCCCTGGCAGCTCGGAGGATGGCATCCCGGTCGCGAAAGCTCAATATTTTGGCCACAATGGGGCGTGAAGGCATACCAGGACGGGGGCACAGGCCCAGGGATCGATGTGCTTGCTCCACCACAAAGAAAGATGAAAGTACAACTCCAAACAGTTCCCTGAGGAGGTTTTCCATAAAGTCCTCCATCTTAGAGATATCCGTGGATTCAGGAAGGTTCGTGAGGCGTAGGTTACTCCAACGAGAGCGCGCTTTCAAGTCCTCGTACTTCTCGCGGATGACAGCTAGGATTTTGTCCATCTGGAGCAGCTTCTGTCTATCCTGAGTGGCCGCATCCTCGCATCCGATATTCTAGTTTCGATGTGTAGAAGCCGGTTGTCGTGGGAGTCTACCCGGGCCTTCACCGAGTCGAGGCGAGCGGAGAGCTGCTCCTGTTGAGAGGCGATGCCGGTGACGGCTGACTTCACCTCTAGCATAATCGCCTTGAGATCGTCATCGCGACCGGGGAGTGCATCTGAAGCCCCGGCAGAATCCGCCACCTAAGGGCCCGCGCCATCCTGGCGGGAAGACCAGCGAAGGTCAAAGGTAATCTTGGGCTGCTTGGGGTCCGACTTTCCCATGACGGAGCAAAATGACGTGGGTCCAGCAGGCAGAGCGGGCGACCAGGCTCAGGGCGGGAACGGAAGCATAGGAGGAGCAGACCAGTGCCAGAAGGAACCAGGAGACTAGCAATGCAGCAGAGCACCAGCTCCAGACCCGCAGCACGTCCGTATATGAGATGGGCCAGTCCAGTGAGGTCGACTGCTCTCGGCCAGCTGCTTCAGGGGGGCGCACCACAGCACCTGGAACCCCGAGTCAGCGCAGGAGATGTAGAGCTAGAGCCCAATGGCCGTCCACGTGGGGGTAGATGCACGCACCAAGACAATGGCCAAGCAAATCCCAGGAGGCCCAGCGCCCGGGAAGTCAGCCCCCGGACCCGGCTCGCCCGCAGCAAAGAGGTGGCAACAGGCAGTGCTGCCCTGAAAGGCCTCAGGGGCGAGCTGACAGAGGCGTCATCACTACCAACCCCACGAAGGGCGCACCATAAGTAGATTCAAGGCCATAGCAGGGAGAGGAAAGCCCCGTAGAGAGGCCTCCAGGCGCAAGTGGTGGGCGGCAGTAGCGGGTGCAATACTAATGTGGGAGATCAGGGCAGTTGGCAGCCAGGAGTGACAGTCCTAGCGGCTGGCATCCGTTATCAGCAGGGAAGGAAGCCGTAGAGGGCCAGCAATAGGACCGCAGCGAGGTTCAGGCAGCCGGCCCCCACGGCGGGCCGCAGAAAGGAAGGAGATGCCGGCAGGCGGTGCCCAGCGCCTCGCACCGCCAGCTCTGAGGAGCCACTTGCACCAAGGGGGCACTTCAGCACACTGCAGCACGGGGCAAAAGTCTTCCTCGCCTGCAGGAGAAGTACCACAATCACGAGGGCGCAACGCCGCTGCAGCCAGCACCGCACCGGAGGCCCTCACCACCGGCGCAGCACGGCGGCGGGCCCACCAGCCCGATCCGGCCGCGGCCCAAAAGGTGCGGGAGCCCTCTCCCCATAGAGGAAGGCACAGCCAGACAGGGCCAGGGGGATCTGCTTTGACGCTGCCCCAACTCACACGAACCCGCTCACCAGGCAGGACCCGGCAGCAAACTAAGGCCGAGGCGAGAGCCAGGCCCCAACCAGGCCGCAGCTCCCGGAGAATGAGACAGACAGCAGGGAGCCCCCAGCCCACCCCCAGCGGACCCCCCCGCAGGACACCACTTACCGCAGGCCGCTGACACTCCGCCGCGGGTGGCACTCCAGCACCGCAGCCCGAGCCTGGGTGCCGTATAGGGAAGCAGGAGGACACGAGGCGCGGCCCATCACCAGTCCAGAGGCCCCGATGCCGGTCCCGGCAACCTCAGAAATCGCCAAAAAATGGGCAAGGCGATCCTCTCCTCCCCGCGAGCAGGTAGGCAATGGCGTAGGGCAGCAAGGACTGTGTAGGCTGCAGGATTTTGATGGATTAGGAGCTTGGCCGGCAGAGCCCACTCAGAATGCGGCAATCTTACAGCCGGCCAAGCCACGCCCCCCATAGACCCCTAGAGTTAAATTTTCTCTTTTACATGATCTGAAATAAATACGGGCAGAAGAAACGCAAATATGCAGAATAGACTACTGTTGGTTATAAAAGACTGGGTTCATTGATACTCACAGGCCCTGCTAAGCCACCAAGGGAGCGCCTACAGAAAAAAGTTGTGTATTAGAGGCGAGCAACCTAATATGTGACTTAACCACAAGAAGATCAAAAGTACAGGAGTTGCGCCTTTTGCCTGCTAGCTGCCTCAATGAAAGCGTTCACAGTGCGTGACTAAATATTTAGAAGGAAGTACACCGGCCAGGCCTTTCACTAGCAATCTGCCTGTGAAAGGCTCGGCCGGTGTTATTTCTAAATTGTTCAAGTCTCACCCACGCTTTCATTCAAGCTGCTGAAGTAAGCTGCAGCCATCAATCATTATTATTCGGGTCAGGTTTCTCGGCTATACTTACTCAGTCAGTGCTCGCCTCTACCTCCATGAATCCTACGAAAAACTCATGTTCTCTCGTGCCGGGCTCCTAGTGGCAATGATGCAGATCCCAAACAAACTGGAAAATTCTGTGTTGACCCCTCCCCCAGACCCCAGCACACCAATCACTTTCTAAACAACAACTGTTACTGGGCCTCTCTCGCGGAAGAGGCAGAGGCCACTGCCACACACCCACTACTTTCCCAAAGCTGAACTGGCCTGCCCCCAGCCATTGGAATGAATGGAGAGCTTCTGACTCCTCCCTGGGCTCTATGAAATTCGCCCAAATTAAAAGTTGTATTCCCGCATTGATACACAGATCCTGCCGACCTGTGTGCCGTGACTGCTCTGCTTTCTGGCTCCAGGTCGAAGAAATCTTCGCCCAGCCAAAAGAATGCACAGCAGAGGCAGAGCCAAGAGGCATCACCCCCCCCACCCCTCAAAGAAAAACCGAGATTTGCCCATGTTTGTTCACCGAGCAGCCAGCACAATTTATTGCTGGCTGCTCGGTGATCCAGCTTGCATTTTCTTTATCCCCCAAGGGTGGCAGGGCGGCGCTCATCTCGCCCATGAACACCAGCCGCCCCTGCTTTGAAGTCTTTGCTGCCAAAACGAAAATATAGAAACAATTCTCCGATTTATTTCAGGAAGCGTCCTACAAGCTACAAGCATGACAATTTACACACACTAAGGCAGACCGACTTCCTCTACAGTTTGAAAATTACATTAGGTTTCTAGCATATATGGTTCTTGCTATATAAATTTATTTGCAAGGTGGACTTTGAAGACCTTGCTGCCAAAACGAAAATATATTAAAAAAATCCCTGAT
This sequence comes from Lissotriton vulgaris, assembly GCF_964263255.1. Taxonomy (NCBI): domain Eukaryota; kingdom Metazoa; phylum Chordata; class Amphibia; order Caudata; family Salamandridae; genus Lissotriton; species Lissotriton vulgaris. The sequence goes on from NW_028250130.1 coordinate 307,419, forward strand.
TCTATTCAGCAAGTTCCCTATTGGCTACCAGAATGAAAATATAAACACTAGGACGGACTGACCTCCTCTACATTCTGTAAGTTAAATTAAGGGGGTAATTACAATGGCAGAGGGTCGCTACCACCAGCCGTGCGGTGGGGAGCCCTTCGCCATCGTACGATAGTTTTCCGACTGCCAAATCAGGATGGCGGGGGGAATCGTACAGTGGCGGGCGCAAAGACTTCCCGCCACGGATCCACCACAGGCAATCATTACGATTTGCTGGTAGACCGTCCAGATTGCATAAAATAGAGGCGTGCCAGCAGGCACTGTCCGCCAGATTACGATGCTGGTCGCAGCCAGTCTTTCCGTGGCAGGTACACAGCCATTGAAAGGCTTGTGGAGAATGCATTTGGGGGCCTGTTGCGGGCCTCCCTTGTGTTGGGGGTGTTGGTGCGCTGTGGGGTTAGTTACCCATGGTACCCCCTACATTTCACTGCACTAAGTGGCAGTCATCGAGTGCCACTTAGTGCAGTGAAAAGTGCGACAAACATGTTTAGCCATGCACAAAGCGACCCCAACGGTGGCGGTCACATCATAATCTGACATGCAGGACCACCGCGTTGCAGGCGGCCGGTCCTAGGCACTGCTACGGTCCGCCCGCCATCGTAATTACTCTATGTTCTTAGCGTATGCAGTTCTTGAGATATACATGTATGGGCTGCACGGAACGAGGGGCATTTAAAAGCTGACACGTACTGGTCTCTTTAGGAAGTGTGTGTGAGTGTGCCTGTAAAGGTGTTGTATATGTGCAAGAGAGTGGGCTGCTATCTGCAAGAGAAAGAGACATTGTGTCCTTGTAGGAATGCCTGTTTGTTAGTGTGCGTGTTCATTAAGTTGTCGAGAAGAAAATAGGACATGTAGCGTCAAACGAACCTGCATGCAAACATATGTTGCCCGTGGAGGATTCACATTACTTTTAAACAATAATTATTCACTAACACTTTGTTCGTGTTTCAGATTTAAATAATTAGTGCATGCCTTTGTTGTTGGGTTTGTTTACTTGGCCCTGGCAGGAGGATGAAGGGTCGCGCTGGCTACAGCGTTAGAGGTGCTTTCAACATAGTACAAAAGGAAGGGAACTGTTCAAATAAATATACAGGTCATCTTTTTAATGCCAAGTTTGAAGATGTGTTTTTTTGAGCCTGCATTTGAGTATATTAAACGAAAAAGGATTAAAGAAGTAGATAGATATAGTCTAGTGGCTTCGTCCTAAGTGACTTAAATATTAAATTTCATTGTATAAACATTTCCCTTATTTTGATCATCATGTTTCCTACATGCTACTGGCAAGCATACTTTCACACTAGGGCACACTGATCTCTTCTACATTATGCAAGTTAAATTACATTTCTAGCATATGTGGTTTTCGAGATATACATTTATTTGTATGATGTACTCTGAATACTTTACAGCCAAAATCAAGGACATACACATCTTTTTAAGAGTGTTCCAGTATCCATGTTAAGTGCAGCAAAATAAAAGAAAACACAAATTCAATGTGTTAAAATATCAGTCATTGCAAAGACAACACATGCATATAGACTTATCTCAGAGGGGTATCCAGTCCAAAGGTTTTAAGGAAGAAAGGTGTCTGGGTAGCACTAAACAACCCTGACCACCTATATCCACCTGTACTCAGCAGAGCTCAATTACAGGATTTTAGTGGGAAAAGGCCCTGCTACTTATACAGACATTCCAGTGGTGGGACATTACCTGCAATGTTTTCATAGGCTAATTTAGAATAGGGTTACACCTTCCTAATGTCAGCTCCTCCCACTAGCTGCCAGCTCACAGCTCAGGTTGACCATCTGGGAGCAATGTCTCACCTTATTAGGGTCAGCTCCTCCCACTAGCTGTAAGCTCTCAGCTCAGGCTGGGCAGATGCAAAGTAGTTCACACCTCCCCAGTATCAACTCCTCTCACCAGCTGCCAGCTATGGTTTTGCCTGGGAGCAATGTCACACCTTATTAGGGTCAGCTCCTCCCACTACCTGCAAGCTCTCACCTGCCAGCTCTGGTTGTGCCTGGGAGCAATGTCACACCACCCCAGTGTCAACTCCTCTCACCAGCTCCCAGGTCCCAGCTCATGTTCTGCAAATGGAGGAAATTTCACACCTGCCTGGCACACGCCTTCTGTGCCAGAGCAGAGATGTGCTAAAGACATCCCTTGCAGTTCCAAAACAGCAAGTTAAAAAACCAATAACAAGTGATGGTGCGCAATAAGTAAATTAAAAAAAATTAGAATTTCACAGTCCCAATGTTAACAGATGCAAACATTTTCTTGATTTATTTCAGCATGTTCCCGATATGCTACTAGCATGAACATTTACACACTATGGTGGACTTATCTCCTGTACATTCTGAGCATTATATTAAGTTTAGCATATATCTGCGTGGGAGTTGGATTTGTAATGGAAAGGTCTGAATTCACAGTGCAACATTAGGTAAGGTCTGGGACAGTGGTAATGGGTGCCTGAAATTCCTCACTCTATATTACAGGTGCTGGGGATATGCCTGCTTTCTTGAGGGAGAGATGTATCCAGACTAGCACCACAAGCTCTCAGTATCCACCATGCCGGGCCTATCAGCACCAGTTGGTTGGCTTCACACACGAAGGCTAGGAGAGCTCAACAGTTATTGCACTGCTATTTATATAGCCCTTCTCATGCCCCTTGTAGGCCTCAAGCTAAAGCGCTTTCTGGGTGGTACAACTGTATTATTACATAGCGCTTCTTATGCATGGTGCAGTCATGCAGCGCTCTGATTTGTATTGGGTTTCTGGATGCCCTACAGATTGCATGGTTGGTACGGCGCTGTTCATAGGTTGGCTGGTTTGTGGAAGCACAGCCACCTAATGTTGCTCCTTGTAAACATGGGATGCAGAACATAGGTGAGAATTCATGGTGTCATGCACAGAGGCACTTACTAGCAGATCAGTGTGGTCTGCTAGTGCTAGAATATGCTTTGGTGTATGCCGCTAGTGAGTACACAGATGCATAACATTCTTTAAAGCCTACACAGGCAGAAGGTGTGTTTCCATTTTAAACTGCTTTATCGCGTGGCATGAGTAAACAACTTCATTGAAGATAAGTTAGAGTTACCCCCTAAGCTTCACCGATTTAACAAACCTAGGGTGTCAAAACCTTGACCAACAACAGATATATCGATTGATTAAGTAACTACCATGATCAAGGCTGCAATGTGCTGGTGTTCCTGCTGTCAATAAATTCACATTTAATGCACGGCGCCATTCCTCTTGAGGGATGCTGTGATGTAATAGCGTTTGGGGGGACTTGTACTGAACATCTGTGCATTGGCAACGTTATCACGAGCTATGGGATATTGATGAAGTAGTGCGTATGGAACATCGCTGGATAAGCACGACGTGCATTTTTTAAGCTTGTATGTACTCCAGACAGCGGCAGAAGGCCACATTTGTATGCAGAACTGGTGCTGGTCGGTGAGCATCTATTTCCTTTTACTGGCTGTGCCAGGTTCTGAGGGGTTGCCTGTATTTCACAATTCCTGAGGATGCAATTAGGATCCGGGTCACAAAAGAATGCTGCCTCTTATTCACTGAAGTACACAGAAAAGTGATCGGTTGTGTACATGAATGAATCTCAGCCGCTGGTAGCATCCCGGTCCATTGATATTTTACTTTGTGTGCCACCTCGGTTTGCATCCCAGAGCATTCATATACATCCTTTTAGCAACAGCTTTCGAGCATCCAGATTTGGAGTCAGCACTAGTCCTATCCCAATAACTGAAGGTTAAACTCATGCTTTAGGGACTCGGAGCCTGCAAGCTGCTTCCACGGACTACAGAATGAGGCCCCAGGCCAACTATATCAGATTGTAGGAGACTTATACCAGTGACTGCTATGTTTTGAGTTATTTCACCGTTAGCTTAGACAGGCAGTGTAAACTGTAATCTTTTTTTACAATAGCAATACCAGCCCAGAAATAGTTTGAATTGCACAACAAACACATCAATGTGAGTAAGCATACCTTTTACAAAGAATATTGACAAAAATCACCTTGATGGGACAGGAGATGGTTGGCATCATATCTGATTTGCACTGAGACATGTACATGTCTATGTGTGAAACGTACGAAGTGACTGAACTAAACAAACGCTTGCCGTAGCGCTGTTTAACATTTCATCGTACTTTCAATGAAAGCAAAAGCACAATGCAAAAATAAACATGCGGCGCCCTGCCTCCTTTTTGGAGGCCCATCAGGACTGGATGCAGCCTGACCATGGGGATCTCTTGTCTTTATGAGGCCATGTGTTTAAACACATGGCCCCATAAGGATAACAGAAGGAAAGCAGGTGAGCCGGTCCTGGTGGGTAGTTCCAAAAAGCCAAAGGGAGGCAACACAGACAGCTCATTTCCAATGACTGGCCACCGTTTAGCATAAACCGTGGCGCCGGCCAATGGAAAAGAGGGGCGAGGCTTAAAGCCCTTGTCTACAAGTACTCTAAGACAATAAGTCTCGCTGAGCGAGCTGCGCATGTGCCAAGGCTTAAAAAAAGTAAAAGCAAGCACTCATAGGGAATGCAAGATTAAGTAAAGCATGTGAAATGTAAGCAGAAACAACATGGTTCCCTTAACGATCTTTCACTCACTATTCAGAAATCTGTGAGTAGTTTTACCTAAAAAGTTAAGGACATGACTATAAGGCCCTGAAGTGAACCGTTTCAATGTCCATTCTTTAATCCTTACGAAACGTAAGCAGTGTGGTTGAAAAAGACCACATCTGTAAAGTACAAATGCAGGAAATGAATTCTTTAAGATGGTTTATTGCATAAACACAGGAGCAAGGTAGGACGCAGCCTACACAGGTCTTCTTCCACCTCAACTGTCCCTGCCAGGCATCTAGAAGCTTGCAGTGGAACTTGAGGAAGAATAACATCAAAAGTAAACAATTCTAAATACAATAAAGAACATAACACATCTTCCCCTTTAGAAAACAAAACCAAACTAAACAAAACAAAACAAAAAAATAATAATAAAAAGAACAAAAAAATCAACAAATAAAATCTTCCAACCATTTGGGTTTGGAGATCACACGTTTTTAGAAACAACATCATTAGTGTCTAAATCACAAGAATTGGTGTTCTTAGTAGATTCATCATTACCCTTATAAGTTGTAACCACATCACCATTGTCAGGTATAGAAGATAAACTCTCTCCAGAATTTTCCTCAGAGTTGGTGACTGTTTCATATGTTACCACATCAATTACAGTTCCAGATGAAACAACATCACCTCGTCCCTTCTCAATAATGTCATCGAAATCACTTGAATTCTTGCGAGAAGATGACACAGAGGGGACAGCCAAATCGTATTTTCCCTTATAAATGGCAATTCTTCTTATGTTCCAAACTTTGCCATCATTTAAAAGAACAGCATTACGCAAAACCATTTCAACCATCATAGGTTTAGAAAATTGAGATTCTCCCTTGCGTACCTTCCAAGGTTTTTCAACCTTGGCCCACATACCAGCCTTGACATCTCCAGAACTTCCCCCATCCCCCAAACTTGTTGTCAAAACTACATTTGTATTGCAAATGCTTTTCCAACACGTTATTCTTGACAGAATTCATGCAGATGTCAAGACAAGAGTTTTTGTGCAACCAATCAGCATTACATTTAGTCCTAGCGATTCGGACTCTCATGATCTCTAAAAGAGAAATTTTTTAAAGCATCATGTTGTAAGTCCAAACCGCTGTGGGGGGAATAGCTTTGTCACCTCTAAATATAGTGTCATCCACTACAGAGAACTCATCTTTCACTTCCCAAAAGGGTTTGATATCAGAAGTTAACTTAGATTTTTCGGGACAGCCATTGCAAATAAATGAAATGAGAGATGTCAAGATACTTTCCTTAAGATACTCCTCCTTCCACTTTTCCTTCTCAATGCAAAAATGTGTCTTGTCATGAATCAAAGCAACTTGTAAAGAATCCCATTCATTCACATTGCACTCTTGTAATTCAAAAGGCATGCAGGACAAAAAATCTGCTAAAAGATTACTTTTGCCAGGGACATATTCAATTTTATAAATGAATTCTTGTAGACGCATGGACATCCTGGCTATCCTAGCTGAAGCTTTGAACAGACCTTCGGTAGTCAAAGGTTTTACCAGGGGTTTATGGTCATATTTTACTGTACATTCCTTGCCCCAGACAAAAATTCTAAAATACTCTAAAGCCCAAACAACAGCTAAGGTGTCTTTTTCAATAACTGAAAATTTACATTCCGGAGCAGAAAGTGCTCTGGGAGCGTAGGCGATAATGCACTCCTTGTCACACTCATCAATCCGAGACAAAACCCCACCTAAACCTTTATTGCTTGCGTCAACTGTAAATATGGATTTCCTATCCATATCAAAAGGACACAATACAGGGGCATGGATGATGGCCTCCTTAATGGAATTAAATTCATTTTCACACTCCTCAGACCATGAGAATCTAACGTTGCTTTTGAGAAGCTGCCTGGCCTGATATTGTACACTTTACTTGAAAAACCCTTGACAAACTATGAGTAGAATTCTACCATCCCTAAAAATCACAGAATTTCATCTTTGTTGGATGGGCGAGGGGCATTTTTAATAGCATCCGCCAATTTAGGTTTGGTATCAACACCATCAGCACATAAAACATGACCAAGACATGTGAGTGATTTAACTGCAAATTTTCATTTTGAATGCTCTACTGTTAAACCTTTCTCTTCCAAAACACTCAAAACCACCTGAAGTACAGAATCATGCTAAGTGCTGTCTTTACCAAAAACAAGAATGTCATCTTGAAAGAAATCTCACCTTAGGATGCTTACCAAACAATTGATGCAATATATGCTGAAAATTTAACTGCCGCAGCCGAAGCCAACCCAAAAATCAGTCTTTTGAATTGAAAGTACCCCATAGGTGTGATAAAACCAGTGAGGTTTCTGCTATCACCTTCCAGTAAGATCTGATGATATGCCAACGACAGATCAATTGTCGAAAAGAATTTGACATCTTTAACTAAAGTGAGCATTTCTGAGATTTTGGGTAAAGGAAACTTGTCTACAACAATATTTTCATTAAGATGGCGAAGGTCAATGCATAAGCAAATTTTACCATTAGATCGTCTGGCAACGACCACTGATGAAATCCATTCCGAGGATTCAATTGGTTCTATGATATCTTCTTTAACTAATTTGTCTAATTCCTTTTCTACTTCATTAGGCAACACAATGGGAATGTTTCTCACTTTGTGAATTTTAGGATTTGCATTACTCTTAAGCACAATACAGTGTGCAAAACCTTTGAAGCAGCCTATTTTTCCACTGAACACTTTTCCAAATTTAGTTAACATAGAATTCCCAACCCCACTACAATCCTCAATGACCATAACAGGGTCAGGACTATTAGGATTTAGTATAATATCAAGATTCCCTTGATCCTTCCACCCAAGGACAGAGGGTCCCTTTCTTGCAACATATAGTTTCCCTAAGGATTCTCTACCTTCAAACCTAAAGTTCAACGGTCGAAAGCCAATTAAATCAATTTTCTCCCCAGAATAACTTTCTGGAGAAATGTCTGGAGAATAAAGTTTGCATCCCAAATAATTTACAAACTTAGAGTTCCACACATCCTCATTAATTATAGTATATGGGGAACCCGAATCAGCATAAATATCAATGGAACTTCCACCTATTGACAATAGGTTTCTTTTTCACAGCTTTGTTCGAGGAATAATTTATGTTAAATATAAACTGTTTTTCATTTTGGCTATCACCACCACCATCTTTAACTGAACGGTGTAGAATTTTCTTGCCTACACATTCATCCTCACTTGAAGTGGAATTACAAACAACTTTGACTTTCTTGTTTTTTTTCTGTTACAAGCTTTGGAATAATGACCTACCAAACCACAATTAGAACATTTTTCCTTAATGGCAGGACATGCTTTGTTGTTCGCCAAATGAGAGTCACTACCACAATTAAAACATTTGAGAACTGTGTCTTTTTTAACAGTGGAGCTTTTGTTTTTACATTGAGATTTAAGTTTTAGATTCTGTTTGTTTTGAATCTTGGCAACTACATGTTCAGGGGTTTCCTTACTCTCATTTTTAATAGCCTTGGCACTACGACCCGAAAGTTCAGCCTTTCTAACAATGGCTAGAACATCCTTAAGATCTGCATCCCCGTTAATCCACAGTCTATGTTGAATTGCCGGATCATGGGAATGCATAACAACTTGGTCTCTAATAAATTGCTCTTAGAGATGATCAAATGTACAATCCTCTGCAATTTTCTTCAATTCAGCCACATAAACATCAATAGTTTCACCTGGTTGTTGTTTCCTATGGAAAAAATTATATCTTGTAATGCCTATGCAAACTTTAGGAGAGAAGGGGTTATCAAAATCTTTTAAAATGTCTAAAAATACATTAGTATCATCCCCATCTGTAGTTTTTGTCATCTCATCATACTTTTTAAACCACCAGCACCGATAGAGTGAAGAATTGAATATTTCCAGTTTCAAAACCTATGTGTTGTTAAAGGGAATTAAAGCTATTGACTTGCCCCTTCTGCTAACCTTATCCGTTTTGCGGATCTACTGAATCATGAGGGTCTGATGAATTACAATTAACCATCCGCAACCTTTCATCGAATTGATAGGGTGATGACACAACGCATACCTAGTAAAACTATGTGGAATGTTTATGAGGACATTAGGAGAACTCGGCTTCATCTAAAGAAGGGAGGTTACAGTTCTAGCATTTTGGACCCAGACACAGCTCTCTTGTGAAGTAATACCAGCAGCATGTTGAAGAGCTCGAATTGAAAACCAAATGCGAGGGAGATGACACAACGGGACAAGTTCTAGCATTTTGGACCCAGACACAGCCCTCTTGTGAAGTAATACTAGCAGCATGTTGAAGAGCTCGAATTGAAAACCAAATGTGAGGGAGATGACACAACGCGTACCTAGTAAAACTATGTGGAATGTTTATGAGGACAGTAGGAGAACTCGGCTTCATCTAAAGAAGAGAGGTTACAGTTCTAGCATTTTGGACCCAGACACAGCCCTCTTGTGAAGTAATACCAGCAGCATGTTGAGGAGCTCGAAATGAAAACCAAATGTGAGCATGTGTGCAGCTTTTGCAGCTTTGTTAATTGGACTATATTCATGCTCTGGTGAAGTTGCAATTATGTTTTCTCCGCCTTCTTTAGCCCTATTGCTCAAAGGCTGCCGAATGCCAATACGTTCACAGAAGCACATAAACCAGCAGGCGCAGAGTGCCATCTGCAGCGATGTCATTAGATTACTTCAAATGTACCCGTGTGCTTTTTTATAATGTACAAATACCTTACCGAAGAAGCTATTTCGCAATCCTATTGGTAATCATGTTAAGGTTAGTTTAGCAATTTTTATATTATATTGAACACATCGCATTCAGGGTTGTATTGTTGAGAGCGTCCAGTTACACGTTTTATTGTGATAGAAATACTGCTGGGTGTTATAGTATCAACAGCACAGCAGTGGGGCTGAGCGTGGCATTATGAAAATTCTATGTGGCCCGGGAAACTAATAATTTTGCAATGAGGTTCATACCGCCACGAGAAACTAAATGCTTTACGGGAGGCGAGAAAACAAAATACCTACTTATGCATGCAATAATTGGACTCGATGTTGTCTTAGATACCTCTTTCAGTAAACCATGGTTGTTCTCGTTTTCTCGTAGTTTGCTCCTGCTTGAAATAATTCTGTTTCATTGAAATACTTATTATTTTTAATCTCTTATGCGCTGTAGCAATTAATGTTGGAAATGAAGATGAAGCAATCATTGTGTGTGAATCATCAATACCGCATAATATAGTTCGTGGGTTCCGGCTACATCGTCCCCTTCAAAATGAGATTTCAGACCAGAATACCCGGTACTTGCGTCGGGGGTGTTTAAAATAAAGCTGGAAGATGATTTATTTATCCTTCCTTGCTCCCGGGGACGACGCGGATTAACCCGAAGCAGTCTCCTGCCTCACTCGAGCCCTGAGAGGTAACAGAGCAGCCATTAAATGGTCGAGAGTGGGGGAGGGCCATTAAATGGTCGAGAGTAGGGGAGGGGCATCAAATATTCATGCCCCGCGCGAGCCTGAGCCGCCGCCCTTTAATCTTTGCCCTTCTCCGGGTCACAGATCAGCTTCCTCTCCTGAAAGGACAATTTGGGAATGTGTCGTCCCCTGAGGGGAACATTTTAATTTGCATAAATTGATATGTATGATGGTTCGCTGCGGCATGAGAACTGTAGAAGAATGAAATTATTTAGTGTCAAGGTTCAGCTAAACAGGTCATAAACACTGCTTAATCGTAAAATACTGTTGAATGCCTAAGAGGTACCACATTCTGGCCGTAGGCCAAAGAACCCTTTCCCTCGATAATTTGCTATATGAAGGTGGCCTTGCAGTGGATATTTGTGACACTCGATAATGGTGCAGCTTGCCAGTCTAAAATATAGTCATGCCGGCCCACAACCATAATTAATTAGGCGGGCCCGCTTGAGTAATAGGCAAAGAAAATAGCTGGTGGACTTACCCCTCGAATCTGCAGGCCCAACAACATAGCTGCAGGACGTGCACTGTTTCCCCAGTTAAATTTTCTTTTTTTTTTTATCCTTGAGGACACTACCCTCCTGTGACTCGAAATCGGGTCCTTAGCTCCCGAGTCTGCGCCTTAGTTCGCTGCGCTGCACTAAATCGGAGCCACAAACCGTGTAAAGGCTCAACAAAGATACTCTGCCACGGAGATATTTCGAAGTACAAAATGTAAAGAAATTATGTGGCACAATGAAAGAAAACGATATACAGTGAAAAACGCGCACATGCAGTGTCCACCAATAACATAAAGCATCTGCACTGTTTAACCCCTTCCATGCTGATGACGAACCCCAGCCGCCATGCACTATGGTGCTCGTGTGCTGATGATGGCTGGTGTTGGTCACGGCCCGCCCCTGTTCGTGCTGTTTACAGCACACCAGGGGAATCGCGGCCGCATGGAAAGGGTTAAAAATTAATTGCAAATGTCTCGAAGTACAAAATGTAAAGAAATGATGTGGCACAATGAAAGAAAACGATATACAGTGAAAAACGCGCACATGCAGTGTCCACAAATAACTTAAAGCATCCGCACTGTTTAAACATTAATTGCAAATGTCCGTGCGTTCAAAACCTGGCCGGAAATGCCCGATTACCATTACATACCCATTGTGCACGAACCATGCGGCGTCCGCCATTGCCTGCCACGCTGAGGATTTTTACACGCTCGCTGCTTACATCATAGGCTAGGCTTCTGCTCCGGGTCTGGAAATTCTCCACAACTGCGTTCCTTCAACAGCGCTTTCCCTCGAGGAAAAGAAAATGGAAGCATTGTTAGGCTAGGAATCTCTCACTACTGCGACATGTAGCCCAACTTGAGCTCGGTGAGCACTCGGCCTGATCAGCACAGACATCTCTTACACTCACCCTAAATGACTACGCTGTGAGGCCCTCTCCTTTCCTCCACGTGCAGTAAACCAGCCGCTGTTGTACTTCTTTGCTGGTCTGCTGCCGCCGGAGCTGCTGGGAGAGAACAAAGAGGGTTAGTTCCGCCTCCCCCGAGGCTTTTGTACCCTCGGGGGAGGGAAGGTCGGACCTGCCTTCCTAATGACGTGTGCTGGCTCTTCTCTGTTTCCGCCTTGAAGATGTCCCTGCTGGTTCCCGCCCCCGGATGCCACTAAGGGCGCCACGCCTCTAGGATCGGGTGACGCCGTTCATTTTTTCTTCCTTTTCGGTTTCATTTTGCCATCCTCATCAATAGTTTCAATAACGTTCAAGAAATAGGCTTTCCATTGAGGCCACTTCATACAAGGTTCTGAGCCAGTCGGCCAAAAAGCTTGTGGGGACTGAATAGAAAAATTGTGTGTAGCCATAACGTCAGAGAAATATTTTAAAAAATTATTTCAGGAGAACTCCAATAAAGAATCCAAAGGAACAAAGAAGGATGTATCACAAGTACAAAGTAGAGTATGTCAAATTGGAAGAATCTCTACTTTAATAGGAAACGCTGTAAAAATAATGTCAAAAGAACAACAACAACAAAAAATATGAGGCTTATTTGAGCTCTTCACGCAAAACAAAGAAAGGTCTTTGAGTTGGAAGCTTGTAAATGGTTAAAAGGATATGAGTACCTGAAATCCAAACAAACAAAAGAGTTTCCAAAGTGAAAAAGCTTTGTAAATTGTCGTCGTGGAAACCTAAAGATGGCCGTCGAGCATCACAAAGAGCGTGACAGTCCGGCTTCATCAATCGGGAAGCAGCAATGAAGATTACGCTCACGTTCCAGTGGACGCCGGTACACTCACGCTCCGGTAAGCACTTTTAAATAATGCAAATGCGCTCTGTGAATGCTGGTACCACTCTAGCTCCATTCAGTGCCTTCAAATGATGCAAAATCAATGAATCAAGCAAAGTTTTTTAAAGTTCAAACTCCGCAATAGGTAATATACGTTGAACTCCTGAAGTTCCTAATAGCTTCCAATAAAAGAAATAGGGTACTCACATAGATGAAACGTCTCAAACACGATATAATCCAAAAATTCAAAGTGGGTTCGGTGAATTCCTAGTGTTTACACAGGTCCTCGTCATCAATTGTAAAGTACGAATGCAGGAA